>NC_135232.1:763700770-764017520 GCF_051348905.1 Ranitomeya variabilis
CGTGTTGATTGCCTCTCTCTCAGCTTTGCTGCAATTTGAGTTACCATACCCATTCATGCATAATTTTTCAATATCAGTGGAAACCACCTTGGTAAAGACTTCAATCGCAGAACAAAGACTGAGAGAGGGGAATTTTTTTGATTTACCCAATAAAGATACCGGGAATTTGTGGCTTACCGATGTGCTGCTGTTTTCCTCCTCAAGGGCCTCTAGATCCGCTAATGCCTCTTTCTCCTGAGTGGTGGTAAACAGATCCTCTACATCTGATCTGTAATGCATTCTCTGTAGAATCATTTTTCTAGAGAAAAGATGGAGATCTTTGATGGCTACGAATGGATCTAGACGTTGAGAGGGAGAAAAAGTTAATCCCTTAGATAAAACCCTATGTTCAATGTCAGATAGGCAATAGCTAGATAGATTGATTACCTTAAATTTGTCATCCCTAGGCTTGGGGGTTCTGGAGAAGATGTCAGCCTGTTTTTTTAAATCATTTTTTCTCGACCCAAATCTGGTAGTCATGTTTGGTCCTTGATTAGTACTGGATGTACTAGTATCAGACACAGAGGAAATCGAGCTGAGAGATGATTGGCGATGTCTACTAGTATCAATATTATTTTTCTTCCATTGCCACTTATATATTTTATTTTCATCATAGTCTCTCACGTCTCCTTGATATTTTTTATATTTTCTCTGTGACACTTCATTCTCCCATTTATCCAAATCAGTGTTGAACTCACTTGACCAGGCTTCCAAAGTTTCTTTTTTAATGTCCTTTTTCATGCACTCCTCCAATTTTTCTAATTCTGTTTCTATCTCAGATATAGCTTGCATATTGCTCTCAATAATTATTCTCAGAAACTCTAGAGAGCAGGACGTAGCAGCACTGGACCACCTTTTAATTAGACTCTCATCTTTTGGATCAAAAGTAGGGTAAAGCTGTACCCGTAGCCCTCTTGGCACAATTTCCTGGTTAACATAATTTTCCAATGCTGTTTTGGTCCACCAGAACCTGGTTTTCTTGAACATCGCATTTTTGTATTTTCTAAATGTCTCTTTGTCAGATACAGATGAATCAACATTAGGTATGGAGGCACCAACATTGAACATATTTACAGCTTTCTTACGCCAGACCGATTCTCTGGCTTTGTAATCCATTGCAAAACTTAGCATATAAAGCAACTTTGTAGTGCTTGCTAAGTCTCTCCGTTCCTGCCCCTTCATGAATATAAGGATTATACATTCGCCTGCTTCTTTTATGCATGGTGCTCGCATTATATTGTTTAGCTGTGCGCTTTATCATTACTTGCTGCTGCTTCCTTTCCCCATCATTTGGAGGCCCTTTTTTCTTACCCTGTCTTTTTAAATTTGTTTTTATACTATTGTTATTTAATAAAGATATTCTTTTATTTGCATGTTGTTTCATATCACTTCTCTTCTGTATGGCACCTTACCATAGTAGATGATGTTAGTCATATATTGATGAAGTGTCCTTAGCCTCTTTATTATTGTATCGCATTATATTGTATGGATCACCATGAGGAGGTACATTGCATTCTATGGAGGACCATGTGGAGCGCATTATATTCTATGGAGGAAAATGGGGTGTCCATTACATTGTATGGAAGACCATGGGGAAGGCATTATATTGTATGGAGGTCAATGGGGGTACATTACATTCTACGGATGACCATAGGGAGCACATTACACTCTATGGAGGACCATAGGGAGCCCATTATATTCTATTTAGGACCATGGGAAGTGCATTATATTGTATGGAGAGCCATGTGGAGTGGATTATATTGTATAGATCAGCTGGGTGGGTGCATTCTATTCTTTGGAGGACCATGGGGAGGCCATCATATTGTATGGAGGACAATTGCAGGTTCATTATATTGTATGAAGGAACACGGGGAGCTCATTACATTCTATAGAGGACCATTGGGAGCGCATTATAGCTTATGGAGCACCATGGGGTGCGCATTCAATTCTATGGAGGGCCACGTGGCTTGTATTATATTGTATAGAGGACTATGGGGGGTGCATTATACTGCATGGAGGACCATGGTGGTGCAGTATATTATATAGAGCTCCGTGGGAGTGCATTACATTGTATGGAGGACCATAGGGGTGCATTAGATTGTGTGGTGGACAATGGGAAGGGCATTATATTGTATAGATGTCCATGGGGGTGCTTTATATTGTATGGAGCATCTATGGGGCCATAACTGCATGGAGCATTATATGGGGCATCTATGGGGCAATAACTGTATGGAGCATTATATGGGGCATCTATGGGGCCATAACTGCATGGAGCATTATATGGGGCATCTATGGGGCAATAAATGGGGCATCTATGGGGCCATAACTGCATGGAGGATTTTATGGGGCATCTATGGGGCCATAACTGCATGGAGCTTTATATGGAGCATCTATGGGGCCATAACTGCATGGAGCTTTATATGGAGCATCTATGGGGCCATAACTGCATGGAGCTTTATATGGAGCATCTATGGGGCCATAACTGCATGGAGCATTATATGGAGCATTATATGGGGCCATAACTGCATGGAGGATTATATGGCGCATCTATGGGGCCATAACTGCATGGAGCATCTATGGGGCCATAACTGCATGGAGCATTATGTGGAGCATTATATGGGGCCATAACTGCATGGAGGATTATATGGGGCATCTATGGGGCCATAACTGCATGGAGCATTATATGGGGCATCTATGGGGCCATAAAGAACTGCATGGATCATTATATGGGGCTCCTGATTCAATATGGATATTCAAAAAAACTTAACCTACTGATGTCTCAATTAATTTTACTTTTATTGGTATCTATTTTTATTTTTGACATATACCGGTAGCTGCTGCATTTCCCACCCTAGGCTTATACTCGAGTCAATAAGTTTTCCCAGTTTTTTGTTGCAAAATTAGGGGGTCGGCTTGTACTCGGGTCGGCTTATACTCGAGTATATACGGGTAATTGTATTCCAACCCGTATATCAAATTGATACATTCCTATAGCATATACCCTGGAATCCTATTGGTCAGTTACTGATCACATGACCAGTGTCATCCAGGTGCCCGTGCGCTCAGTTGACAGTTGAGGAAAGTGACAGTTGGAGTTGATGGTGAAGGTGAAGAATCTGTCTGTGGATTATAAGCAAAGCGCTAATATGGAGAAAGAAGAGTTTGTAGGGAGGAAGAGAGCGAGGAAAAGAAGACACTTGGATTCATTATCTGATGACAAGCCTTCAATCAAAAAACCAAAAAAAGCAGACTCAGGACGGAAGACGTCTCCCACCCCAGAAATGGAGCGAGTGCATGAGGACTTCATTGCCCAGAGTGAAGGGCTAAAGAACAGAAGAGACTTCACCTCATCGGCTGATGAGAAGTCTTCAATCAAAGAGCCCAAAAGGAAGGGCAAAAAGAGGAAGAATCCAGACGCAGGACAGAAGATGTCTCCCACCCCAGAGATGGACCGAGTGGATGAAGACGTCATTGTCCAGAGTAAAGGACCAAAGAACAGAAGAGACTTCGCCTCATCGGCTGATGAGAAGTCTTCAATCAAAGAGCCCAAAAGGAAGGGCAAAAAGAGGAAGAATCCAGACGCAGGACAGAAGATGTCTCCCACCCCAGAGATGGACCGAGTGGATGAAGACATCATTGTCCAGAGGATAGGACCAAAGAAAAGAAGAATCGGCCTGGACTGTGCAGAGGAAAGAAAGACACCAATTATTAAGTACCCAGGAGGCTCAGGTAAGTAGAGAAAAAGAACTATCAATTACAGAGAAAGTTATTGTACATGTTTTATATCTCCACATGTAATCCGGGGAAAAAAGTCAGCGAAATGATTCTACATCAAATGAACCTTTTATAATAAAAAATTACCAAAACCAGTTTTATATTAGTGCAGAAGATTACAGGTGTTGTAGGCAGTTTACCAATGGGAATGTACAACAATGACATTAGGGTTAAATCATCAAGGTGAATGTCTACTTTATTTCTCTACATTTCAGTTCACCCGTTGTGTATGTCCTATTCTAATGTATAATGTTCTTCTGTCAACTCCACTGTCATGTCAATTAAGTAATTCATTTTATGATTTTTATGATTTAAGTTGTGCTGCTGTGATAACATAATTTCCCACGGGATCAATAAAGTGTATCGTATCGTATCGTAACATGGTCAGAGTTATCTCCATACTGTATAATGACCGCACATGATGCTCCATACTGTATAATGGCCACACATGACGCTCCATACTGTATAATGACCGCACATGATGCTCCATACTGTATAATGGCCACACATAACTACTCCTACACGGCTCCACTCTGTACACACGCGCTCTGCTCCATACACCTCATACACATGTGGCTCCACTCCGTACACCTCGCACACACACGGCTCCACTCCGTACACCTCGCACACACACGGCTCCGCTCCGTACACCTCGTACACACACGGCTCCGCTCTGTACACCTCGTACACACACGGCTCCGCTCTGTACACCTCGTACACACACAGCTCCGCTCTGTACACCTCGTACACACACGGCTCCGCTCCGTACACCTCATACACACACGGCTCCGCTCCGTACACCTCATACACACACGGCTAACTGCACAGACTTCTCCATACCTGATACGTCGATCTGCAATGACAGCAGCAGAGGCCAGTAACAGAGGAGGCTGTCAGAGGCCATCCCACCATGCTCAGCCCCACTCATTCCACGCACGATTAGTTTACTATCCAGGCATGATTAGCTCAGCAGTCCACTGGTCTGCTTATTGCGGCACCCAGGGCTGTGTTCGGCAGATAAGCCCTGGAGGTGGTGACTGACTGTGTTGTAACTTATGTACCTCAGAACAGAAGTGTCCCCTCTCCGTGTCTCCCTCTCTAAAGGTCTGTACCGCAGGCACACTGGAGACTCACTCAGGAACATACCGGAGGGGAAGGGGGCGTGGCCTAACACAAGGGGGCGTGATATGTACCTCAAACATGTCTCCTCTCTCTCCCTCTGAGCTGTACCGCGCACACTGGAAGAAAAAGAGACTGCAGGGGGTGTGGCTTAACACAAGGGGGCGTGTAGGGATCCCGTGCTGGACAGCGGGGCAAAGCATCAAAACCGGGACAGTCCCGCACAATGAGGGACAGTAGGGAGCTATGAGGGGGAGACTGGAGAGGGGCCCCTAATACTGCGCTGCAGTACACTTGTGCCTCACCTCGTCAGCCAATCACAGAGTCCGCTTTATGTGCACTCCTGTGATTGGCTGACACTTGATGATGTACAGGTGTCTGCCTTGCCATGTAGTCACACCAGGCCCTAGTGGACAGGTTCATGGTGGACGCTCATTTTGTGGACTTCCTGAGCCACCCCTGTAGCCTCAGTAATTACCTCATGTCTTCTCTGAGAGAAAACATCATTATGTCCAGCAGGCGGCGCCATCACAGATTGCAGTTGCTGCTGCTTGTGAGACTGGACTTGTGAGAACTCTGCAGCAGTATGGGGCGCAGGAAGGTGCCAGCTCCCCAGTACACAGGCTCCCCAGTACACAGGCTCCCCACCTCCAGGAGAGCAGGGCCCCTGCTCCACAGCTGCTGTGCATAAGCCGTGTCCCGTCCTCTCCGGCCATCACTAGACAGGCAGTCGGGACAGAGGGAGAGGGAGGACGGACATGGCAGCTGTGTGCAGAGGAGGTGACAGGAAGCTGCTCAGCTCTCACCCCAATATCCTGCTGACCACTCATGACTGCTGTACTGGGGGCGGCAGGTGTGTGAAGACCCCGACTGCTTCTGAAGACCGACGACAGCGAAGGTAAGTGTCTGTATACAGTATATAGCGCATGTAACTGTATACAGAGTTTATACTAGTATGAATATAGTATATAGTGTACATGACGGGACGTACTAAAGAATGAAGAAAAGGAATAAACATAACTTATAGGTCAAAAGACATGAAGAGGTATTATAGATTTCTTATGCATCTTGGATATGAAATGAACATGACTTATATGTAGACAATTAGGAAATCAACACAGATCCCATATACACGGGTGTATATTATATTCCCTGTGCTTTATAGGTGGGGAATGAACATGAAATATATGTAGATAATAGAGAAGTGAACACATTCCCCATATATACAGGTGTATATTACAGTCCATGAGCTTTATAGGTGGGGAATGAACATGAAATATATGTAGATAATAGAGAAGTGAACCCATTCCCCATATATACAGGTGCATATTACAGTCCATGAGCTTTATAGGTGGGGCAGCACGGTGGCTCAGTGGATAGCAGCGCTTGCAGTCCTGGGTTCTAATCCCACCTTGGACAACATCTGCAAGGAGTTTGTGTGTTCTCCCCGTGTTTGTGTGGGTTTCCTCCGGGTCCTCCGGTTTCCTCCCACATTCCAAAGACATACTGATAGGGAATCTAGATTGTGAGCCCCATCGGGGACAGTGATGATAATGTGTGCAAACTGTAAAGCGCTGTGGAATATGTTAGTGCTATATAAAAATAATTTATATGGGGAATGTGTTCATTCTCCTATTATCTACATATATTTTATGCTCATCCCCCACCTATAAAGCTCAGGGAATATAATATACACCTGTTTATATGGGGAATGTGTTGATTTCCTAATTGTCTACATATAAATAATGTTCATTTCATGCTGGATCTAAGATCCATAAGAAATCTATAATACCTCTTCATCTCTTTGGACCTATAAGTTATTATGTTCATTCTTTTTCTTTATTCCTTTTCTTAATTCTTTTTAGTGAGTCCCGAGGGAAGAGTGATGTGATGGCCGATGTTCACATGGGTCAGATACCTGCCAGAACTTAGAAGGAAGGAGGAGAAGTGTCAGATTCACTGACTGCTGGGAGGCTGTTCTCTGCCGCTATCAGAGGTAGTTAAGAGGCAAAAGGAGGTGGTGACAGCTGGAGATCTGGCCAGTAAGGGTATGTGCACGCGTAGAATGGTCCACTGCGGATTTTTCCGTAGCGGATTTGATAAATCCGCAGGGCAAAAACACTGCGTTTTTCCTGCGGATTTATCGCGGTTTTTGTGTGGATTCCACTGCGGTTTTACACCTGCGGTTTTCTATTATAGAGCAGGTGTAAAACCGCTGCGGATTCCGCACAAAGAATTGACATGCTGCGGAATGTAAACCACTGCGTTTCCGTGCATTTTTTTCCACAGCATGTGCACTGCGGATTGCGTTTCCCATAGGTTTACATTGTACTGTAAACTGTAAACTCATGGGAAACCGCTGCGGACCCGCAGAAAAATCCGCAGCGTGTGAACATAGCCAAAGTGCTGAAGGAGGACTGAAGATGGGAGAATGCACCTGCCAGAGCGACATCATATGTACGGTAAGTAATAAAATGTGTGCAGACTTACTGTCATCTATGTGTATTACATACTTATGTGCACCTGTTTGTAAAAATCTAATATATAAAGCTGAATGTGTGTATGTGTGTATGTATGTATGTATGTGTGTATGTCCAGGATTGGCATCTGAACCGTCGCAGCTACAGCCACAAAATTTTGCACAGTCACACGTCTGGACCCCGAGAGCGTCATAGGCTATGTTGTGAAGTGAAATTTTAACTCCGCGCATTCCAATTCACCAAACAATTTTGCCCCTATCTACATAATGGGGAAAAAGTGAAAGGAAAAGTGTTGGAGGCGTCGCAGCTACAGGCACAAAATTTTGCACAGTCACACGTCTGGACCCCGAGAGCATCAAAGCTATGTTGTGAGGTGAAATTTTAACCCTGCGCTTTCCAATTCACCAAACAATTTTGCCCCTATCTACATAATGGGGAAAAAATGAAAGGAAAAGTGTTGGAGGTAAATTAACAGCTGCCAGATGTGAACAAGGGGGTCTTAAAGAATGACAGCGATGGCGTCAAAGAGTATATACTGTACAGTTGCTAAGGTGGGGCCCCAACATGGGATAATCACCACACCACCACGGGGATATGAACACACACACAAAATGCGCCACACACTACCACGTGCTCGAACACATATACCACCCTCAGCGCACATTTCACCACACATACACCAACCTCGCCACATAAAAGTCGAAACACAAAAGTCGCCGCTCAAAACTCGCCACGCACAAAACTCTCCACATGCAAAACTCGCCACACGTGCTAAACTCACCTCATGGAAAACTCGCCACACGCAAAACTTGCACACGCAGAAAAATTGCCACACGCAGAATAATTGCCTCATGCACAAAAGTTGCAACACTTGCAAAAGTTGCCTCTCACAAAACTTGCACATACTCAAAAAGCACCACACATAAAACTCGCCACGCGCAAAACTCGCCATGCGCAAAACTTGCTGCACACAACTTGCTACACTAACCTGTCACATGCAACTCGACACACAAAAAGTTGCTACACGCATGTCGCCACACAAAACTCAACACACACAACTTGACACACGAAACTCGCCCTAAAACACACACAAGTCTGGTATTATCCTTCAAAAATAAAAATCTGATTAATAAGCAGACAAACTACAAGAGCAACAAATGTACCATATAGGAATCCGGCAGCTGTCAGTCACATGACCAGTCTATTATGTGTGAGCTAATATATACTGCCAGGGGGGCGGGCTTCCTGTTGGCTGGGGATTTATCAGGCTGCCAATTTAGCTTACAAATACTGAGGTAAAAATACTGACCAAATAACGTGTGAACGAGGTCTAATACAGGAGGAGATGACACACAGATATATACTATATACAGGAGGATATGACACACAGGTATATACTATATACAGGGGAGATGACATACAGGTACATACTATATACAGGGGAGATGACACAGGTATATACTATATACAGGGGAGATGATACACAGGTATATGCTATATACAGGGGAGATGACACACAGGTATATACTATATACAGGAGGAGATGACATACAGGTATATACTATATACAGGAGATGACATACAGGTGTATACTATATATAAGAGAGATGACAAACATGTATATACTGAGGTGAAAATGAGAGGTGTGAGGTGAAAATGAGGGGTGTGAGGTGAAAATGAAAAGGTGTGAGTGCAAAATGAGAGGAGTGAGGGAAAATAGTGGAGTGATCGGAAAATGACAGATGCGAGGTCGAAATGACAAGTGTTAGGGGGGAATGAGAGGAGTGAGGGGGAAAATGAGAGGCGTGATGGGAAAATAAGAGAAGTGAGGTGCTATAACTAACCACAGATATTTACTATGCCCAGGCAACGCCGGGCTCTTCAGCTAATAAATGAAATATATATATATATACACTCACTGGCCACTTTATTAGGTACACCTGTCCAACTTCTTGTTAACACTTAATTTCTAATCAGCCAATCACATGGCGGCAACTCAGTGCATTTAGGCATGTAGACATGGTCAAGACAATCTCCTGCAGTTCAAACCGAGCATCAGTATGGGGAAGAAAGGTGATTTGAGTGCCTTTGAACGTGGCATGGTTGTTGGTGCCAGAAGGGCTGGTCTTAGTATTTCAGAAACTGCTGATCTACTGGGATTTTCACGCACAACCATCTCTAGGGTTTACAGAGAATGGTCCGAAAAAGAAAAAAAATCCAGTGAGCGGCAGTTCTGTGGGCGGAAATGCCTTGTTGATGCCAGAGGTCAGAGGAGAATGGGCAGACTGGTTCGAGCTGATAGAAAGGCAACAGTGACTCAAATCGCCACCCGTTACAACCAAGGTAGGCCTAAGAGCATCTCTGAACGCACAGTGCGTCGAACTTTGAGGCAGATGGGCTACAGCAGCAGAAGACCACACCGGGTACCACTCCTTTCAGCTAAGAACAGGAAACTGAGGCTACAATTTGTACAAGCTCATCGAAATTGGACAGTAGAAGATTGGAAAAACGTTGCTTGGTCTGATGTCTCAATTTCTGCTGCGACATTCGGATGGTAGGGTCAGAATTTGGCGTAAACAACATGAAAGCATGGATCCATCCTGCCTTGTATGGAACATCTTTGGGATGTGCAGCCGACAAATCTGCGGCAACTGTGTGATGCCATCATGTCAATATGGACCAAAATCTCTGAGGAATGCTTCCAGCACCTTGTTGAATCTATGCCACGAAGAATTGAGGCAGTTCTGAAGGCAAAAGGGGGTCCAACCCGTTACTAGCATGGTGTACCTAATAAAGTGGCCGGTGAGTGTATATATATATTATACACAGTACAGACCAAAGGTTTGGACACACCCTCTCATTTAAAGATTTCTCTGTATTTTCTTGACTATGAAAATTGTAAATTCACACTGAAGGCATCAAAACTATGAATTAACACATGTGGAATTATATACTTAACAAAAAAGTGTGAAACAACTGAAAATATGTCTTATATTCTAGGTTCTTCAAAGTAGCCACCTTTTGCTTTGATGACTGCTTTGCACACTCTTGGCATTCTCTTGATGAGTTTCAAGAGGTAGTCCCCGGGAATGGTTTTCACTTCACAGGTGTGCCCTGTCAGGTTTAATAAGTGGGATTTCTTGCCTTATAAATGGTGTTGGGACCATCAGTTGTGTTGTGCAGAAGTCTGGTGGATACACAGCTGATAGTCCTACTGAATAGACTGTTAGCTGCTTTTTTCTTGCCATAATACAAATTCTAAGTAAAGAAAAATGAGTGGCCATCATTACTTTAAGAAGTGAAGGTCAGTCAGTCCGAAAAATTGGGAAAACTTTGAAAATGTCCCCATGTGCAGTGGCAAAAAGCCCACGCCATTTTTTGGGGGTCATTTTTTTTTTAAGTTAAACAGATATTGCGTTTAAGGCCGGGGTCACACTAGCAAGAAACTCGCACGAGTCTCGCACCTCAATACCCGGCACTGCCGCTGGCACTCGGGACCGGAGTGTGCGGCTGCAGACCCATTGAAGCGCAAGCACTGCGCGAAACGGTTGTCGTCTCCTCCTGCTCGCCCGAGCTCCACTCCTCTTCCCCCTGCCATGAAGTTTTATCCATGAAGATTGAATAAAGCTGTTTTTTTGAGATCGGTGAGTGCATTCCGCTTTTTCTTCTCTTCATTCTATGGAACACATCTGTTTTTCTATGGAGTTGCACCCGGAATCTTAGGTGTGGCTGTTCTGGACAAAGATGACTTATAAATACCAGCTTTTATTCTATTAATAAGTTTTGGGCAGTGCCTTTTACCTTTGTCTTCGTTTCTGAAAACCATAAGTAAGACGTTGGGTGAGAAGGAGACAACTGTTAGTGCAATAGTAAGAAAATGGAAGAAATACAAATTACTGTCAATCTACATCAATCTGGGGCACCATGCAAAATCTCACCACATGGGGTATCCTTGATCATGAGGAAGGTGAGAGGTCAGCCTAAAACTACACAGGGGGAACTTGTTAATGATCTCAAGGCAGCTGGACCCTGTTATGACCTGGTGGTTAAGGAGTAACACTGATATGACCTGGTGGTTAAAACGAAACATGGGACAAGCTCTGAGGAGGTGGTAACTTTACTGACCGCAACCCTAATCCTAACGCCAACACTAGAAATAGCCGTGAAGCGTTCCTATCTCTCCCTAGACGCCTCGTCACAGCCTAAGAACTAACTACCCCTAAAGATGAAACAGAAAACTATCTTGCCTCAGAGAAATTTCCCAAAAGGAAAGATAGCCCCCCACATATATTGACTGTTAGTGGAGAGGGAAATTACATACACAGAAATGAAAACAGATTTTAGCAAAGGAGGCCAATTCTAGTCTAGATAGACAGAAATAGGAAAAGATACTGTGCGGTCAGTATTAAAAAACTAAAAATCCATGCAGATTATACAAAAATGAACTCCACACCGACTCACGGTGTGGAGGGGCAAATCTGCTTCCCAGAGCTTCCAGCTAGCCTGAATGTATCATAATGACAAGCTGGACAAAAGAAACATAACATGAACTGAACAATTAAGTCCAAAGCAAATGGGCAAAACAAGAACTAGCAAGAACTTATCTTTTGCTGAAATGGACAGGCCATGAGAAATATCCTAGGAGAAAACTGAATCCAATCCTGAGACATTGACAGCTGGCATCAACTGAAGTCCAGAGCCAGGTTAAATAGCAGAGTGAGCAGAGGCGATAAGTGAACACAGCTGCTAAAGCTAAACCCAAGAAGCAGCAGTTCCACTTGCAACCATCAGAGGGAACCCAAGGGCAGAACTCACAAAAGTGCTATTCACAACAGTACCCCCCCCTTGAGGAGGGGTCACCGAACCCTCACCAGAGCCCCCAGGCCGATCAGGATGAGCCAAGTGAAAAGCACGAACCAGATCGGCAGCATGGACATCGGAGGCAACAACCCAAGAATTATCCTCCTGGCCATAACCCTTCCACTTGACCAGATACTGAAGCTTACGCCTCGAAAAACGAGAATCCAAAATCTTCTCCACCACATATTCCAACTCCCCCTCAACCAACACCGGAGCAGGAGGATCAACGGAGGGAACCACGGGCGCCACATATCTCCGCAACAAGGATCTATGGAACACATTATGAATGGAAAAAGAAGCTGGAAGAGCCAAACGAAAAGACACCGGATTGATAATTTCAGAAATCTTATAAGGACCAATAAAGCGAGGCTTGAACTTAGGGGAAGAAACCTTCATTGGAACATGAGAAGACAACCAGACGAAATCCCCAACACGAAGCCGGAGACTAACACACTGACGACTGTTAGCAAAACGTTGAGCCTTTTCCTGAGACAACGTCAAATTGTCCACCACATGAGTCCAAATCTGCTGCAACCTGTCCACCACAGAATCCACACCAGGACAGTCAGAAGGCTCAACCTGCCCTGAAGAAAAACGAGGATGAAAACCAAAGTTACAAAAAAAGGCGAAACCAAAGTAGCAGAACTAGCCCGATTATTAAGGGCAAACTCAGCCAACGGCAAGAAGGTCACCCAATCATCCTGATCAGCAGACACAAAGCATCTCAAATAGGTTTCCAAGGTCTGATTGGTTCGCTCCGTTTGGCCATTTGTCTGAGGATGAAATGCAGAAGAAAAAGACAAATCAATGCCCATTCTAGCACAAAAGGACCGCCAAAACCTAGAAACAAACTGGGAACCTCTGTCAGACACAATATTCTCCGGAATGCCATGCAAACGAACTACATGCTGAAAAAATAATGGAACCAAATCAGAGGAGGAAGGCAACTTAGGCAAAGGTACCAAATGGACCATCTTAGAAAACCGGTCACAAACCACCCAGATGACAAACATGTTCTGAGACACAGGAAGATCAGAAATAAAATCCATGGAAATATGCGTCCAGGGCCTCTCAGGGATAGGGAAGGGCAAAAGCAACCCACTGGCACGGGAACAGCAAGACTTGGCCCGAGCACAAGTCCCACAGGACTGCACAAAAGAACGCACATCCCGCGACAAGGAAGGCCACCAGAAGGACCTAGCAACCAAATCTCTGGTACCAAAAATCCCAGGATGACCAGCCAACACTGAGCAATGAACCTCAGAAATTACCCTGCTAGTCCATCTATCTGGAACAAACAGTTTCCCCACTGGACAGCGGTCAGGTTTATCCACCTGAAACTTTTGAAGCACCCGCCGCAAATCAGGGGAGATGGCAGAAAGAATCACCCCCTCCTTGAGAATACCAGCCGGCTCAAGGACTCCCGGAGAATCAGGCAAATAACTCCTATAAAGGGCATCAGCCTTCACATTCTTAGATCCCGGAAGATACGAGACCACAAAATCAAAACGAGAGAAAAACAGAGACCATCGAGCCTGTCTAGGATTCAACCGCTTGGCAGACTCGAGGTAAATCAAATTCTTATGATCGGTTAAGACCACAACACGATGCTTCGCTCCCTCAAGCCAATGTCGCCACTCCTCAAATGCCCACTTCATAGCCAACAATTCCCGATTGCCGACATCATAATTACGCTCAGCAGGCAAAAACTTTCTAGAGAAGAAAGCACATGGTTTCATCAAAGAGCCATCAGAACTTCTCTGAGACAAAACAGCCCCTGCCCCAATCTCAGAAGCGTCAACCTCAACCTGAAAAGGGAGAGAAACATCTGGCTGACGCAACACAGGGGCAGAAGTAAAACGACGTTTAAGCTCCTGAAAGGCCTCAACAGCCGCAGAGGACCAATTCATCACATCAGCGCCTTTCTTCGTCAAATCGGTCAAAGGCTTAACCACACTGGAAAAATTAGCAATGAAGCGGCGATAAAAATTAGCAAAGCCCAAAAATTTCTGAAGGCTCTTCACAGACGTGGGTTGAGTCCAATTATGAATGGCCTGGACCTTAACAGGGTCCATTTCAATAGCCGAGGGAGAAAAAATGAAACCCAAAAAAGAAACCTTCTGAACTCCAAACAGGCACTTAGACCCCTTCACAAATAAAGCATTATCACGAAGGATCTGAAATACCATCCTGACCTGCTTCACATGAGACTCCCAGTCATTGGAAAAAAACAAAATATCATCCAAATATACAATCATGAATTTATCCAGATAATTCCGGAAGATATCATGCATAAAGGACTGAAACACAGATGGAGCATTTGAGAGCCCGAATGGCATCACCAGGTATTCGAAATGGCCTTCGGGCTGTTTTCCATTCATCACCCTGTTTAATGCGCACAAGATTATACGCCCCTCGAATGTCAATCTTAGTAAACCAACTAGCCCCCTTAATCCGAGCAAACAAATCAGATAGCAAAGGTAAAGGGTACTGAAATTTGACCGTGATCTTATTGAGAAGGCGATAATCTATACAAGGTCTCAGGGAGCCATCCTTCTTGGCAACAAAAAAGAACCCCGCTCTCAACAGTGATGAAGACGGGCGAATATGCCCCTTCTCCAAAGACTCCTTTACATAACTCCGCATAGCGGCATGCTCTGGCACAGACAGATTGAAAAGTCGGCCCTTAGGGAACTTACAGCCAGGAATCAAATTAATAGCACAATCACAGTCCCTATGAGGAGGAAGGGAACTGGACTTGGGCTCATCAAATATATCCTGGAAATCCGACAAAAACTCTGGAACTTCAGAAGAAGGGGAAGAGGAAATTGACATTAAAGGAACATCGCTATGTATCCCTTGACAACCCCAACTAGTCACAGACATAGATTTCCAATCCAGCACTGGATTATGTACCTGTAACCATGGAAAACCCAGCACAACAACATCATGCTATCAAGTTATGTAACACCAAAAAGCGAATATTTTCCTGATTTGCTGGAGCCATGTACATGGTCAACTGTGTCCAGTACTGAGGTTTATTCTTGGCCAATGGTGTAGCATCAATCCACCTCAAGGGAATAGGGCTCTGCAAAGGCTCCAAGGAAAAACCACAGCGTTTGGCAAATTCTAAGTCCATTAAGTTCAGGGCAGCTCCTGAATCCACAAATGCCATAACAGAAAAGGACGACAATGAGCAAATCAGAGTAATAGACAGGAGAAATTTAGGCTGTACAGCACTAATGGTAACAGACCTAGCGAACCTCTCAGTACGCTTAGGACAGTCAGAAATAGCATGAGTAGAGTCACCGCAGTAAAAACACAGCCCATTCTGACGTCTGAATTTCTGCCGTTCCGCTCTAGTCAACATTCTATCACATTGCATAGGCTCAGGACTCTGCTCAGAGGATACTGCCATATGGTGCACCACCTTGCGCTCGCGCAAGCGTCGATCAATCTGAATGGCCAAAGACATTGACTCGTTCAAACCAGCAGGCGTGGGAAACCCCACCATAACATCTTTAAGGGCTTTAGAAAGACCCTTTCTGAAAATTGCTGCCAGGGCATACTCATTCCATTTTGTGAGCACAGACCACTTTCTAAATTTCTGGCAATATACTTCTGCTGCTTCCTGACCCTGACACAGAGCCAGCAAGGTTTTTTCTGCCTGGTCTACAGAATTAGGTTCGTCATACAGCAATCCGAGCGCCTGAAAAAATGCGTCTATATTAAGTAATGCAGGATTTCCTGGCTCAAGGGAGAATGCCCAGTCCTGCGGGTCACCACTCAGCAGAGAAATGACAATCTTCACCTGCTGAATGGGGTCACCAGAGGAACGGGGTCTCAGAGCAAAAAAAAATCTGCAGTTATTTTTAAAGTTCAAAAATTTAGATCCATCTCCGGCAAACAAATCAGGAATAGGAATTTTAGGCTCTAAAACCGGAGCCTGGACAACATAATCTTGAATACTCTGTACCCTTGCAGCGAGTTGATCCACCCGCAAGGACAGACCCTGAACCTCCATGTCTGCACCAGAATCCTGAACCACCCAGAGATTAAGGGGGAAAAAAAAGATAAAACCTGCAAAGAGAAAAAAAAAAAAAAAATGACTCAGAACTTTCTTTTCCCTCTTTTGAGATGCATTTAACACATTGTGGGCCAGCTGTACTGTTATGACCTGGTGGTTAAGGAGTAACACTGATATGACCTGGTGGTTAAAACGAAACATGGGACAAGCTCTGAGGAGGTGGTAACTTTACTGACCGCAACCCTAACGCTAACACTAGAAATAGCCGTGGAGCGTTCCTATCTCTCCCTAGACGCCTCGTCACAGCCTAAGAACTAACTACCCCTAAAGATGAAACAGAAAACTATCTTGCCTCAGAGAAATTTCCCAAAAGGAAAGATAGCCCCCCACATATATTGACTGTTAGTGGAGAGGGAAATTACATACACAGAAATGAAAACAGATTTTAGCAAAGGAGGCCAATTCTAGTCTAGATAGACAGAAATAGGAAAAGATACTGTGCGGTCAGTATTAAAAAACTAAAAATCCACGCAGATTATACAAAAATGAACTCCACACCGACTCACGGTGTGGAGGGGCAAATCTGCTTCCCAGAGCTTCCAGCTAGCCTGAATGTATCATAATGACAAGCTGGACAAAAGAAACATAACATGAACTGAACAATTAAGTCCAAAGCAAATGGGCAAAACAAGAACTAGCAAGAACTTATCTTTTGCTGAAATGGACAGGCCATGAGAAATATCCTAGGAGAAAACTGAATCCAATCCTGAGACATTGACAGCTGGCATGATCTGAAGTCCAGAGCTAGGTTAAATAGCAGAGTGAGCAGAGGCGATAAGTGAACACAGCTGCTAAAGCTAAACCCAAGAAGTAGCAGTTGCACTTGCAACCATCAGAGGGAACCCAAGGGCAGAACTCACAAAAGTGCTATTCACAACAGGGCCCACAGTCACCAAGAAAACCACTGGTAACACATTACGCCGTAAAGGTTTTAAATCCTGCAGTGCTCGCAAGGTCCCTCTGCTCAAAATGGCACATGTGCAGGCCCGTCTGAAGTTTGCCAATGAACACCTGGATGATTCTGAAAGTGATTGGGAGAAGGTGCTGAGGTCAGATGAGATAAAAATTTAAGTCTTTAGCATTAACTCGACTCGCCATGTTTGGAGGAAGAGAAATGCCTATGACCCAAAGAACACTGTCCCCACTGTCAAGCATGGAGGTGGAAACATTATGCTTTGGGGTGTTTCTTCTCTGCTAAGGGCACAGGACTACTTCATCGCATCAATGGGAGAATGGACAGAGCAATGTACAGTAAAGTCCTGAGTGACAACCTCCTTCCCTCAGCCAGGACATTTATCATGATCTCTGCAGGCAGAGATCATAGCAAGCCTATAGAGGGACAAGCTCTCGGAAGATGGAACTATACTGACCATGAACTAAGCCTGCCGCGCAACTAGAAATAGCCAGGTAGCATTTCCTATTAATCGCTAGATGCCCAGCTCTGGCCTAAGACCTAAATAGCTAGCAGAGGGAAATATAAGACCTGGCTCACCTCTAGAGAAATATTCCAAAGAAGACAGTAGCCCCCCACATATAATGACGGTGAGTTCAGATGAAACAACAAACGCAGCAGGAAAATAGTCTTAGCAAATTTGAGGTCCGCTTACTAGATAGCAGAAGACAGATAGTATACTTTCATGGTCAGCAGAAAAATACTAACAAAACACCATCCAGAGATTACCTTAAACTCTGGCATTAACTCATAACGCCAGAGTAGCAATCCCTGATCGACGAGAGCTTTCCAGACACAGTAACAAAACTTCAGCTGCGAACTGGAACAAATAGGCAAAACAAAACATGGACAAAAGTCCAACTTATCAGTAGTTGTCTAGAAGCAGGAACAAGCACTGAGAGGCATCAGATAACATTGTTGACCGGCAAGAAACCACCAGAGAAATGAGCTTAAATAGCGACACCCACTACTGATGGAATCAGGTGAAACAGGAAAGAGGATGACAAGTCCAATTCCACAAGCGGCCACCGGGGGAGCCCAGAATCCAAATTCACAACAGTACCCCCCCCTCAAGGAGGGGGCACCGAACCCTCACCAGATCCACCAGGGCGACCAGGATGAGCCCTATGGAAGGCACGAACAAGATCAGAAGCATGAACATCAGATGCATTGACCCAAGAATTATCCTCCTGGCCGTAACCCTTCCAGTTGACCAGATACTGGAGTTTCCGTCTGGAAACACGAGAGTCCAAAATTTTCTCCACAACGTACTCCAACTCACCCTCAACCAACACCGGAGCAGGAGGCTCAACAGAAGGTACAACAGGTACCTCATACCTGCGCAATAACGACCGATGAAAAACGTTATGAATGGAAAAGGACGCAGGGAGGTCCAAACGGAAAGAAACAGGATTAAGAATCTCCAATATTCTATAAGGGCCGATGAACCGAGGTTTAAACTTAGGAGAAGAGACCCTCATAGGGACAAAACGAGAAGACAGCCACACTAAATCTCCAACACAAAGCCGAGAACCAACACGACGATGACGGTTGGCAAAACGCTGAGTCTTCTCCTGTGACAACTTCAAATTGTCCATAACCTGCCCCCAGATGTGATGCAATCTCTCCACCACCGCATCCACTCCAGGACAATCCGAGGATTCCACCTGACCGGAGGAAAATCGAGGGTGAAACCCCGAATTACAGAAAAACGGGGACACCAAGGTGGAAGAACTGGCCCGATTATTGAGGGCGAACTCTGCCAATGGCAAAAAAGCAACCCAATCATCCTGGTCAGCAGAGACAAAACACCTCAGATATGTCTCAAGGGTCTGATTAGTCCGCTCGGTCTGGCCATTAGTCTGAGGGTGAAAAGCAGATGAAAAAGACAAATCTATGCCCATCCTAGCACAGAATGCCCGCCAAAATCTAGACACAAATTGGGTACCTCTGTCAGAAACAATATTCTCAGGAATACCGTGCAATCGGACAACATTCTGAAAAAACAGAGGAACCAACTCAGAAGAAGAAGGCAACTTGGGCAGAGGAACCAAATGGACCATTTTAGAGAAACGGTCACAGACCACCCAGATGACAGACATCTTCTGGGAAACAGGCAGATCTGAAATAAAATCCATCGAGATGTGTGTCCAAGGCCTCTTAGGAATAGGCAAGGGCAACAGCAGTCCGCTAGCCCGAGAACTACAAGACTTGGCCCGAGCACAAACGTCACATGACTGCACAAAGACTCGCACATCTCGTGACAGAGAAGGCCACCAGAAGGATCTTGCCACCAAATCCCTGGTACCAAAAATTCCGGGATGACCTGCCAATGCAGAAGAATGTACCTCAGAGATGACTCTGCTGGTCCAATCATCCGGAACAAACAGTCTATCAGGCGGACAACGATCCGGTCTATCCGCCTGAAACTCTTGCAAGGACCGCCGCAGATCAGGAGAAACGGCCGACAAAATTACTCCCTCCCTAAGGATACCTGTGGGTTCAGAATTACCAGGAGAGTCCGGGTCAAAACTCCTAGAAAGGGCATCTGCCTTAACATTCTTAGAACCCGGTAGGTATGACACCACAAAATTAAAGCGAGAAAAAAATAAAGACCAGCGCGCCTGTCTAGGATTCAGGCGTCTGGCAGTCTCAAGATAAATCAAATTTTTGTGGTCAGTCAATACCACCACCTGATGCCTAGCCCCCTCGAGCCAATGGCGCCACTCCTCAAACGCCCACTTCATGGCCAAAAGCTCCCGATTCCCAACATCATAATTCCGCTCTGCGGGCGAAAATTTGCGAGAAAAGAAGGCACAAGGCCTAATGACGGAGCAGTCGGAACCTTTCTGCGACAACACTGCCCCAGCACCGATCTCCGAAGCGTCAACCTCAACCTGAAAAGGCAGATTCACATCAGGCTGACGCAACACAGGGGCAGAGGCAAAACGGCGCTTAAGCTCCTGAAAGGCCTCTACAGCATGAGGGGACCAATTAGCAACATCAGCGCCTTGTCTGGTCAAATCAGTCAGTGGTTTAACGACATCCGAAAAACCAACAATAAATCGGCGGTAAAAGTTGGCAAAGCCCAAAAATCTCTGAAGACCCTTAAGAGAGGAGGGCTGAGTCCAGTCACAAATAGCTTGCACCTTGACGGGATCCATCTCAATGGAAGAGGGAGAAAAAATATACCCCAAAAAGGAAATTTTCTGGACCCCAAAAACGCACTTAGACCCCTTCACACATAAAGAATTAGACCGCAGAACCTGAAAAACTCTCCTGACCTGCTGGACATGAGAGTCCCAGTCATCAGAAAAAATCAGAATATCATCCAGATATATTATCATAAATTTATCCAGAAAATCGCGGAAAATATCATGCATAAAAGACTGGAAAACTGAAGGGGCATTAGAAAGACCAAAAGGCATGACCAAATACTCAAAGTGGCCCTCGGGCGTATTAAATGCGGTCTTCCACTCATCCCCCTGCCTGATCCGCACCAAATTATACGCCCCACGAAGATCAATTTTAGAGAACCACTTAGCACCCTCTATACGAGCAAACAAATCAGTAAGCAATGGCAATGGGTATTGATACTTAACAGTGATCTTATTCAGAAGCCGATAATCAATACATGGTCTCAAAGAGCCGTCTTTTTTTGAGACAAAGAAAAACCCAGCTCCCAAGGGAGAAGAAGATGGACGAATATGTCCCTTTTCCAAAGACTCCTTTATATATTCCCGCATAGCAGCATGTTCCGGCACAGACAAATTAAACAAACGACCCTTTGGATATTTACAACCCGGTATCAAATCTATGGCACAATCGCACTCACGGTGCGGAGGTAACGACCCAAGCTTGGGTTCGTCAAAGACGTCTTGATAATCAGAGAGGAACTCAGGGACTTCAGAGGGAATGGACGACGAAATAGAAACCAAAGGTACGTCCCCATGAATACCCTTACATCCCCAGCTCAACACAGAAATAGCTCTCCAGTCCAAGACTGGGTTGTGAGACTGCAACCATGGCAATCCCAGTACCAAATCGTCATGTAAATTATACAGCACCAGGAAACGAATAATCTCCTGGTGATCCGGATTGATACGCATGGTTACTTGTGTCCAGTATTGTGGTTTATTATTAGCCAATGGGGTGGAGTCAATCCCCTTCAGAGGAATAAGAGTCTCCAAAGGCTCTAAATCAAAACCACAACGATTGGCAAAGGACCAATCCATAAGACTCAGAGCGGCGCCAGAGTCAACATAGGCGTCCGTGGCAATGGATGACAAAGAGCAAATCAGGGTTACAGACAAAATAAACTTAGACTGAATGGTGCCAATGGAAACAGACTTATCAAGCTTCTTTGTACGCCTAGAGCATGCCGATATAACATGAGTAGAATCCCCACAATAGAAACACAATCCATTCTTCCGTCTAAAATTCTGTCGCTCGCTCCTGGACAGAATTCTATCACACTGCATACTTTCTGGCGTCTTTTCCATAGACACCGCCAGATGGTGCATCGGTTTGCGCTCCCGCAGACGCCTATCAATCTGAATAGCCATTGTCATGGACTCATTCAGACCTGCAGGCAAAGGGAACCCCACCATAACATCCTTAACGGCATCAGAGAGACCTTCTCTGAAAGTTGCCGCCAAGGCGCACTCATTCCACTGAGTAAGCACAGACCATTTACGGAATTTTTGGCAGAAAACTTCAACTTCGTCTTGCCCCTGAGATAGTGCCATCAAAGTTTTTTCTGCCTGAAGTTCCAAATGAGGTTCCTCATAAAGCAAGCCCAAGGCCAGAAAAAACGCATCCACATCGCGTAACGCAGGATCCCCTGCTGGCAATGAGAAGGCCCAATCTTGAGGGTCACCCCTGAGCAAGGAAATCACAATCCTAACCTGCTGAGCAGGGTCTCCAGCTGAACGAGACTTCAGGGACAAATAAAGCTTACAATTATTTCGGAAATTCTGGAAGCTAGCTCTATTCCCTGTGAAGAACTCCGGCAAAGGAATTCTCGGCTCAGATACCGGAGCATGTACTACAAAATCTTGTAAATTTTGTACTTTCGTGATGAGATTATTCAAACCCGCAGTTACACTCTGGAGATCCATTATTGTCAGGTGCACACAGAGCATACAGAGATTAGGAGGAGAGAGAGAAAAAAGACTGCAGCAAGGCAGACTGGAGGAAAAAAAAAAAAAAAAAAAATTCCAGCAGACTTCTTATAACTCTCCTTTCTCAACCTGGGTCTTTAACACTTTATTGGCCGGTCAAACTATCATGATCTCTGCAGGCAGAGATCATAGCAAGCCTATAGAGGGACAAGCTCTCGGAAGATGGAACTATACTGACCATGAACTAAGCCTGCCGCGCAACTAGAAATAGCCAGGTAGCATTTCCTATTAATCGCTAGATGCCCAGCTCTGGCCTAAGACCTAAATAGCTAGCAGAGGGAAATATAAGACCTGGCTCACCTCTAGAGAAATATTCCAAAGAAGACAGTAGCCCCCCACATATAATGACGGTGAGTTCAGATGAAACAACAAACGCAGCAGGAAAATAGTCTTAGCAAATTTGAGGTCCGCTTACTAGATAGCAGAAGACAGATAGTATACTTTCATGGTCAGCAGAAAAATACTAACAAAACACCATCCAGAGATTACCTTAAACTCTGGCATTAACTCATAACGCCAGAGTAGCAATCCCTGATCGACGAGAGCTTTCCAGACACAGTAACAAAACTTCAGCTGCGAACTGGAACAAATAGGCAAAACAAAACATGGACAAAAGTCCAACTTATCAGTAGTTGTCTAGAAGCAGGAACAAGCACTGAGAGGCATCAGATAACATTGTTGACCGGCAAGAAACCACCAGAGAAATGAGCTTAAATAGCGACACCCACTACTGATGGAATCAGGTGAAACAGGAAAGAGGATGACAAGTCCAATTCCACAAGCGGCCACCGGGGGAGCCCAGAATCCAAATTCACAACAGACATTAAGGCTATGAGCACACTTTGCGGATTCCACTGTGGAATTTTCCGCAGCGGAATTCCAAAATCCGCAGTGAAAACCCGCTGGGGTTTTTACTGCGGATTTATCGTGGTTTTTACTGCGGTTTCTTCTGCGGATTTTCATCTGCAGTTTCCTATTGGAGCAGGTGAAAATCCGCAGAAAAGTAGTGACATGCTGCGGAATGGTTTCCGCACGTTTTTTTCCGCAGCATGTGCACAGCGTTTTTTGTTTCCCATAGGTTTACATTGTACTGTAAACTCATGGGAAACTGCTGCGGATGCGCAGCGGTCAAATCCGCTGCGGATCCGCAGTGGAATCTGCAAAGTGTGCACATAGCCTAAAAATGGGTCGTGGCTGGGTCTGCCAGCTAGACTATGACCAAAAACATACAGCCAAGGCAACAAAGGAGTGGCTGAAAAAGAAGCACATTAAGGTCATGGAGTGGCATAGCCAGACTCAGGACCTTAATCCCATAGAAAAGTTATGGAGGGAGTTGAAGCTCCAAGTTGCCCACCGACAGCCTCAAAATCGTACTGATTTAAAGATGATCTGCAAAGAGGAGTGGAACAAAATTCCTCCTGACATGTGCGCAAACCTCATCAACTACAAAAAATGTCTGACTGCTGTGCTTGCCAACAAGGGTTTTGCCACCAAGTATTAAGTCTTGGTTGCCAGAGGGATCAAATACTTATTTCTTACTGCAAAATGAAAATACATTTATATAATTTCTAAAATGTGATTTTTGGGATTTTATTTTTGATACTCTATCTCTCAATGTTAAAATTAACCTACCCTTAAAATTATAGACTGTTCATGTCTTTGTCAGTGGGCAAACTTACAAAATCAGCAAGGGATCAAATACTTATTTCCCCCACTGTATGTTAGGTGGTTGGTGTGTAAGCAACTGTATGGTCCTCCATCCCTAGTCTGATAGTGTCCCATTTCCCATACCCTGTGTACTGTTATTAGTGCTCGCTTCCTGTGACTGCTTCGTCAGTGTCCGTATCCTGATATCGCGTCTGCAGTATCGGTTCCCTCCCGTCTCTTATTACGTAACATCCTCTCTATTTATGTATGGTGCAATCCTTTATTATGTAGCATCCTGTTATGTGGAGCGCCGTCCTTTATTACACAGTATCATCTCTTGTCATCTACAGCACCGTCCCTTACATTGAGTATTCTCATCATTTTTGTTATTCACAGCGCCCTCTCTTTATTGCATAGTGTCCTCTCCTGTAAAATGTAAAATGACAGCTGATGGAGCAGCAACTGATCAGAAGACCAGTCCATCAGCCGCATCCATCACAAAAGAAGCTTTCCCATTCTCCATCAGCCATCATTTGTTTATATCTAACAAGATTGGACGATATGTAATAAAGAAAAGGGAGGTATAAATAACAAAAATAACGAGAATCTGATATGTGAGGGACAGTGCTGTATGTAACAAGAGGGAACTATGTGATAAGGGGCGGCGCTATACATTCAGAGAGTGCACTGTGTAATAAGGGGCGGCAATATATATAATGAGAGGAGACTGTAAAAAATATGTACCGTATATAATCGAGTATAAGCCGACCCGAGTACAAGCCGACGCCCCCTAATTTTGCCACAAAAAACTGGGAAAACTTAATGACTCGAGTATAAGCCCAGGGTGGAAAATGCAGCAGCTGCTCGTAAATGTCAAAAATAAAAATAGATACCAATAAAAGTTAAATTAATTGAGACATCAGTCGGTTAAGTGTTTTTGTATACCCATATTGAATCAGGAGCCCCATATAATGCTCCATACAGTTCATGATGGGCCCCATATGATGCGCCATATTAAAATATGCCACATATAATGCTGCACAAATGTTGATTATGACCCCATAAGATGCTCCATACAGACATTTTCCCCATACAATGCTGCACAAATGCTGATTATGGCCCCATAAGATGCTCCATAGACACATTTTCCCCATATAATGCTGCAGAAATGCTGATTATGGCCCCATAAGATGCTCCATAGAGATATTTGCCCCCATATAACGCTGCACATGGCCCCATAAGATGCTCCATAGAGATATTTGCCCCCATATAACGCTGCACATGGCCCCATAAGATGCTCCATAGAGATATTTGCCCTCATATAACGCTGCACATGGCCCCATAAGATGCTCCATAGAGATATTTGCCCTCATATAACGCTGCACATGGCCCCATAAGATGCTCCATAGAGATATTTGCCCCCATATAACGCTGCACATGGCCCCATAAGATGCTCCATAGAGATATTTGCCCCCATATAACGCTGCACATGGCCCCATAAGATGCTCCATAGAGATATTTGCCCTCATATAACGCTGCACATGGCCCCATAAGATGCTCCATAGAGATATTTGCTCCATATGCTGTTGCTGCGATAAAAAAAAAAAAAAAAATCACATACTCACCTCTCGTCGCTCAGGCCCCCGGCACTTGCTATATTCACTTGTCCCATGTTCCACCATCAGCGCCGCTGTGTCTTCCACGTCCTCTGCACTGGCTGTTCAGGCAGAGGGCGGCGCGCACACTAATCGCGTCATCACGCCCTCTGAGCTGAGTGTCACTGCAGAGGACGCGGAAGACGGAGCGGCGCCGACGGTGGAACGTGGGACAGGTGAATATGTGACCGCTCAATACAGGAAGAAGCTGTCAGCGCCCGGAGAACCATGGACATGCAGGGACCGTGCCAGGAGCAGGTGAGTATTATTAGACAGCTGCCGCTCCCCCTTCCCTGCCGACCAATGGGAATGACTCGAGTATAAGCCGAGAGGGACATTTTCAGCCTAAAAAAAGGGCTGAAATTCTCGGCTTATACTCGAGTATATACGGTATATCTGTAGCTTGGAAGCCATAAAAGGAGAGGAGGCCCAGATATATTTCTTGCACTGGGGCCCCAAGCTGTCTGTGTCCGCCCCTGTATTTCATATTGACATGATTTAGAACTTTGTTTGTTTACCATTTTGGAAACAAGACCCCTTAGGCCATGTTAACACTTTGCGGGTTTTACCGCGGGTCCGCAGCAGTTTCCATTGCGTTTACAGTTACATGTAAACCCTATGGAAACTGCAATCCGCTGTGCACATGCTGCGGGAAAAACCACGCAGAAACGCAGCGGTTTACATTCCGCAGCATGTCACTTCCTTGTGCAGAATCGCGGCGATTCTGCACACATGCATTGATCCGCTTACTTCCCGCATGGGGTTGTGCCCACGATGCGGGAAGTGAGTGGATCATGTGCGGATGGTACCCGGGGTGGAGGAGAGGAGACTCTCCTCCAGGCCCTGGGAACCATATTTGGGTAAAAAAAAAAGAATTAAAATAAAAAATCATGATATACTCACCTCTCAGCGCTGCACGCGGCCGTCTGGTCGCAGGGTTGCTATGCGAGCAGAACCTGCGGTGACGTCGCGGTCACATGACCGTGACGTCACAAAGGGTCCTTCTCGCACAGCATCTTTGGAACCGGACCGCCGCGTGCAGCGCCGATGAGATCGGGACGTCAGAGGGTGAGTATATAACCTTTTTTTTTTTAATTCTAACATTACTATTGATGCTGCATATTGCTGCATATGCAGCATCAATAGTATAGGTGGAAACCGCAAAACAAACCACGATAAATCTGCAGGGATAACCACAGTGGTTTTGCCCTGCAGATTTATCAAATCCGCTGCAGGAGAACCCGCAGAGACCCGACCTACGTGTGCACATAGCCTTAGGGAACTTATCTAGATATGTGGTGTGGTGAGCACCTTGAAACCCCAGGTGCTTCACAGAACATGAAAATGTAAAAAAATCACATTTTCCCAACAAAAATTATTGTTCACTCCAAATATCGCATTTTCACAAGGATAACAGGAGAAATTGCACCATACAATTGCCCATAACAGCCAATTCACAGAGCCGATTTCACAATATCAGAGCAATTTACATAATAAAGGTTATCTCTGTGAGCGGTGACACTACTGGATCTGCGCTGGCACGGGAGGGGAGCACAGGTGTTTTTATTTTAACAGGGGCAAATAATTAGATTGAGAAGGGGTTGTCCTAGTAGTGGGAAACCCCCTTAACCCCTTTCTGCCAGCTGACGGAATAGTACGTCAGCTGGCAGATCCTCTGCTTTGAGGTGGGCTCCGGCGGTGAGCCCACCTCAAAGCCGCGACATGTCAGCTGTTTTGTACAGCTGACATGTGCGCGCAATGAGCGCGTGCGGAATCGCGACCGCCCGCGCCCATTAACTAGTTAAATGCCGCCGTCAAGCGCTGACAGCGGCATTTAACTAGCGCTCCCGGCCGCGCGGCTGGAGGTGCTTGCACCGCTGACCCCGTCACATGATCGGGGGTCAGCGGTGCATTGCCATAACAACCAGAGGTCTCCTTGAGACCTCTATGGTTGTTGATGGCCGATTGCTTTGAGCGCCACCCTGTGGTCGGCGTTCAAAGTACACCTGGATTTCTGCTACATAGAGATGATCTGTGCTTCACCTCTATGCAGCAGAGCCGATAGAGTTGTGCATGCTTCTAGCCTCCCATGGAGGCTATTTAAGCATGCCAAAATAAAAAAAAAGTGTTTAAAAATATGAAAAAAATAAAAAATATATAAAAGTTCAAATCAGCCCCCTTTCGCCTCAATCAAAATAAAACAATTAGAAAAAAATCAAACCTACACATATTTGGTATCGCCGCGTTCAGAATCGCCCGATCTATCAATAAAAACAAAGGATTAACCTGATCGCTAAATGGCGTAGCGATAAAAAAATCGAAACGCCAAAATTACGTTTTTTTGGTCGCCACGACATTGCATTAAAATGCAATAATGGGCGATCAAAAGAACGTATCTACACCAAAATGGTGTAAAAATAATTAAAAACGCCAGCTCGGCACGCAAAAAATGAGCCCTCACCTGACCCCAGATCACGAAAATTGGAGACGCTACGGCCTACGGGTATCGGAAAATCGCGCAATTTTTTTTAAATTTTTTTTTAGCAAATTTGGATTTTTTTTTCCACCACTTAGATAAAAAATAACCTAGACATGTTAGGTGTCTATGAACTCTTAATTACCTGGAGAATCATAATGGCAGGTCAGTTTTAGCATTTGGTGAACCTAGCAAAATAGCCAAACAAAAAACAAGTGTGAGATTGCACTTTTTTTGCAATTTCATCACAAAAGCGCCACAGCCCATCATTAGCACATGGCGCAACACCTGCTAACCCCGCCAGCCAGTACGCCGCTGCCAACCGGAACCGGAAACACGCCTTATATATTCGTGTATAAGCCGAGATTTTCAGCATATTTCAGCACAGATCAAGTCTTCCCGGCCTGGTGCAGGGCTACAATTTTGTTTCTGGTGTCCTTCGACAGCTCTTTGGTCTTCACCATAGTGGAGTTTGGAGTACGACTGTTTGAGGTTGTGGACAGGTGTCTTTTATACTGATAACGAGTTCAAACAGATGCCATTACTACAGGTAATTGAGTGGAGGAAAGAGGAGACTCTTAAGGCTACGTTCACATTTGCGTTGTGCGCCGCAGCGTCGGCGCCGCAGCGCACAACACAAACAAAAACGCGGCAAAACGCACGCTAAAACGCTGCGTTTTGCGCCGCATGCGTCCTTTTTGACCGAAAGTTGGACGCAAAAAAAATGCAACTTGAAGCGTTTCTTGCGTCCAACGCTTGCGGCCATGCGGCGCAAAACGCAGCACAACGCATGTCCATGCGCCCCCATGTTAAATATAGGGGCGCATGACGCATGCGGCGACGCTGCGGCGCTGACCGCAAATGTGAACGTAGCCTAAGAAGTTACAGGTCTGTGAGATCCAGAAATCTTGCATGTTTTTTGATGACCAAATACTTATTTTCCACCATAATTTGCTAAATAAGTATTGCCAAATCAGACAAGGTGATTTTCTGGATTTGTTTTCTCATTTTGACTCTCATAGTTGTGGTCTACCTATGATATAGATTACAGGCCTCTCTCATCTTTTTAAGTGGGAGAAATTGCACAATTGGTGGCTGACTAAATACTTTTTTCCCCACTGTATTTGTCTAGCAGTTGTGCAACTGGTGCAATCTGGGTAGAGATAAACGTATGTGACAATTTAGCAGGGGCAATAATCTTCATTACTCCACATTTGGAGTGTGTCAGCAAGATGATTGAAAAAGAATCATAATTTTGTATTGGTTTTAAAAATAGTGTTTCTGTATCTAGCAGTTGTGTGGCTGGCGTAATCTGGGTAGAGATAATCGTATGTGACAATTTAGCAGGGTCAACAATCTTCGTTATTCCACATTTGGAGTGTGTCAGCAAGGCGATTGAAACAAAATCATAATTTTCTATTGATTTAAAAAAATACAGCTTCTTTATCTAGCAGTTGTGTGACTGATGCAATCCGGGTACAGATAATCTTATGTGACAATTTAGCAGGGGCAATAATCTTCACTACTCCACATTTGGAGTGTGTCAGCAAGCCGATCTCCAAAAAAATATGAACAAAAAAAAAAACAATGTTGTCATAAATGAATATAAAAGCCTAGATTACAAGGAACAAATGGCGCTCCTATGTTTGCAGGAACTATCCTCTCATGAAAGGGAAAAAGATAAAATTAATCAATCAGAAAAATTCATCACAAAAAATCCATACTTCTATCCCATTCAAACTAGGGTAGAGTGTATGGACAAATTTCAAGAGGTATTAGAAAAGGATTTGAAGAATCTGAAAGATAAACAGAAACAAAGAAATGACAATAAAAATAACAACTTGCCAAAAAAACTGAGAGCAGTTCTACAAAATTTAAAAGAAATGAAGGACATAGTGATCAAAAGAAGTGACAAAGGGGGAACGATCGTCATGCTTAATGCAGAAGACTATAGAGAAAAAATGTGTGAACCATTATCAGACACAATGACATACAGTCATATGAAAACGTTTGGACACCCCTATTAATCTTAAGCTTAATGTTTTATAAAAATTGTGTTTTTTTGCAACAGCCATTTCAGTTTCAAATATCTAATAACTGTTGGACACCGTAATGTTTCTGCCTTGAAATGAGGTTTATTGTACTAACAGAAAATGTGCAATCTGCATTCAAACAAAATTTGACAGGTGCATAAGTATGGGCACCCTTATCATTTTCTGGTTTTAAATACTCCTACCTACTTTTTACTGACTTACTAAAGCACTTTTTTTGGTTTTGTAACCTCATTGAGCTTTGAACTTCATAGCCAGGTGTATGCAATCCTGAGAAAAGCTACTTAAAGTTGCCACTTGCAAGTTGTTCTCCTGTTTGAATCTCCTGTGAAGAGTGGCATCATGAGCTCCTCAAAACAACTGTCAAATGATCTGAAAACAAAGATTATTCAACATAGTTGTTCAGGGGAAGGATACAAAAAGTTGTCTCAGAGATTTAACCTGTCAATTTCTACTGTGAGGAACATCGTAAGGAAATGGAAGAACACAGGGTACAGTTCTTGTTAAGGCCAGAAGTGGCAGGCCAAGAAAAACATCAGAAAGGCAGAGAAGAAGAATGGTGAGATCAGTCAAGGACAATCCTCAGACCCCCTCCAGAGAGCTGCAGCATCAACTTGCTGCAGATGGTGTCACTGTGCATCGGTCAACTATACAACGCACTTTGCACAAGGAGAAGCTGTATGGGAGAGTGATGCGAAAGAAGCCGTTTCTGCAAGCACGCCACAAACAGAGTCGGCTGAGGTATGCACATTTGGAGAAGCCAATTTCTTTTTGGAAGAAGGTCCTGTGGACTGATGAAACCAAGATTGAGTTGTTTGGTCATACAAAAAGGCGTTATGCATGGCGGCAAAAACACAGCATTCCAAGAAAAACACTTGCTACCCACAGTAAAATTTGGTGGAGGTTCCATCATGCTTTGGGGCTGTGTGGCCAATGCCGGCACCGGGAATCTTGTTAAAGTTGAGGAACGCATGGATTCCTCTCAGTATCAGCAGATTCTTGACAATAATGTTGATGAATCAGTGACAAAGTTGAAGTTACGCAGGGGATGGATCTTTCAGCAAGACAATGATCCAAATCACCGCTCCAAATCTACTCAGGCATTCATGCAGAGGAACAATTACACTGTTATGGAATGGCCATCCCAGTCCCCAGACCTGAATATCATTGAACATCTGTGGGATCATTTGAAGAGGGCTGTCCATGCTCGGCGACCATCAAACTTAACTGAACTGGAATTGTTTTGTAAAGAGGAATGGTCAAAAATACCTTCATCCAGGATCCAGGAACTCATTAAAAGCTACAGGAAGCGACTAGAGGCTGTTATTTTTGCAAAAGGAGGATCTACTAAATATTAATGTCACTTTTCTGGTGAGGTGCCCATACTTATGCACCTGTCAAATTTTGTTTGAATGCAGATTGCACATTTTCTGTTAGTACATTAAACCTCATTTCAAGGCAGAAACATTACTGTGTCCAACAGTTATTAGATATATGAAACTGAAATAGCTGTTGCAAAAAAAAAATTTTTTCTAAAACATTAAGCTTAAGATTAATAGGGGTGCCCAAACTTTTTCATATAACTGTATGAAAAAATAACAAGAAATTCTATTAGGACATTTGACGAAGACATCAATAAAATCATCCAGGAAGGTTTGAATTTGGGAGTCATAAATAAGAGACAAGCGGACTACTTATTAGTTTTGCATCCAACATTACCAATTATGTATGGACTTCCAAAGGTACACAAGAGTAGCGGCATACTACCAATGAGACCAATCGTATCAGGTCTAGGATCCATGAACGAACATTTGTGTGAATGGGTCGATACATTGCTACAACCACTGGTTTCAAGACTACCTGGTCCTATTAAAGACTCAAGGGAAGTGCTTAAAACTTTTTCTAAAAAATGTGGCAAGGTCATTGTACGTGGCTATGCTGTGACGTTGTATCATTGTATACGTGTATACCTCACGATCTAGCCATGAAAGCTTTGGAATTTCATTTGAAGAAATATAGTGAATACTCACAAGATCTAATTAATTTTCTTTTGCAAGTTACCTTCTTTTTGCTCACTCACAATATTTTTTCCTTTGATGACAGCATATATTTGCAGAGAACGGGTGTGCCAATGGGGGCCAAATACTCCCCTTCCCTGGCCAATTTAACTATGCATTTTGGGAGTACGAATATATATACTCTGTGAATAATCCTTATTCCGAGGACGTGGTCTGGTATGGCAGATACATCGACGATTTACTCATCATATGGGGGGGAGATGTGTCTGCCATACCAGACTTTGTCAAGTACATGGACACTAATGATTACAATATCAGATTCACTCATAGGTCTGATAGGAGCCAAATTTCATTCCTGGATCTGGAGTTGATAGGTATAGAAAGCCACACTATCATTAGTAAAACGCATGTAAAACTGATTAGATTAGTGGGAACACTGCTCTGCATGCTGCAAGCAGCCACCCCAAACACACCATTAGATCGATACCAGTGGGGGAATACACTAGACTGAAGAGAAATTGCAGTACGAGAGTGGAAGACATGAACAAAGAATTCAAAGAATTAGAAAGAAAGCTAGGTGCAAGAAAATATCCTAAATGGACTCTAAAAAGAGCAGAAAATATAGTAGGTAAAAAAGATAGAGAAAGTATGATAGCACCTAAAAGACAGGATAAAAATTTAAAAGATAAAAGGAAAAAGAAACCATTTGTTTACAATACAGTCCTCAATTCAGTCAAATAAAAAATATTAATAAACGCCTGCCAATTCTGTATGAAGACAGCACATTATCCAACTTATTGGATGAGGGTATCAATGTGGTAGCTAGGAGAGCACCAACAATAGGAAATTTAATCTCCCCTGGACTATTTTTGTCCAAAACCACATCAAGAACATGGCTGGAAACCAAAGGTTTCTACAAATGTGGAACCACTTCATGCAGTACATGTGAACACGCGCTTGTAAGCAAAACATTTACGGATAGGAGAAATTCACGAACATATAATATAAGACAGTTTGTAACTTGCCACACTACTAATGTGGTTTACAAAATAGATTGTGTTATCTTTAGTCTGACATACATTGGCTGTACCACAAGAAAATTAAAAACCCGTATTTCTGAACATTTAAGGGATCTAAAAAGTAGTGCCAATAATCGTAACATCTCTATGGTGGCAAAACATTTTATAACCCACCATGTAGGGGATACATCTGCCATGAAAATTCAAGGCATTGAACAAATAAAAAAATCACCGCGAGGCGGGGATATAAAAAGACGCCTTTTAACTAGAGAGGCGTTTTGGATATATAACCTTGAAACAAGATATCCGAACGGCTTAAATAGGAGAAATGAGTTAATGTACCATTATTGTTAATGTTTTGTGATTTTATACTTATGTGTATGATGTTTATGTTTTAATAGATGAGAAAGTTTAATGCAGAATCTAAGAGGTGTAGACTCTGGAATTAATGTCATGTGATTAAATCAGCTGTGCAAGAGTAGACTAAACACCATATAAGATCCTGAGGTTAGACATAGGATTAAGCTGTGACAAAGATCTTAATCGATCGAAACGCGTTGTTTGCACCTTCCTTTTCCGCTGCATGTACATCCACAATGCACAAGGATTTTGCGACTACTATGAAGCTTTAAACTTGAAATAAAGATTTGGAATTTTAATGGAGCTGGAACTACCATTTTTTTCTTCATACTGGTGTCCACTGCATGTCAAGATGAAGTTCCGCGCACCTGTGGTTTTCGGTGAGCTGGCTGAGGCTAAGCCTCTTTTTTTTCCAAAAAAATAGCCACACATTGCTAGATATAATGAATTTCTAAAACCTTTGTAAGGTTTTAGAAATACTTGTACTTGTGAAAAATAAACCTAGTATTTTTTGGCTTCATATGCATGATGCATTCAAGATGAGAAAGGGTGACGTTAAGGAACATGGATGTGGTGGTGCCCGCCAAGGCCGTGTGACAGATCTGAAGGTGACTGTATCTCGTTCTAGGTTCCTGTCAAAATTTGGTCAGCGCGCTACACCACTAACGAACCCAGACACATGCGAGGATGTTGTGGGTTGGATGGCAGCCAAAGGCTCCAGTGTGTTGACAAGCAGCACCACAAAGTCTTCCACATGGTCCATTTTCAGCAGCTAAGAGGCAGGGCCTCTGAATCCTCAACCTGGTCCTTTTTTCTTCCACCAGCAAGAGTCCCAGGAGACATATGACCCCAACGCTGGCCACACATTTTTTCAGGCCTTTCAATGTGCACAATTAAAGAGGGTCATGAGGAGGTGGAGTGCAGTGATGCCCAAACATTTTTGAGCACCCACAGCCAGGAGAAAGGCACGTTGGGGAAGGTCAATTGATGTCTAAGGAGGTGGATGATAATCATGAGGCACAGTTGCCATCAGGTCAGCCTCAAATCGCAGCTCAGAAGGAGGATCAGATGAAGGAATTGCAAGCCGACTTGGTCAATGATGAGGCCACTGATCTAATCTGCCACGGTGGCATACCTAGCGAGCACAGCAGTGCAGAGAGGGATGGATCCGTAGCAAGAAAACAGGCAGTAAGAGGTAGTGGTTTCCCCAGAGGTAGAACTCAGTCAACTGTTCCACAGAGCATCCCCACTCGGCTAGATAACAGGCCAAGGGTGCGATGTTCCCCTGTATGGCAGTTTTTTCTGAAAGTCCTTCAGATAAAACTACTGTAATTTGCATCATCTGCCAAGCCAATATAAGAAGAGGCAAGAACACTGCCAACATGAGCACCACCAGCATACAAAAGCACATGGCTGCCAAGCAGGTGGGCGGAATGCCTGGGTCCCAAATCTGTGTCTGAGGGTGAAATCACTGACTCTTCTCCTGTGTTATGGCATTCACAATCTGCTGACCATGAAGCAGGCACTGATGCCTCCTGCCCACAACCAGCGGTTACACGCACCCAACAGTCAGCAACCACGTCTACTTCGTTGTTGCAGTGCAGCGTTCAGTTGTCCCTGCCCCAGACATTTACTGGAAAGCAGAAATATCCAGCCATCCACCCACAGGCCCAAACGCTAAACACCCAGATTGCTAGCCCTGAAAATGTTTCCGTGACCTCTTGGTGGTGACAGCCCCACGGTACTCGATTTCCAGCCGACACTATTCCCGGTGTGCCGTCCCCGCATTACATAAGCACGTGTTACACAATATCAGCCATACTCTGGCCATTTCAGTCACAGGAAAGGTCTCCCTAACCACAGACACGTGGATGGGTTCTTTTGGACAGGGATGATACATTTCCCTGACGGCACACTGGGTTAACCTGGTGAAGTCTGGGACATCACACATCTTGCCCACACCAAGAATAGCGGGCCCAACTTCCATCAGGGTTTCAGTCTCCTTGAATTCCACTTCGTATCTCTCCTCAGCCGAACTAGCCTCCCCGTAACTCCCCAGCTGAGAAATCTGCAGTACTGCCTTTGCGAAGCGGCAGCACGCTCGGCTGAAGCTCAACTGTTTAGATGATAAAGCTCACAATGCAGCCAAGCTGTTGAAAGGGATAAAAGAACAGACTGATCAGTGGCTCTCCCCAACTCAACCCTCATCCAGGTCTGGTTGTGTGCGATAATGGGCATAACTTGGTGGCTTTAAAGCTCGGCAAGCTGGTACATGTTCCATGCCTGGCCCACGTGCTGAACTTGGTTGTACTGTGGTTTATAAAAACATACCTTGACTTGCCTGACCTACTTGCTAAGGTACGCCATGTCAGTGCACATTTCCGAAATAAATCTCAGGCGTCCGTCGGTATAGCTTCACTGCAGCAGCGCTTTAATTTGCCTCATCACCGACTGATTTGTGACCTGCCCTTGTGCGGGAATTCGACCTTCCATATGTTGGCAAGGCTTAGTGAGTAGCAGAGGGCAGTCTCTGAATTCCAGCTTCTCATTGCCTGTCAGAGTACCACTCAGCCCCCACACATAACAACTGCCAAGTGGGTGTGGATGACCTATGTGAGGTTCAGTTCTACAAAACTTGGAGTACTGCACCAAGATGGTGAGCGCTGATGACACTATTATGAGCATAACCATCTCGCTGCTCTGTCTATTTAGGCCTCTTTCACACTTCCATTTTTTACAATCTGTCACAATCCGTCAAAATGTTGAAAAGACGGATCCTGTGCAGATTGTAAAAAACGGGTGCACTGGGTCCGTTTTTTTATGGATCCGTCGAGGCTACGTGCACACATTGTGCATGCTTCTTCGCCGCATTTTTCCACTTCGAAAACGCATACACAACACAACCCAAGTTAAAAATAATTAAAAAAATAAAAAATCGTGATATTCTTACCTTCCGGCGTCCCCCGCAGCCTTCCCGTGGCCTTCCCAATGCTCGCGATGCTGCCGACAGCTCCCGTTCCCAGTAATGCCTTGCGAGCAATGACCTGTGATGACATAGCGGTCTCACGAGACCGCTACGTAATCGGGTTATTTCGCAAGGTATTACTGGGAACCGGAGCTGCCGGCAGCATCGGGAAGGCTACGGGGGACGCCGGAAGGTAAGAATATCATGATTTTTTAATTTTTTGTTACTATTCTTCCTCACATGCTCAGTTTCAAAAGACGGCATCCGTCGCTGGATTCCTGCTTTTGACAGCGACGGATCCTGTGTCCATAGGCTTCCATTATAGCCAACGACGGGCAGCGCAGGATCCGTCGCTGAGCGATTTTCCGATGTACAGAAAAAACGTTCCTCTGTGTGTTGTCTCCGCCAGACGGACAGCAATTTTACAACGGATCCAGTGCACGACGGATAAAACGGAAGGCCATCCGTCACAATCCGTCACTAATACAAGTGTATGAGAAAAAAAACGGATCGAGCAGAAACATTTGCTGGATCCTTTTTTTTCACAAAACGACGCATTGTGATGGAAATAGAAAGACGGAAGAAAGAGGCCTAAAACTTTCGCTGCAGAATCTCAAAGAGGAAGCTTTGAATGCTGAGCGTGTGGTTACAAGCAAGATTGTACAGTGGCTAATACCACACAGCCCAGCCTCATGCAGTATTCTCATGCCACATTGGGTAATGAGGAGGTGGAGCAGGAGTTTTTGCTCTGCGCTACAGAGGGGACTCTGTTGTGAATTCCGTTCTGGAGCTCCCTCCTGTGGTTGCTAATGGTATTTTTGTGAGTTCTGCCCTTGGGCTCCCTCTGGTGGTTTTGAGTGGAACTGCTGCTCCTTTAGGTAGCTGTAGCAGCTGCCTTCACTAATCGCCTTGCCTGGGTTTGTTATTTAAACCTGCTCTGGGCTTTAGTTCATGCCAGCTGTCAATGTTCTTGGTTGGATTTGGTTCTCTCCTTGGATTTCCCATATGGCCTGTCCTTGTTAGCAAAAGATAAGTTTTTGCTAGTTCTTGTTTGTCCATTTGCTTGGACTCTATTGCTCTGCAAATATGTCTCTTTTTGTCCAGCTTGTCATTATGTAATATTCAGGCTAGCTGGAAGCTCTGGGAAAGCAGATTTGCCCCTCCACACCGTGAGTCGGTGTGGAGTTCATTTTTGTAAACTCTGCGTGGATTTTGTAGTTTTTAATACTGACCGCACAGTATCCTTTTCTCTCTGTCTATCAAGTTTAGTATTGGCCTCCTTTGCTGAAATCTGATTTCATTTCTGTGTATGTCATTTCCCTCTCCACTCACAGTCAATATTTGTGGGGGGCTGTCTTTCCTTTTGGGGTTTTCTCTGAGGCAAGATAGCTTTCTATTTCCTTCTTTAGGGGTAGTTAGTTCTTAGGCTGTGAAGAGGTGTCTAGGGAGAGTCAGGAACATCCCACGGCTATTACTAGTGTTGTTGTTAGGATTAGGGACTGCGGTCAGTAGAGATACCACCTTCTCAGAGCTCGTTCCATGTTGCGTTTTAGCCACCAGGTCATATCAGTGTGGCCTCTTAACCACCAGGTCATAACAGTACAGCTGGCCCACAATGTGTTAAATGCATCTCAAAAAAGGGAAAAGAAAGTTCTGAGTCATTTTTTTTTCCTTTGTAGCTTGTTTTGTCTTTTTTTTCCCCTTAATCTCTGGGTGGTTCAGGATTTTGGTGCTGATATGGAGGTTCAGGGTCTGTCCTTGCGCGTGGATCAACTCGCTGCAAGGGTACAGAGTATCCATGATTATGTTGTCCAGACTCCTGTATTAGAGCCTAGAATTCCTATTCCTGATTTATTTTCTGGGGATAAATACATAGTAACATAGTAACATAGTTAGTAAGGCCGAAAAAAGACATTTGTCCATCCAGTTCAGCCTATATTCCTATATTCCATCATAATAAATCCCCAGATCTACATCCTTCTACAGAACCTAATAATTGTATGATACAATATTGTTCTGCTCCAGGAAGACATCCAGGCCTCTCTTGAACCCCTCGACTGAGTTCGCCATCACCACCTCCTCAGGCAAGCAATTCCAGATTCTCACTGCCCTAACAGTAAAGAATCCTCTTCTATGTTGGTGGAAAAACCTTCTCTCCTCCAGACGCAAAGAATGCCCCCTTGTGCCCGTCACCTTCCTTGGTATAAACAGATCCTCAGCGAGATATTTGTATTGTCCCCTTATATACTTATACATGGTTATTAGATCGCCCCTCAGTCGTCTTTTTTCTAGACTAAATAATCCTAATTTCGCTAATCTATCTGGGTATTGTAGTTCTCCCATCCCCTTTATTAACTTTGTTGCCCTCCTTTGTACTCTCTCTACAGATCAAAATTTTTGAACTTTAAAAATAATTGCAGATTGTTTTTTGCTCTGAGACCCCGTTCCTCTGGTGACCCCATTCAGCAGGTGAAGATTGTTATTTCTTTGCTGCGTGGCGACCCGCAGGACTGGGCATTCTCCCTTGAGCCAGGAAATCCTGCATTGCTCAATATTGACGCATTTTTTCAAGCGCTCAGATTGCTGTATGACGAGCCTAATTCTGTGGATCAGGCAGAAAAAACTTTGCTGGCTCTGTGTCAGGGTCAGGAAGCAGCAGAAGTATACTGCCAGAAATTTAGAAAGTGGTCTGTGCTCACAAAATGGAATGAGTATGCCCTGGCAGCGATTTTCAGAAAGGGTCTTTCTGAAGCCCTTAAAGATGTTATGGTGGGGTTTCCTACGCCTGCTGGTCTGAATGAGTCAATGTCTTTGGCCATTCAGATTGATCGGCGCTTGCACGAGCGCAAGGTGGTGCACCATATGGCAGTGTCCTCTGAGCAGAGTCCTGAGCCTATGCAATGTGATAGGATTTTGACTAGAGCAGAAAGGCAGAAAATCAGACGTCAGAATGGCCTGTGTTTTTACTGTGGTGATTCTGCTCATGCTATTTCTGATTGCCCTAAGCGTACTAAGAGGGTCCCTGGGTCTGTTACCATTAGTACTGTACAGCCTAAATTTCTCTTGTCTGTCACCCTGATTTGCTCATTGTCGTGCTTTTCTGTTATGGCATTTGTGGATTCTGGCGCTGCCCTGAACTTAATGGACTTAGAATTTGCCAAGAGCTGTGGTTTTTCCTTGGAGCCTTTGCAGAGCCCTATTCCCTTAAGGGGGATTGATGCTACGCCATTGGCCAAGAATAAACCTCAGTACTGGACACAGTTAACCATGTACATGGCTCCAGCACATCAGGAAAATATTCGCTTTTTGGTGTTGCATAATTTGCATGATGTTGTTGTGCTGGGTTTTCCATGGTTACAGGTACATAATCCAGTGCTGGATTGGAGATCTATGTCTGTAACTGGTTGGGGTTGTCAGGGGATACATAGTGATATTCCTTTGATGTCCATTTCCTCGTCCCCTTCTTCTGAAGTTCCTGAGTTTTTGTCGGATTTCCAGGATATATTTGATGAGCCCAAGTCCAGTTCCCTGCCTCCTCATAGGGACTGCGATTGTGCCATTAATTTGATTCCTGGCTGTAAGTTCCCTAAGGGCCGACTTTTCAATCTGTCTGTGCCAGAGCATACCGCTATGCGGAGTTATGTAAAGGAGTCCTCGGAGAAGGGGCATATTTTCCCGTCTTCGTCACCGTTGGGAGCGGGATTTTTTTTTGTTGCCAAGAAGGATGGCTCCTTGAGACCCTGTATAGATTATCGCCTTCTCAATAAGATCACTGTCAAATTCCAGTACCCTTTACCTTTACTTTCTGATTTGTTTGCTCGGATTAAGGGTGCCAGTTGGTTTACTAAAATCGACCTTCGAGGGGCGTATAATCTCGTGCGTATTAAACAAGGTGATGAATGGAAAACAGCATTTAATACGCCCGAAGGCCATTTTGAATATCTTGTGATGCCATTCGGGCTCTCTAATGCTCCATCGGTATTTCAGTCCTTTATGCATGATATTTTCCGGAATTATCTGGATAAATTCATGATTGTGTATTTGGATGATATTTTGGTTTTCTCCGATGATTGGGAGTCTCATGTGAAGCAGGTTAGGATGGTATTTCAGGTCCTTCGTGCTAATGCGTTGTTTGTGAAGAGGTCTAAGTGCCTCTTTGGAGTTCAGAAGGTTTCTTTTTTGGGTTTCATTTTTTCTCCCTCGGCTATTGAAATGGACCCTGTTAAAGTCCAGGCCATTCATGATTGGACTCAACCTACATCTGTAAAGAGCCTTCAGAAATTTTTGGGCTTTGCCAATTTTTATCGCCGCTTTATTGCTAATTTTTCTAGTGTGGTGAAGCCTCTGACCGATTTGACGAGGAAGGGCGCTGATGTGATGAATTGGTCCTCTGCGGCTGTTGAGGCCTTTCAGGAGCTTAAACGTCGTTTTACTTCTGCCCCTGTGTTGCGTCAGCCAGATGTTTCTCTCCCTTTTCAGGTTGAGGTTGATGCTTCTGAGATTGGGGCAGGGGCCGTTTTGTCTCAGAGAAATTCTGATGGCTCGTTGATGAAACCATGTGCTTTCTTCTCCAGAAAGTTTTCGCCTGCTGAGCGTAATTATGATGTCGGCAATCGGGAGTTGTTGGCTATGAAGTGGGCATTTGAGGAGTGGCGACATTGGCTTGAGGGAGCCAAGCATCGCGTGGTGGTCTTGACTGATCATAAGAATCTGATTTACCTCGAGTCTGCTAAGCGGTTGAATCCTAGACAAGCTCGGTGGTCTCTGTTTTTCTCACGTTTTGATTTTGTGGTCTCGTATATTCCGGGATCTAAGAATGTGAAGGCTGATGCCCTTTCTAGGAGTTTTTTGCCTGATTCTCCGGGAGTTCTTGAGCCGGCTGGAATCCTTAAGGAGGGGGTGATTCTTTCTGCCATCTCCCCTGATTTGTGGCGGGTACTTCAGGAGTTTCAGGCTGATAAACCTGACCGCTGTCCAGTGGGGAAACTGTTTGTTCCTGATAGATGGACTAGCAGGGTAATTTCTGAGGTTCATTGTTCGGTGTTGGCTGGTCACCCTGGGATTTTCGGTACCAGAGATTTGGTGGCTAGGTCCTTTTGGTGGCCTTCCTTGTCGCGGGATGTGCGTTCGTTTGTGCAGTCCTGTGGGACCTGTGCTGGGGCTAAGCCTTGCTGTTCCCGTGCCAGTGGGTTGTTTTTGCCTTTGCCTATTCCTGAGAGGCCCTGGACGCATATTTTCATGGATTTTATTTCTGATCTTCCTGTTTCTCAGAAGATGTCTGTCATCTGGGTGGTTTGTGACCGGTTTTCTAAGATGGTCCATTTGGTACCGTTGCCTAAGTTGCCTTCCTCCTCTGATTTGGTTCCATTATTTTTTCAGCATGTGGTTCGTTTGCATGGTATTCCGGAGAATATTGTGTCTGACAGAGGTTCCCAGTTCGTTTCTAGGTTTTGGCGGTCCTTTTGTGCTAGAATGGGCATTGATTTGTCTTTTTCTTCAGCATTCCATCCTCAGACAAATGGCCAAACGGAGCGAACCAATCAGACCTTGGAAACCTATTTGAGATGCTTCGTGTCTGCTGATCAGGATGATTGGGTGACCTTTTTGCCGTTGGCCGAGTTTGCCCTTAATAATCGGGCTAGTTCGGCTACCTTGGTTTCGCCTTTCTTTTGTAACTTTGGTTTTCATCCTCGTTTTTCTTCGGGGCAGCTTGAGCCTTCTGACTGTCCTGGTGTGGATTCTGTGGTGGACAGGTTGCAGCAAATTTGGACTCATGTGGTGGACAATTTGACGTTGTCTTAGGAAAAGGCTCAAAGTTTTGCTAACCGTCGTCGGTGTGTTGGTCCCCGGCTTCGTGTTGGGGATTTGGTCTGGTTGTCTTCTCGTCATGTTCCTATGAAGGTTTCGTCCCCTAAGTTCAAGCCTCGCTTTATTGGGCCTTATAAGATTTCTGAAATTATCAATCCGGTGTCTTTTCGTTTGGCCCTTCCAGCTTCTTTTTCCATTCATAATGTGTTCCATAGATCCTTGTTGCGGAGATATGTGGTACCTATGGTTCCCTCCGTTGATCCTCCTGTTCCGGTGTTGGTTGAGGGGGAATTAGAATATGTGGTGGAGAAGATTTTGGATTCTCGTTTTTCGAGGCGGAAGCTTCAGTATCTGGTCAAGTGGAAGGGTTTTGGCCAGGAGGATAATTCTTGGGTTGTTGCCTCCGATGTTCATGCTGCCGATTTGGTTTGTGCTTTCCATTTGGCTCGTCCTGATTGGCCTGGGAGCTCTGGTGAGGGTTCGGTGACCCCTCCTCAAGGGGGGGTACTGTTGTGAATTCCGTTCTGGAGCTCCCTCCTGTGGTTGCTAATGGTATTTTTGTGAGTTCTGCCCTTGGGCTCCCTCTGGTGGTTTTGAGTGGAACTGCTGCTTTTTTAGGTAGCTGTAGCAGCTGCCTTCACTAATCGCCTTGCCTGGGTTTGTTATTTAAACCTGCTCTGGGCTATAGTTCATGCCAGCTGTCAATGTTCTTGGTTGGATTTGGTTCTCTCCTTGGATTTCTCATATGGCCTGTCCTTGTCAGCAAAAGATAAGTTTTTGCTAGTTCTTGTTTGTCCATTTGCTTGGACTCTATTGCTCTGCAAATATGTCTCTTTTTGTCCAGCTTGTCATTATGTAATATTCAGGCTAGCTGGAAGCTCTGGGAAAGCAGATTTGCCCCTCCACACCGTGAGTCGGTGTGGAGTTCATTTTTGTAAACTCTGCGTGGATTTTGTAGTTTTTAATACTGACCGCACAGTATCCTTTTCTCTCTGTCTATCAAGTTTAGTATTGGCCTCCTTTGCTGAAATCTGATTTCATTTCTGTGTACATCATTTCCCTCTCCACTCACAGTCAATATTTGTGGGGGGCTGTCTTTCCTTTTGGGGTTTTCTCTGAGGCAAGATAGCTTTCTATTTCCTTCTTTAGGGGTAGTTAGTACTTAGGCTGTGAAGAGGTGTCTAGGGAGAGTCAGGAACATCCCACGGCTATTACTAGTGTTGTTGTTAGGATTAGGGACTGCGGTCAGTAGAGATACCACCTTCTCAGAGCTCGTTCCATGTTGTGTTTTAGCCACCAGGTCATATCAGTGTGGCCTCTTAACAACCAGGTCATAACAGGACTCCCAATCCCAGCTTCATGCCTGTCCAGCATGGATGGCCTAAAGAAGAGGAGGCTATATGTCGTGAGGAGGAGAGGATGTCCTGGTGAGGACACTGAATGTTTGACTCTATGTAGTCTTCCACACATGGCAGAGTTCATGTCCAGATGCCTTTCCCAAGACCCTAACATGAAAGACGTTTTGTCCACCATGAAATACTGGCTGTGCATCTTTCTTGACCCACGGTACAATGAGAAATTTGCTTCTCTAATGTCGGAGGCAGACGTGCCATTTTCAATACATGCATGCCAGAGGGCCGTAGTGGAAGACTTGCTCAAAAGATTACCCTCAGACAACGCTGGTGGCAGCACACTTAGCCTGACCTCTTCTTGTATGCCTTGGAGGTGCTGCCATGCCCTGCTGCGATTGTGTTGTTTGAGCGGGTTTTTTTAGTTCGGCAGGTGCAATCATAACAGATAGGCGCACACGGCTGTCAATGGAAAATGCAGACAGGCTGAACAACAGCCGCTACATCATCACAGGTCATTGTCGCAAGGCATTACTGGGAACGGGAGAATCGTGAGGAGCGGGAAGGCTGTGGGGGCCGCCCAAAGGTGAGAATATCATGATTTTTAATTTTAGTTCTTTATTTTTTTTAACAGGTATATGGTTCCCAGGGCCTGGAGGAGAGTCTCCTCTCCTCCACCCTGGGTACCAACCGCACATGATCCGCTTACTTCCCGCATGGTGGGCATAGCCCCATGCGGGAAGTAAGCGGATCAGTGCATTCCTATGTGTGCCGAATCCCTGCGATTCCGCTCAAAGAATGAGCATGCTGCGTTTTTTTCCAGAATGCGATTCCGCCGCGGGAAAAAACGCAGCAAGTGCACAAAAAATGCGGAATACATTAAAAATGATGGGTTACTTATGTAAGCGTTTTTTTAGCATTTTTTCGGCAGAAAACGGCCGATAAAATGCTAAAAATCCTGAATGTGTGCACATAGCCTAAGTCTTCCCCTACCATTTTCACGTTGTTAATACAAAAATGACAATGCCTATAGAAAATATATATCCATTGGCACCTTAGAACACACAATAATAGCAATTATAGGGCATAAATGACCATGTTCCAAATGTAATCATATAAAGCATTAATGTGCCAATAATGATTTACTACATATACACGCAATGTCAACTAATAACGTAATAGGCAGCACCCTAAGGCAAATGAAAGGACATCACATGGTTTAAACTGGCCATGAGAAAAAAAGAAATTAGCCTATATACTACCTAAAGGCCCCGTCACACACAGCGACGCTGCAGCGATACAGACAACGATGCTGATCGCTGCAGCGTCGCTGTTGTGTCGCTGTGTGGTCGCTGGGGAGCTGTCACACAGATAGCTCTCTCCAGCGACCAACGATCAGGGGAACGACTTCGGCATCGTTGAAACTGTCTTCAACAATGCCGAAGTCCCCCTGCAGCACCCGGGTAACCAGGGTAAACATCGGGTTACTAAGCGCAGGGCCGCGCTTAGTAACCCGATGTTTACCCTGGTTACCAAAAAAAACAAACACTACATACTCACCATCTGTTGCCCGTCAGGTCCCTTGGCGTCTGCTTCCTGCTCTGACTGACTGCCGGCCGGAAAGTGAGAGCAGATCACAGCAGTGACGTCACTGCTGTGCTCTCACTTTACGGCGGCAGTCAGAGCAGGAAGCAGACGCCAAGGGACCTGACGGGCAACAGATGGTGAGTATGTAGTGTTTTTTTTTTTTTACATTTACGCTGGTAACCAGGGTAAACATCGGGTTACTAAGCGCGGCCCTGCGCTTAGTAACCCGATGTTTACCCTGGTTACCAGTGAAGACATCGCTGGATCGGTGTCACACACACCGATTCAGCGATGTCAGCGGGACCTCAATGACCAAAAAAAGGTCCAGGCCATTCCGACACGACCAGCGATCTCACAGCAGGGGCCTGATCGCTGGTACGTGTCACACATAGCGAGATCGCTACTGAGGTCGCTGTTGCGTCACAAAACTTGTGACTCAGCAGCGATCTCGCTAGCGATCTCGCTATGTGAGACGGGGCCTTAAGAGCTGCTACGCAGAGACCCCCTAGCGAGGTGATTCAAATGACTGCTAGAGCAATGTGGCCGGGATCACCTAAAGCAAGTCCATGTAGGAGGGCAAAGTATGGCAGGGGGAGGGGAAGGAATGGACACCCAACGCATGTCGCCGTTACCAGGATGGCTTTGTCAGGGGAAGTCAAGGATGAATATGTGAACAGAGCACCATATAAAGAGCTGCCCGCAGGCCTGCCCTGTAGCACGAGAATCCCATTAACTGAAATCTGCAAATACAGATTAAGCCCTTTACACCCGAAGGTGGTTTGCACGTTAATGACCAGGCCAATTTTTACAGTTCTGACCACTGTCACTTTGATCTAATAACGCTGTAACACTTTAATGGATCCTGCTGATTATGAGATATTTTTTGTGACATATTGTACTTTATGATAGTGGTAATATTTCTTTGATATGACTTGCATTTATTTATGAAAAAATGGAAATGTGGTGAAAATTTAGAAAATTTTGCAATTTTCAAACTTTGAATTTTCATGCCCTTAAATCACAGGTATACTGTATGTCACACAAAATAGTTAGTAAATAACATTTCCCACATGTCTACTTTACATCAGCACTATCTTGGAATCAAATTGTTTTTTTTTAGGAAGTTATAAGGGTTAGAAATTGACCAGCGATTCATTTTTCCAACAAAATTTGAAAAAATTTCTTTTAGGGACCACCTCACATTTGAAGTCACTGTGAGGAGTGTATATGATAGAAAATACCCAAAAGTGACACCATTCTAAAAACTGCACCCCTCAAGGTGCTCAAAACCACATTCAAGAAGTTTATTATCCCTGCAGGTGATTTACAGGAATTTTTGGAATGTAGGGAAAAGAATGAACATTTAACTTTTTTTCACAGATCCAAGCCTTTTTATTTTAACAAGGGTAACAGGAAAAAAATGGACCCTAAAATTTGTTGTGTAATTTCTCCTGAGCATGCCGATACCCCATATGTGGGGTAAATCTACTGTTTGGGCACATGGCAGGGCTCAGAATGGAAGGAACGTCATTTGACTTTTTGAATGTAAAATTTCCTGGAATCATTAGCGGACGTCATGTCCGATTTGGAGAACCCCTTATGTGCCTAGGCAGTGGAACCCCCCCATTGACCCTATTTTGGAAACTAGACCAATCAAGGAATGTATTTAGATATGTGGTGAGCACTTTGAACCCCCAGGTGCTTCACAGAAGTTTTTAACATTGAGCTGTAAAAATAAAAAAAAAATCACATTTTCCCCACTAAAATTTTATTTTGGACCTGAATTTTGCATTTTCATAACAGGAGAAATTTCTCCTAAGTACGCCGATACACCATATGTGGTTTAGGTACAAAGTGGGGCTCAGAAGGGAAGGAGCCTTTGGATATGGCAGCGGAGAATTTGCAGAATTTCTTTTGGAGGGTGAGGAGCTATTTCTCTTTTCCAGAGCCTTTGTAATAACAGTAACGTAGAAGCCCCCTATATTTCTGTTAACATATGACAGACCTGAGTGGGGTCTTGCTTTTTTTGTGGATTGAGTTGAAGCTTTTATTTGGAACGTTTTACATAACATTTGGGATCACATTTATCCGTCACTCTACACTGAGCACTTACTTTGGGGTTACCATCTGAATCTATGAGTGACATGATTCAGATGAAACCCCCAAGGGATCCATTCACTATAATGAGACAGCAGAGTTACTCTGGACTCCGTCTGGCCTCTGTTCAGCGATGTCCTTTACTGAAGAGCACAAAACTGTGTGACCGACGGCACTTTTATGCAATCCTAAAAAGACGGACACCGCCGGATCACAGGTCAGACTGCGTCCACAGTTTCTCCCTCTTCCTCATTATCTTCATTCGAGGGTTCTGTCTGAATCACATATTTCAGAGATTTACATGGAAATCCCAGTGTAAGCGCTCAGTGCAGTGCGCAAGATATATGTGCGCTGAACATTACTGCAATCTTTGGGAAGCAGAATGAAAAAATGAACAGTGAAGAATTTGTTTTATTTATTTTTTACGCTGTTCCTCATGTGGTATAAGTGATTAGGCGACTTTATTCTTCGGATTGGTGCGATTACCGGAATACCAGATTTATATTGGGTTTTTATGTTTGGCTGCTGTCACACACAGTAAAAGATGCTTTTTATTGCAAAACCTAGTTTTTTGCATCACCATATTTTGAGAGCTATAATTTTTCTATATTTTGGCCCACATAGTCATGTGAGAGCTTGTTTTTTGCTGGACAAGTTGACATTTTTATTGGTACCATTTTCAAACACGTTTTTTGATCGCTTTCTATTTCAATTTTTGGGAGGCAGAACAAACAAAAAACAGCTATTTAGGATTTTAGGTCAGTACTATTCTAGCGAGACCTCCTTGATATAGTTTTTTCATGTTTTGGCACTTTTACACAATAAAACTATTTTATAGAAAAAATAATTAACTTTGCATCGCTTTATTATGAGACATATAACTTTTTTATTTTTCTGCTGACGGAGCTGCATATCAGCATTTTTGTTTATGTCCATCTTTTTATCGCGTTTTATTCCACTTTTTGCTCGGCGGAATGATAATAAAGCATTGTTTTTTGCCCTGTTTTTTATTTTTTATGGTGTTCACTAAAGGGGGTTTTATGGGTCAAGTCGTTGCAGACACGGCGCTATGTGTGCTTTTACTGCTTATATTTTTTTGTTTCACACAAATATGTACTTGTGGGTACAACATCTTTTATTTTTTAATTATTATTTTTTTATTTAAAAAAATATATTTTTACAATTATTTAAACATTTTATTGTAGTTTTTTTGTACTTTTTTTTACTTTGTCTTACTATGGGACTATCATTTTTTGCAGGCTGATCGCTTGTATAGCATGGCGATGCAGCAGCATCCCTATGCTATGCAAACTATTAGTTCTGCACTGACAGATAAAGTTGCTGATCATGCACTGCGCATAATCTAGCAACTTTTCTAGCTCTGTTGACCCGTATGTCATCATGACGACATCAGGTCACCATGGCAATGATCGAGACCCCGCATCAAGCCGATCCAAGGGCAGATGGGCTGTCATCCTTCTGCTGGCTCCTGGAATGCTGGCAGCATTTAGGGGGTTAAAGTGCTGGGAGCGGTGCTGGACCACTCCTGGCACTTAATGACACCCGGTGATGATCACGTGTGTACAGCCTGTGTGCGCGCACGATCGCATGGACGTAATAATCTATTCTGAGTCAATAAGTACCAGGAAGCAAGGACATATTATTACTGACAATGTCAGAAAGGGGTTAAACAACAACCACAAGACAGATTTCATCATTCAAGGTATCATTGTAATCAGTATAACGGCGCCAACCTGACAGTGTCTGTAGTTTACTTAGCAAATACTTGCTGACAGATTCACTTTAAATATTTAAGTGAGTCTAATCACATAACAGGTAAGTGGGGTTTATGTGGTTTGACAGGATGCTATTGATTGGAGCATGGAAAGCTGACGTTTCCGCTGCCAGCGTCGCCAAGGAAAAACAAATGTAGCACAAAAAGAGGATTCAGAGATCCTCCAAAAATTCAGAACACAGCAAAAGGGCAGAGATGCTTACCTGCCTAGGCCTCCAAACAAATGCACTGCATTCAGGATGCAGTGGACCCATGTGGTTAAGATGGCGGCAACACAGGTGCAGAATTACCAATGAGGCAACCACTCACAACCTACCAATCAAATGAAGGGGGTGGCTGGCATATTACTGCGCATAAAAGACGGCGCTGTGTGTGCTATATTTGTTTAGCGTTAGGACTCGTAAGTGTGGGGACCCGTGACGTGAGTTACGAGCTTGTATATTTTGGACAAAATATTAACTAATACATCGCATATTTTTATGTGTTTTTTGCACTTTTTTCGGGGTGCAGTTGAGTGTGGTGTCTGTTCACATGCTGTGCATTTGGATAGGGCTCGGCAGCCCACCTGATCTAATAGAAGGGTGTCAGTACTAAGCTGTTGTGTGAACAGTGCCACATACAAGTCTTTTTATGTGCAGTAATATGCCAAGCAGTCACCCCCTCCATTTGATTGGTAGGTTGTGAGTCGTTGCCTCATCAGTATTTCTGCACCTGTGTTGCCGCCAACTTAACTACATGGGTCCACTGCATCCTGATTTGTTTGGAGGCCTAGGCAGGTAAGCATCTCTGCCGTTTTGCAGCGTCGCCAAGGGCATCACAGGACAAAAAGTGTCCCACATGGATCACGTGAGCGGAACCGCAGTCATGCGGCTAACCCTCCACCTGGAGGGATACCGTCAGCGGTGCTTGGTGACAGGATGCCGACCAGCACCCGATGAGGCACATAGAAAAAACATGCAGGGAGATGAATTACCCTTAGGAAATGGATTGGACGATACGAAACAGCCAATAATGAACAAAGACAGGAGGGGAAGGATTACATAAATGTACAATATCTATTGAAAATTAGATAAACAACAAAGGCATACGTAGTCAGGGCTGGTTTTAAACAAAGTGGGGACTTGGGCAAAAGTTTAAAATGGGGACCCAAATGCTCATAGTGCACCATCACACAGAAACATTTTAGTTGTATTTACATGCACTGAGTTCAGGCCGTTAAACGAGCGTGATCAACAATATTGAAGTCTTTCGACGCTAGTTCCCAAGTTTCTTTACACCGCTGAGGAAGAATGATGGGGACAGATAGTCTTCGATACAGTATAATGTAGCTCCCATACAGTATAATGCACTCCCCAAGGTCCTTAATAGAGTATAATGCAGCCCCCCTCAGAGTATACCTCAACCCCACATACACAGTATAATGCAGCCACCTTAGGGTATAATGCAGCTCCCCTCAGACTATACTGCAGCCCCCCTACACAAACACACACACATTACATTGCAGGCACACAGTGTAATGCAGCCATCCACACACAGTAAGTGCAGCCCCCACTCACAGTATAATTAATTTCACAAAGTATAATGTAGCCCCCACATACATAGAATGCTGCCTGTTATGACCCCAGTGGACAGGGTCTCAGAGGAATGTGTAAGTCTGCGAAATACAAAAATCCTGCTCATAGGGCTGTGGTAACTGGGTTGACCAAATAGCTACTCCTAACGCCAACACTAGAAGTAGCCGGGGATCATGCCTACGGTGATCGCTAGATGACTCGCGCCAGCCGGAGAATCTAACTACCCCTAGGAGAAGAAAACAAAGACCTCTCTTGCCTCCAGAGAAAGGGACCCCAAAGCAAGAAACAAGCCCCCCACAAATAATAACGGTGAGGTAAGAGGAAATGACAAACACAGAAATGAACCAGGTTCAGCAAAGAGAGGCCAGCTTACTAATAGCAGAATAAAGCAAGATAACTTATCTGGTCAACAAAAACCCTATAAAAATCCACGCTGGAGATTCAAGAACCCCCGAACCGTCTAACGGTCCGGGGGGAGAACACCAGCCCCCTAGAGCTTCCAGCAAAGGTCAGGATACAGATTGGAACAAGCTGGACAAAAATACAAAACAAAACAAAAGCAAAAAGCAAGGAAGAAGACTTAGCTTGAAATACAGGAACCAGGATCAAAGGACAAGAGCACAACAGATTAGCTCTGATTTCAACGATGCCAGGCATTGAACTGAAGGTCCAAGGTGCTTATATAGCAACGCCCCAGAACTAACGGCCCAGGTGAGGATAAAGAAAAAGACAGACGCTCCAGAGTCAATTCACTAATGACCACTAGAGGGAGCAAAAAGCAAAATCACAACAGTACCCCCCCCTTAGTGAGGGGTCACCGAACCCTCACCACGACCACCAGGGCGATCAGGATGAGTGGCGTGAAAGGCACGAACTAAATCGGCCGCATGAACATCAGAGGCGACCACCCAGGAATTATCTTCCTGACCATAGCCCTTCCACTTGACCAGGTACTGAAGCCTCCGCCTGGAGAGACGAGAATCCAAGATCTTCTCCACCACGTACTCCAACTCGCCCTCAACCAACACCGGAGCAGGAGGCTCAGCAGAGGGAACCACAGGCACAACGTACCGCCGCAACAAGGACCTATGAAATACGTTGTGGATAGCAAACGACACAGGAAGATCCAGGCGAAAGGACACAGGATTAAGAATTTCCAATATCTTGTAAGGACCAATAAAACGAGGTTTAAATTTGGGAGAGGAAACCTTCATAGGAACAAAGCGGGAAGAAAGCCACACCAAATCCCCAACACGTAGTCGGGGACCCACACCGCGGCGGCGGTTGGCAAAGCGCTGAGCCCTCTCCTGTGACAACTTCAAGTTGTCCACCACAAGATTCCAGATCCGCTGCAACCTATCCACCACAGAATCCACCCCAGGGCAGTCAGAAGGCTCCATATGACCCGAAGAAAAACGAGGGTGGAAACCAGAGTTGCAGAAAAACGGCGAAACCAAGGTGGCGGAACTAGCCCGATTATTAAGGGCAAACTCAGCTAACGGCAAGAAGGTCACCCAATCGTCCTGATCAGCAGAGACAAAACACCTCAGATAAGCCTCCAAAGTCTGATTAGTTCGCTCCGTCTGTCCATTAGTCTGAGGATGGAAAGCAGACGAAAACGACAAGTCAATGCCCATCCTACTACAAAAGGATCGCCAGAATCTGGAAACGAACTGGGATCCTCTGTCTGACACAATATTCTCAGGGATGCCGTGCAAACGAACCATGTTCTGGAAAAACACAGGAACCAGATCGGAGGAGGAAGGCAGCTTAGGCAAAGGAACCAAATGGACCATCTTGGAGAAGCGATCACATATAACCCAGATAACAGACATGCCTTGAGACACCGGAAGATCAGAAATGAAATCCATGGAGATATGTGTCCAAGGTCTCTTACGGACAGGCAAGGGCAAGAGCAACCCGCTGGCACGAGAACAGCAAGGCTTAGCTCGAGCACAAGTCCCACAGGACTGTACAAATGACCGCACATCCCTAGACAAGGAAGGCCACCAAAAGGATCTGGCCACCAGATCTCTGGTGCCAAAAATTCCTGGGTGACCTGCCAACACCGAGGAATGAACCTCGGAAATGACTCTGCTGGTCCACTTATCAGGCACAAACAGTCTGTCAGGTGGACAAGAATCAGGCCTATCAGCCTGAAATCTCTGCAACACACGTCGCAGATCTGGAGAAATAGCTGACAAGATAATACCATCCTTAAGAATACCAACAGGTTCAGCGACTCCAGGAGCATCAGGCACAAAGCTCCTGGAAAGAGCATCGGCCTTCACATTCTTTGAACCTGGTAAATACGAGACAACAAAGTCAAAACGGGAGAAAAACAATGACCAGCGGGCCTGTCTAGGATTCAGGCGTTTAGCAGACTCGAGATACATCAGATTTCTGTGATCAGTCAAGACCACCACACGATGCTTAGCACCCTCGAGCCAATGACGCCACTCCTCAAATGCCCATTTCATGGCCAACAACTCCCGATTGCCCACATCATAATTTCGCTCCGCAGGTGAAAACTTCCTAGAGAAAAAGGCGCAAGGTCTCATAACAGAGCAACCAGGGCCTCTCTGCGACAAAACGGCCCCTGCTCCAATCTCTGAAGCATCCACCTCAACTTGAAAGGGAAGCGAGACATCAGGCTGGCACAAAACAGGCGCCGAAGTAAACCGACGTTTCAACTCCTGGAAGGCCTCCACGGCGGCAGGAGCCCAATTAACCACATCGGAGCCCTTCTTGGTCATATCCGTCAGAGGTTTCACAATGCTAGAAAAGTTAGCGATAAAACGACGGTAGAAGTTAGCGAAACCCAAGAACTTCTGAAGACTCTTAACTGACGAGGGCTGAGTCCAATCAAGAATAGCTCGGACCTTGACTGGGTCCATCTCCACAGCAGAAGGGGAAAAAATGAACCCCAAAAAGGGAACCTTCTGTACACCAAAAAGACACTTTGAGCCCTTGACAAACAAAGAATTTTCACGCAAAATTTTAAAGACCATCCTGACCTGCTCCACATGCGAGTCCCAATTATCAGAAAAAAACAGAATATCATCCAGATAAATGATCAAAATTTTATCCAGATAGTTCCGGAAAATGTCATGCATAAAGGACTGAAAAACTGAAGGGGCATTAGAGAGCCCAAAAGGCATCACCAAGTACTCAAAATGACCTTCGGGCGTATTGAATGCGGTTTTCCATTCATCCCCTTGCTTAATGCGCACAAGGTTGTACGCACCACGAAGGTCTATCTTGGTAAACCACTTGGCACCCTTAATCCGGGCAAACAAGTCAGACAACAGCGGCAAAGGATACTGAAACTTGACAGTGATCTTATTTAAAAGCCGATAGTCAATACAAGGCCTCAAAGATCCGTCCTTTTTAGCCACAAAAAAGAATCCCGCACCAAGAGGGGAAGAAGAAGGACGGATATGCCCCTTCTCAAGAGACTCCTTGATATATGAACGCATCGCGGTATGTTCAGGTACCGACAGATTAAACAGTCTCCCCTTAGGAAACTTACTGCCTGGAATCAAATCTATTGCACAGTCACATTCCCTATGAGGAGGCAATGCACTGGACCTGGACTCGCTAAAGACATCCTGATAATCAGACAAATACTCCGGAACTTCCGAAGGCGTAGAAGAAGCAATAGACACAGGCAGGGAATCCTCATGAATACCAAGACAGCCCCAACTAGACACTGACATAGCCTTCCAGTCAAGGACTGGATTATGGGTCTGTAACCATGACAGCCCCAAAACAACCAAATCATGCATTTTATGTAGAACGAGAAAACGTATCACCTCGCGGTGTTCAGGAGTCATGCACATGGTAACCTGTTTCCAATACTGCGGCTTATTTTCTGCCAATGGCGTAGCATCAATACCCCTAAGAGGGATAGGATTTTCTAATGGTTCAAGAATAAAACCACAGCGCTTAGCAAATGAGATCCATAAGACTCAGGGCAGCACCTGAATCTACAAACGCCATGACAGGATAAGATGACAATGAGCAAATCAAAGTTACAGACAGAATAAACTTAGGATGCAAATTACCAACGGTGACAGGACTAACAACCTTAGATATACGTTTAGAGCATGCTGAGATAACATGTGTAGAATCACCACAGTAGTAGCACAAGCCATTCTGGCGTCTATGAATTTTCCTCTCATTTCTAGTCAGGATTCTATCACATTGCATCAAATCAGGTGTCCGTTCAGACAACACCATGAGGGAATTTGCGATTTTTCTATCACATTGCATCACATCAGGTGTCTGTTCAGACAACAACATGAGGGAATTTGCGGTTTTGCGCTCCCGCAACCGCCGGTCAATTTGAATAGCCAGGGACATGGTATCATTCAGACCTGTGGGAATGGGAAAACCCACCATAACATTCTTAATGGCCTCAGAAAGGCCATTTCTAAAATTAGCGGCCAGTGCACACTCGTTCCAATGTGTCAGCACGGACCATTTCCGAAATTTTTGGCAATACACCTCAGCCTCGTCCTGGCCCTGAGACATAGCCAGCAAGGCTTTCTCTGCCTGAATCTCAAGATTGTGTTCCTCATAAAGTAAACCGAGCGCCAGAAAAAACGCATCAATATCGGCCAATGCCGGATCTCCTGGCGCCAACGAAAAAGCCCAATCTTGAGGGTCACCCCGTAAGAATGAAATAACAATTTTTACTTGTTGAGCAGAGTCTCCAGACGAACAAGGTTTCAGGGACAAAAACAATTTACAATTATTCCTGAAATTCCTAAACTTAAATCGGTCTCCTGAAAACAGTTCAGGAATCGGAATCTTGGGTTCAGACCTAGGATTTCTGGTAACATAATCTTGTATACTCTGCACACGAGCGGCAAGCTGGTCCACACTTGTAATCAAGGTCTGGACATTCATGTCTGCAGCAAGCTTAAGCCACTCTGAGGTAAAGGGGAAAAGAAAAAAAAAAAAAAAAAAAAGAGAGAGGAAAAAAAAAAACTCAAAATTTTCTTTCTTATAATCCCACTTCTGCAATGCATTAAACATTTAATACTGGCCTGGCATACTGTTATGACCCCAGTGGACAGGGTCTCAGAGGAATGTGTAAGTCTGCGAAATACAAAAATCCTGCTCATAGGGCTGTGGTAACTGGGTTGACCAAATAGCTACTCCTAACGCCAACACTAGAAGTAGCCGGGGATCATGCCTACGGTGATCGCTAGATGACTCGCGCCAGCCGGAGAATCTAACTACCCCTAGGAGAAGAAAACAAAGACCTCTCTTGCCTCCAGAGAAAGGGACCCCAAAGCAAGAAACAAGCCCCCCACAAATAATAACGGTGAGGTAAGAGGAAATGACAAACACAGAAATGAACCAGGTTCAGCAAAGAGAGGCCAGCTTACTAATAGCAGAATAAAGCAAGATAACTTATCTGGTCAACAAAAACCCTATAAAAATCCACGCTGGAGATTCAAGAACCCCCGAACCGTCTAACGGTCCGGGGGGAGAACACCAGCCCCCTAGAGCTTCCAGCAAAGGTCAGGATACAGATTGGAACAAGCTGGACAAAAATACAAAACAAAACAAAAGCAAAAAGCAAGGAAGAAGACTTAGCTTGAAATACAGGAACCAGGATCAAAGGACAAGAGCACAACAGATTAGCTCTGATTTCAACGATGCCAGGCATTGAACTGAAGGTCCAAGGCGCTTATATAGCAACGCCCCAGAACTAACGGCCCAGGTGAGGATAAAGAAAAAGACAGACGCTCCAGAGTCAATTCACTAATGACCACTAGAGGGAGCAAAAAGCAAAATCACAACAGCTGCCCCACACACAGTATAATTCAGCCCCCAAACACATAGCATAATGCAGCCCCCCAATCACAGTATAATGCAACCCCCACACGTAGTATATCAGCCCCCCACTCACAGTAAAATGCAGCCCACACACACACATAGTACAATGCAGCCCACACACATACAGGTGCTTCTCACAAAATTAGGTGATTCCTCTCCACTGACATCCCCACTATCATGGATGACTACAACATCACCATTAACACATCCCACTCGGCTATCACTAAACTTCTATCTCTCACTTCCTCCTTCGGCCTCGCTCAATGGTCTTCTGCAGCCACTCACAAAGATGGCCACACACTGGACCTCATCTTCACCCTCCTCTGCTCCCTATCTATCCTTTCTAACTCACCTCTACCTCTTTCTGACCACAACCTACTTACATTCTCTTCCCTTTCCTCTCCAGGTCCACAATACCCACCCCACAAACTTGTATACCCTGGCAGAAATCTCAAACACCTCGATCTACACTCACTCTCTGAATCCCTTCTCCCTTTTACAGACATATGTTCCCTACACAATGCGGATGCCGCTGCCGATTTATATAATACCAAAATAGGTGCAGCTCTTGAGTAAGTCGTCACTCTCACATGTACTAAAACTCACAAAATCAACAGACAACCCTGGCAAACCAGCCTGACCAAAGAACTGAGGCGGGCTTCTAGGGTTGCTTATTGGAGATGGAAAGATCACACTGCAACGACGACTTCATCAGATTCAAACAGTTCCTCACTACTTTCAAGGCCACACCTGCCACAGCGAAACAAACCTACTTCTCATCTCTCATATCCTCCCTGTCTCACAACCCTAAACAGCTATTCAACACCTTCAATTTCCTCCTCCGTCCCCAACATCTCCTCCCTCTCCACTTATCTCAGCTGAAAACTTTGCCTCATTCTTCAAACAGAAGATTGCTCAGCCCTCCTCCTCTAAAACCAGCTTCTCCACCATTATAGAAGACCAACTTTCCACCCTACTCTCGAGATCACATCTCACCACCTGTGCACTTGACCCGATCCCATCCCACTTCATCTCAAACCTCACCACAGTCCTCATCCCAACCCTAACCTATCTCTTCAACCTATCACTAACAACTGGTGTTTTCCCGTCATTCTTTAAACATGCCTTGATCACATCTATTCTCAAAAAGCACTTGCTTGACCCATCCTCTGTATCTAGCTCATATCACGACTCCCCTATGCCTCAGAACTACTGGAACAACACCTCCAACTGTCCTCCCACCTTTCTTCCTGCTCCCTCTTTGACTGCTTACAATCTGGCTTCCGTCTGCGTCACTCCACTGAAACTGCCCTAACTAAAGTCACCAATGACCTACTGACTGCAAAAGCCAAGTGACACTAATCTGTCCTCCTCCTCCTGGACTTGTCCTCTGCCTTTGACACAGTGGACCACTCCCTTTTACTACAGACCCTCTCATCTATTGGAATCACAGACTTGGCCCTACCTTGGATCGCGTCATACCTAACAGACCGGACATTCAGTGTCTCCCACTCACACACCACCTCCTGTCCTCGCCCACTATCTGTCGGAGTCCCGCAAGGTTCAGTCCTAGGGCCCCTGCTCTTCTCCATTTACACCTTTGGCCTGGGACAGCTCATAGAATCTCACCACTTGCAGTATCACCTCTATGCTGATGACACACAGATCTACAGTGGGGAAAAAAAGTATTTAGTCAGCCAACAATTGTGCAAGTTCTCTCACTTAAAAAGATGAGAGAGGCCTGTAATTGATATCATAGGTAGACCAGAACTATGAGAGTCAAAATGAGATAACAAATCCAGAAAATCACCTTATTTATTTAAGATTTATTTTGCAAATTATGGTGGAAAATAAGTATTTGGTCACCTAAAAACATGCTAGATTTCTGGTTCTCACAGACCTGAAACTTATTATTTAAGAGGCTGCTTTTACCTGTAGCAATGTGTTGTGAATTCTGCTCTTGGGCTCCCTCCGGTGGTTGCTGGTGGTAGTGCAGTTGTCTTGGACTTGTAATCCGGGCAGGTGTTTCTGCTGATTGCAGCTCTATTAGGTATTTAGGTGTGTAGGATCCTTTAATCCGTGCAGTTGTCCATTGTACTTGGAGGGATTGCATCTCTCTCTGGCTCCTCATGCCCTGCTGTCAATTCAGCTAAGATAAGTGTCTGTTTTTTTGTCTCTGTGCACACATGCAGTGTGCTTTGCAATTCAGTGCAATTTATTGTGTTTTGTCCAGCTTAGACTTGGTTTGGATTTTTCAGTCATGCTGGATTCTCAGGAGATGCAGATATACTTTCTATGTCTTTAGTTAGATGTAGTATATTTGTATTATCTGCTGTGGGTATTTTTAGTATTTTAATACTGACCGCTTAGAATTCTGTCCTATCCTTTTCTGTTTAGCTAGAAGTGCCTCTTTTGCTAAACCCTGTTTTTCTGCCTGCGTGTGTTTTTCCTCTTATACTCACAGTCAATATTTGTGGGGGGCTGCCTATCCTCTGGGGTTCTGCTCTGAGGCAAGATAGAATTCCCATTTCCATCTATAAGGGTATTTAGTCCTCCGGCTGTGTCGAGGTGTCTAGGACGTGTTAGGTACATCTGTTGTGAACTCTATTTTTGGGCTCCCTCTAGTGGTCACAAGCGGTACTGTGTAGTGTTGTCTTTCTGCAGGTTTTTGCAGCATCAGCTGGTTCATTATCCTTGGTTGGTTTCTTATTTAGCTCACCTGGATACTCAGTTCCTTGCCTGCTATCAATGTATTCAGTGCTCTTCAGATGCCTTGTGTCTACCTTGCTCCCAGTCTCTCCAAGACAAGCTAAGTTTTTGTTTGATCATTTTTTGATTATCAGTGTTCATTATGTTTTTAGTCCAGCTCGCTAAAATGTGATTTCCTCGCTTGCTGGTTGCTCTAGGGGACTGAGTTTCTCCCCCCACACCGTGAGTTGGTGTGGGGGTTCTTGAAATCTCAGTGTGGATATTTTGTAAGGGTTTTTTACTGACCGCATAGATTCCCTTTTCTATTTTCTGCTATCTAGTATTAGTGGGCCTCATTTGCTGAATCTGCTTTCACCCCTGTGTATGTGCCTTCCTCTTACCTCACCGTTATTATCTGTTGGGGGCTTCTATATCTTTGGGGATTATTTCTCTGGAGGCAAGAGAGGTCTTTCTTTCTCTCTAGGGGTAGTTAGTTCCTCAGGCTGGCTCGAGACGTCTAGGATTTTTTAGGCACGTTCACCGGCTACTTCTAGTGTGTTTGGATAGGTTCAGATTTGCGGTCAGTCCAGTTTGCCACCCCCCTAGAGCTTGTCCTACGTTTGTTACTTAGCTGGAGTAATTTGTGATCCTCAACCACTAAGGATCATAACAGTATAGCAGGCCAAAAAGTGTTTAATGCATCGCAGAAGTGGGATAAAAAGAAGACCTGAGTACATTTTATTTTTATTTTTTTTCCTTCCTCCCGCTTTTCCTTTGCTGCAGTCTGTTTAGCTTCTTTCATCCCCTTGAACTCTGGGTGGTTTTGAGCTCAGCTGCAGACATGAATGTTCAGACTCTGACTTCTAGTGTGGATCATCTTACTGCACGGGTGCAAAGTATTCAGGATTTTGTTATTCGTAGCCCTATGTCAGAACCAAAGATACACATTCCTGAGTTGTTTTCTGGAGATAGATCTAGGTTTCAAAATTTTAAGAATAATTGTAAGTTATTTCTATCTCTGAGACCTCATTCCTCTGGTGATTCCGCTCAGCAAGTTAAAATTGTTATCTCCTTGTTGCGTGGCAACCCTCAAGATTGGGCTTTCTCTCTGGCGCCAGGAGATCCTGCATTGCTTAATGTAGATGCATTTTTTCTGGCTCTTGGACTGCTTTATGAGGAGCCTAATCTTGAGAATCAGGCAGAAAAAGCGTTGCTGGCTATCTCTCAAGGTCAGGATGAAGCAGAGGTGTATTGTCAAAAATTTCGGAAATGGTCGGTGCTTACTCAATGGAATGAGTGTGCCCTGGCTGCAAATTTCAGAGAAGGTCTTTCTGAGGCCGTTAAGAATGTTATGGTGGGGTTTCCCACCCCTACAAGTCTGAGTGATTCTATGGCTTTAGCCATTCAGGTTGATCGGCGTTTGCGGGAGCGCAAATCTGCTCATCCTTTGGCGGTATTTTCTGGACAGAGACCTGAGTCTATGCAATGTGACCGAACTCTGACCAGAATTGAGCGACAAAGTCATAGACGTCAAAATGGGTTGTGCTTTTACTGTGGTGATTCTACTCATGTTATCTCAGCATGCTCTAAACGCTTAAAAAAAATCGCTAAACCTGTCACCATTGGTACTATACAGCCTAAATTTATTTTGTCTGTTACTTTGATTTGTTCTTTGTCGTCCTACCCGGTTATGGCTTTTGTGGATTCGGGTGCTGCCCTGAATCTGATGGATTTGTCATTTGCCAGGCGCTGTGGTTTTGTCCTGGAGCCTTTGGAATTTCCTATTCCTCTGAGGGGAATTGATGCTACGCCATTGGCTGAGAATAAGCCTCAGTATTGGACGCAAATGACCATGTGCATGACTCCCGTACATCAGGAGGTGATTCGCTTTCTTGTTCTGCATAATTTGCATGATGTTGTCGTTTTGGGTCTGTCATGGCTGCAAGCTCATAATCCAGTTTTAGATTGGAAAGCTATGTCTGTGTCAAGTTGGCGTTGTCAGGGAATTCATGGCGATACTCCGTTGGTGTCTATTGCTTGTTCCACTCCTTCTGAGGTCCCTGAGTTTTTGTCTGACTACCAGGATGTATTTGATGAGCCCAGGTCCAGTGCCCTGCCCCCTCATAGGGATTGTGACTGTGCTATAAATTTAATTCCTGGTAGTAAATTCCCTAAGGGACGACTTTTTAATTTGTCTATACCAGAGCATGCCGCGATGCGGAGTTATATAAAGGAGTCTTTGGAGAAGGGACATATTCGCCCATCCTCTTCCCCTCTTGGTGCAGGATTTTTTTTTGTGGCCAAGAAGCACGGTTCTTTGAGACCTTGTATAGATTATCGTCTTCTGAATAAAATTACAGTAAAATTTCAGTATCCTTTGCCACTATTGTCTGATTTGTTTGCTCGGATTAAGGGTGCCAGTTGGTTCACCAAGATAGATCTCCGTGGTGCGTATAACCTTGTGCGCATTAAGCAGGGAGATGAATGGAAAACAGCATTTAATACACCCGAAGGCCATTTTGAGTACTTGGTGATGCCTTTTGGACTCTCTAATGCTCCTTCTGTGTTTCAGTCCTTCATGCATGACATCTTCCGAGAATATCTGGATAAATTTATGATTGTTTATTTGGATGACATTTTGGTCTTTTCTGATGATTGGGAGTCCCATGTGAAGCAGGTCAGGATGGTGTTTCAGGTCCTGCGTGCTAATGCTTTATTTGTGAAGGGCTCAAAATGCCTCTTCGGAGTACAGAAGGTCTCCTTTTTGGGTTTTATTTTTTCTCCTTCTACTGTGGAGATGGACCCAATCAAGGTCCAGGCTATTCATGACTGGACTCAGCCCACGTCTGTTAAGAGTCTTCAGAAGTTCTTGGGTTTTGCTAATTTTTACCGTCGTTTCATCGCTAATTTTTCTAGCGTGGTTAAACCTTTGACGGATTTGACCAAGAAGGGTTCTGATGTGACTAATTGGTCTCCTGCGGCCGTGGAGGCCTTTCGGGAGCTGAAGCACCGGTTTTCTTCAGCTCCAGTCTTATGTCAGCCAGATGTCTCTCTTCCCTTCCAGGTCGAGGTTGATACTTCTGAGATTGGAGCAGGGGCTGTCTTGTCGCAGAGAAGCTCTGATAGCTCTGTGATGAAGCCATGTGCTTTCTTTTCAAGAAAGTTTTCGCCTGCCGAGCGGAATTATGATGTTGGTAATCGGGAGTTGTTGGCTATGAAGTGGGCATTTGAGGAGTGGCGACATTGGCTCGAAGGAGCTAAACATCGTGTGGTGGTCTTGACTGATCACATAAATCTGATTTACCTTGAAACTGCCAAGCGCCTGAATCCTAGACAGGCTCGTTGGTCTTTTTTTTTCTCCCGTTTCAACTTCGTGGTCTCATACCTGCCTGGTCCGAAGAACGTGAAAGCTGATGCACTTTCTAGGAGTTTTGTGCCTGACTCTCCGGGAGTTTCTGAGCCGGCTGGTATTCTCAGAGAGGGAGTGATTTTGTCTGCCATTTCCCCAGATTTGCGACGAGTGCTGCAGAAATTTCAGGCGGATAGACCTGACCGTTGTCCACCAGAGAGACTGTTTGTCCCGGATAGATGGACCAGCAGTTATTTCCGAGGTTCATTCTTCGGTGTTGGCGGGTCATCCTGGGATTTTTGGTACCAGAGATTTGGTGGCTAGGTCCTTCTGGTGGCCTTCCTTGTCGCGGGATGTGCGTTCCTTTGTGCAGTCTTGTGGGATTTGTGCTCGGGCTAAGCCTTGCTGTTCTCGTGCCAGCGGTTTGCTTTTGCCTTTGCCTGTTCCGAAAAGGCCTTGGACGCACATTTCCATGGATTTTATTTCGGATCTTCCAGTATCTCAGAAAATGTCTGTCATCTGGGTGGTGTGTGATCGTTTTTCCAAGATGGTCCATTTGGTGCCCTTGCCTAAGTTGCCTTCTTCCTCCGATTTGGTTCCTCTATTTTTTCAGAATGTGGTTCGCTTGCACGGCATTCCTGAAAATATTGTGTCTGATAGAGGATCCCAGTTTGTGTCCAGGTTTTGGCGGACTTTTTGTGCTAAGATGGGCATTGATTTGTCTTTTTCGTCGGCCTTCCATCCTCAGACTAATGGCCAAACCGAGCGAACTAATCAGACGTTGGAAACTTATTTGAGATGTTTTGTTTCTGCTGATCAGGATGATTGGGTGACTTTTTTGCCTTTGGCCGAGTTTGCCCTTAATAATCGGGCTAGTTCTGCTACTTTGGTTTCACCTTTTTTCTGCAATTCTGGTTTCCATCCTCGTTTTTCCTCGGGTCAGGTTGAGTCTTCTGACTGTCCTGGGGTGGATTCTGTGGTGGATAGGTTGCAGCAGATTTGGAACCATGTGGTGGACAATTTGAGGTTGTCACAGGAGAAGGCTCAGCGCTTTGCCAACCGCCGCCGCGGTGTGGGTCCCCGACTTCGTGTTGGGGATTTGGTGTGGCTGTCTTCTCGGTATGTTCCTATGAAGGTCTCCTCTCCTAAATTTAAGCCTCGCTTCATCGGTCCTTATAAGATCTTGGAAATCCTTAACCCGATGTCTTTTCGTTTGGATCTCCCAGCATCGTTTGCCATTCATAATGTGTTCCATAGGTCTTTGTTGCGGAGGTATGTGGTACCTGTGGTTCCTTCTGTTGAGCCTCCTGCTCCGGTGCTGGTCGAGGGCGAATTGGAGTATGTGGTGGAGAAGATTTTGGATTCTCGTATCTCTAGACGGAGGCTTCAGTATTTGGTTAAGTGGAAGGGCTATGGTCAGGAGGATAATTCCTTGGTTGTCGCCTCTGATGTTCATGCGGCCGATTTGGTTCGTGGCTTCCACGCGGCTCATCCTGATCGCCCTGGGGGTCTTGATGAGGGTTCGGTGACCCCTCCTCAAGGGGGGGTACTGTTGTGAACTCTATTTTTGGGCTCCCTCTAGTGGTCACAAGCGGTACTGTGTAGTGTTGTCTTTCTGCAGGTTTTTGCAGCATCAGCTGGTTCATTATCCTTGGTTGGTTTCTTATTTAGCTCACCTGGATACTCAGTTCCTTGCCTGCTATCAATGTATTCAGTGCTCTTCAGATGCCTTGTGTCTACCTTGCTCCCAGTCTCTCCAAGACAAGCTAAGTTTTTGTTTGATCATTTTTTGATTATCAGTGTTCATTATGTTTTTAGTCCAGCTCGCTAAAATGTGATTTCCTCGCTTGCTGGTTGCTCTAGGGGACTGAGTTTCTCCCCCCACACCGTGAGTTGGTGTGGGGGTTCTTGAAATCTCAGTGTGGATATTTTGTAAGGGTTTTTTACTGACCGCATAGATTCCCTTTTCTATTTTCTGCTATCTAGTATTAGTGGGCCTCATTTGCTGAATCTGCTTTCACCCCTGTGTATGTGCCTTCCTCTTACCTCACCGTTATTATCTGTTGGGGGCTTCTATATCTTTGGGGATTATTTCTCTGGAGGCAAGAGAGGTCTTTCTTTCTCTCTAGGGGTAGTTTGTTCCTCAGGCTGGCTCGAGACGTCTAGGATTTTTTAGGCACGTTCACCGGCTACTTCTAGTGTGTTTGGATAGGTTCAGATTTGCGGTCAGTCCAGTTTGCCACCTCCCTAGAGCTTGTCCTACGTTTGTTACTTAGCTGGAGTAATTTGTGATCCTCAACCACTAAGGATCATAACATACATCCCACGGCTACTTCTAGTTGCGGTGTTAGTTTAGGGTTTGCGGTCAGTACAGGTACCACCTACTCCTGAGAAAGTCTCTCATGTGGCTCCAAGGTCACCGGATCATAACAGTACAACTGGCCAACAATGAGTTAAATGCATCTCAGAAGAAGGGAAGAAAGAGCCATTTTTTTTCTGTAGCCTGCTTTGTCTTTTCTTCCCTCTTTTCCTCTGGGTGACTGAGGAGTATTGTGCTAGCATGGATGTTCAGGGATTAGTTTCTCGTATAGACCAGCTTGCTGCTAAGGTACAGGGTATTTCGGATTATATTGTTCAGACTCCGCTTTTGGAACCTAGGATTCCTACTCCTGATTTGTTTTTTGGGGACAGGTCCAAATTTTTGAGTTTTAAAAACAATTGTAAACTGTTTTTTGCTCTGAAGCCTCGTTCCTCTGGTGATCCCATTCAGCAGGTTAAAATTGTTATCTCCCTGCTGCGTGGCGACCCTCAGGATTGGGCATTTTCCCTGGAATCTGGGAATCCGGCTTTGCTTAATGTAGATGCCTTTTTTCAAGCTCTAGGATTATTATATGATGAACCAAATTCTGTGGATCAAGCGGAGAAGACCTTGTTGGCCCTGTCTCAGGGCCAAGAAGCGGCAGAATTGTATTGTCAGAAATTTAGAAAATGGTCTGTGCTGACTACATGGAATGAGGATGCTTTGGCGGCAATTTTTAGAAGGGGTCTTTCTGAATCTGTTAAAGGGAACCTGTCACCTGAATTTGGCGGGACCAGTTTTGGGTCATATGGGCGGGGTTTTCGGGTGTTTGATTCACCCTTTCCTTACCCGCTGGCTGCATGCTGGCCGCAATATTGGATTGAAGTTCATTCTCTGTCCTCCGGAGTACACGCCTGCACAAGGCAATATTGCCTTGCACTGGCGTGTACTCCGGAGGACAGAGAATGAACTTCAATCCAATATTGCGGCCAGCATGCAGCCAGCGGGTAAGGAAAGGGTGAATCAAACACCCGAAAACCCCGCCCATATGACCCAAAACTGGTCCCGCCAAATTCAGGTGACAGGTTCCCTTTAAAGATGTTATGGTGGGGTTTCCCACGCCTGTTGGTCTGAGTGATTCTATGTCTCTGGCCATTCAGATTGATCGGCGCTTGCGGGAGCGTCAAACTGTGCGCGCTGTGGCGTTGTCCTCAGAGCAGATGCCTGAGCCTATGCAGTGTGATAGGATTCTGTCTAGAACGGAACAACAAGGATTCAAACGTCAGAATAGGTTGTGTTTTTATTGTGGCGATGCTTCTCATGTCATTTCAGTCTGCCCAAAGAGAATCGCTAGTTCAGTTACCATCGGAACTGTACAACCTAAATTTCTGTTATCTGTGACCTTGATCTGCTCATTGTCGTCATTTTCTGTCATGGCGTTTGTGGATTCAGGCGCTGCTTTGAACTTAATGGACTTTGAATTTGCCAGGCGTTGTGGTTTCCCCTTGCAGTCTTTGCAGAACCCTATTCCTTTAAGGGGCATTGATGCTACACCTTTGGCTAAAAATAAACCCCAGTTTTGGACACAGGTGACCATGTGCATGGCGCCAGCCCATCAGGAAGATTGTCGTTTTCTGGTGTTGCATAATTTGTATGATGCTATTGTTAAATATGCTTATTTTGCACATTTATTTAAATCAGGACTTAACCAGGTGCGTTATTCTTAAAAGAAAAATGTCGTCATATTCTCATAAAAAGTATAGTGGTTTATTGATTGTCCATAGAAAAATCACTTTGCAGCAAAAACATAAAACAGATAAAAATAGTTACGAACAGATTGTCCATGTGTAGAGATCAGCATTGGTACTCATCTTTCCCAAGTTCGGAATGGAAGCCGTCTCTCTGTGTGAAGTTTGAAGGTCATGATGGCAGCTAACAGCTGTTGTTCCTTCCTTCTCGGACATCCATGGAGAATGAGGATGAAGATGGGAGGTGACAGTCCCATGTGACAAAAGGCCCCACCACCCTCCTAAGAGGTGTTTATATATGGGTCTACAGACCACGTGTTACCCTGTATATGGAGTGAACTTATGCTCTGAGCTCCTATATACATAAATAGCTTTTGTAACGTCAGCAAGAAGCAATATGCTCGGTACAGGATAATTCAATAATTAATATTTAACAATTCCCCCTTTTGAGGGTGAAAGACATTGATTGAAACCCTCAAATAAAATATATTAATAAAATCTTCTTTCTTCTTTTTCTTCTTCTTTGGCAAAATAATTTAGTGTTCATAATATCAATAATAATAATAATAATATTGTTCTACGTATTCAATAATATAATGATATGTAAATTCATGTTATGGTAAGCCGTGACTAATATTCATATAATATAATATATAATTATACTTCCCTATATCTACTTGAAGCATCTCAGGTCTGATGTCATCTGATGTCATCTGGTCTTCATCTTGATGTCTTCTCCTTGGTTCTTTTTAAACAATCTTTATTATAATTCTTTTGAAATAGATGATAGCATGTAGATGTTGTAGAGACTGTGTGTCATGTGTCAATCAAAGTCCATAAATTCAAATGTTGATAAGAAAACAAAGTTCATAGATGAGATGTAGCTTTAATATCTGTGCAGTGTCACCTTTAGAAACCTGGACTTACATTGGCTCGCCTTGGATATTTCTGGAATCCTTCTATATCATCCGCAGTGGTCTTGGAACAGGTGTGACATCTGTGGTCAGCACAGCAAGGGATACATTGACTCTTCCCTGCTAAACATAGCACCATAACCAGTCCTTAGTGCACAGGACACATGTCAGGGTTGTAGCGTCCTGACAATTACCTGATTGTTCACCAGCTTTCATGGAAGTCTTATAGGTGATAGGAAACCACTGGAACGTAATAACACAGTTCATCTTAGCATCGCAGGATCACCGTCCTCTCCGTGGTTGGCAGGTAGGATACTGTACTCATACTTGTCAGTGATGGATGCTGTAGTTGTGAGTGGTGACATGAATTGTATTTGACACAGTCTATTATTACTCAGAAATCATAGCATTGTTACCTTGTGGAACTCTGGATAACGGCTTTTCTTCTTGTAACTTTTAATTGAATATAAAAATATACAAAGTCTTTATTAACGTAACTTTCGGAGTCTTGATTGAAGTCTTCATTCCCTATTCTATACCAAATCTGGTAATTTCCTAACCTATAATATCATAGCTTACCATAGCAATCAATAATATCCATATAATTATTATCAGAATATTAATATGGAATTTATATTTGGAAAAATAAAATAATAATAAATGATAATATAATATTAGCCATATTCTTCATATGATAGGACATTTTTATGTCATGGGTGTAATTTCTTTTTGAACCCATAGATGTCAGTGTGTCTTTTGTGTAACAAGTGCTGATATTACTAAAGCTTTATTAATAAACTATAACCAATAATATGTAAGAATGTGTAGCCATGAACCAAAATAAGGATATATATATATATATATATATATATATATATATATGAATAAATGAATGAGTGAAAGAATTGTTGTATTGTTGTATTAAACTCAGAATTGAAGCATTTCTTATATAATGAAACCATATGATCACTATATTTGATAAAGCAATATTCTTATATTAGACATTACTTTATTAAATATAGATTTTTTTTCTTGAGATAAAAAATAAAAATTGAGAATAAAAATTGAAGAAAAAGTGAAAAATGAAAAATAAAAATTGAGAATAAAAATTGAAGTAAAAAATAAGAAAAAGTGAAAAATGAAAAATGACAATAAAAAAAATAAGGCCTTTATATGTTGATAAATGCAGAGGTTATATCTCAGTAACACATTCCCTTTAATATTTTCATTATCTAGATGTTGTCATAACCTTGGATTACCAAAATATTGAAATTATGCAGCTTTGCATATAATAACCTTCACTAGAGAAAAAAAAATGACTTTTATAATACTTATTGTATTGTACCCAATAATACTTTATTAATATTTCTTTTTTTATTAAAATGTGTGAAAAAGAGGTATTGATGAAATGTGATGATGTAATCTGGATCAAAAACACATTTCCCCCTTAATATCAAAAAAATATTATTTTATGAAAAAATAAATTTGTAAAAACCAAAATTAAAAATAATTAATTTTATAACTGTCATATCAGCTTGTGCCATATATTTGTTTAAAAATGTGTACCCATCTATGTAACTAAAAAAACACTGGATATCATAAAATTATAATTTGTAAAAATTATTCTGAATGTAGATTTCCTTGATAAACCTTATTGATGTGTGATTGCACTTATTCACTATTAACTAAATCAATAAATAATAATTACTAAAGAAATATATATATATTGAGTAAATAATATTTAAATGTATCTTACATTGTAATTTAACTGAATCTTATTTTCTATTTTCTCATACACACAAGTTTTTTTTTTTCTCAACATACCATAAGTCATGAGGCCTCTTACATACTGCACATTCCACATTCCACGCTCCTTCGTTAACTTCACTCTTACGTTAAGTGCACTTAGCAGCTGCTCATCTGTCATCTGTCACTCAAACTATGACTCACATATAAAAGTTGACAATATATATATCACATACAAAGAACATGTATATTAACCCAAAATATTGTATCCTAATTATCAATCAATGCGCATTGTATACTATTAAATTTAGTATTCTAATATTTATTTGAATATTCCCCAAATACTATCTAACTCTATCTAACTTATAGATAAGACTCCTCCATAGGAAATGTGTGCATTTGTTGTACAGTTATATTTAGTACAGGTCTGCAACTGAATCCGTTTGAATGTAAAGGCTGAGGAGCTTCTAAATTCTCCTTACACTAAAACAAGGGTATCTGTTCCACAGCTATTTCTGGTACAGGACCTAGAACTTCTAAAGTTTCTTCTTATAGCTCTAAGTTAAAACAAGAAAGTGTAACATGTCACGCCATGCAGTGAAGGAAAAAAACTATATATTATTACCATGCAAAGGGAAAAAAACAAGTTTTTAGTTTATTAGTTATGTATTATTTTTTTATTAAGTGTTAAATATATATACAATCATGCAGTTATTATAGCTTCCTGTGTAAATAAAACATAAATTCATGTAAGAAGTTTTTTTGTTCAATTCCTGTTTTGAAATGAAAGCTCTAAGGAAGAATAAAAGATAAAGGTTAATTTCATATTTATTTAAAAACAAAATAATTTAAATATGTTATACATATGTATAAATTTAATATATGTAATTAATGTAATTCTAAGTATTATTACTGGAATAAATTTTTATTATTTCTCTATACATATAAAAATACAGTTAATATAATCTCTACTTATACAAATATGCTACAGTACTTACTGTATACTATATTAATATATATAACTGCAGAAATATATTGTATAAAATATTTACATATTTATAAATAATACATTGTATAACTCAGTTATATATAATTTCATTTTCATCCAATTCCTAACCCAAAATTTACCTCTCTGTCAATAATCCTTTGACAAGCACTATTTAATAAGATCATCTTTAGACTTATGAACTGAGATAATGGAGTGTTCAGTTGAACAGGCCTGGGGATACTCACCACTTGTTTCCATTTGTCAGTTTCCGCCATTTTTACAGAAAGATCTGAACCTCCAGCTTTTAACCCTTTCAGTGCAGCTTCAGTGGAAGACTCATAGGGTTTGTAGCAAATATGTAATTTTCTTCGTACTTCATAGATTTGATTTTGGGTCAGTTTTGGAGATTTTGATTTTGGCTTCTGATAAGATATAATTCTGCTTGGTTTAAAAACCTTAGTATGATTTGTTTTCCTTTCAAGATTCTCATGTTTTCTAGAAAAATCAAGGGATTGTGCACATTCATATAAAGAATCTTTCTGTGAAGCAATAACACGAGATACAGGATTTAGGAATCTAAATTTGTTTACAAAACAATTTATCATTGATTTTTTATTCAAATTTGTACTGATCAGTCTGTAAACCCTTTCAAAAATGGACATGAATGTAAACGTACATTCTTTCCGGCCAATCCTCAATTTTAGAAGAATATCAAGATCTGGATAATTTTCTTTTAATCCAAAAAATATCAAAATTTTTAATCTTTCTACATCAGTCATTTCTTCATGAAACTCTTCATTTTGCATTTTTAATGAGAATTTTCTGGAGAATCTTACTGGTAGCCAAATTTTAAATAATTTATTTTTCTCCTGATTAGTCAGATCATACTTATCTGCAAAACTTTCAAAAATCTCTGAATTTCTGCACGCATCGATTTTGTCATCATATGCAGGAATGATTTTACATAATTTTAACAGTCTTCCTAGATTTAATTTGGAGTTGGGCCTCTGAGCCGTCTTCTATTTTTAGTGGCCCTTGTACATCATCGTTGTCAGTTGTCATGTCTCCTACGTGTCCTCCATCTTGTTTTTCATCATGAGGCACAAAGTCACCTTGGGTGGTCATTACAGACACGTGCATCACCTCTTCCTCTTCCTCACGCTTTACAATACAATCAATCTTGGGGACATCATTAATTTCCATTTCCTTAGAAATTCTTTCTACACAATCTTTTTTGGACTTCTCTGTAACAAACTCATGAAATACATTAACCATATGTAATATATTTTTTAGTTGCTCTTTTTCTTTTTTCCTAGATACTAGCTTAGAATCTAACTTTAAATTAGCGATTTTGCATTCTGCAAATAAAGAAAGCCAAAATATTTCTACACTAGATCTGTACAAACTTACAAATTCTATCTGACTTGATTTAGCATAAGAATTAATCAAATCCATTGTTCTTACCTTGAAATCTCAGCTTGTAGTTCTTTTGCTGGGCTCCGGACTTCACTTCACCACGGCTATTTTCAGCACGTCTGGCACTTGTAGTACTCCTACTACTTGTCAATTCAACTAACACCTGTTAGTCTCTGTTACGTTTACAAAGTCATAGGTTCTTCTGAGATCTTTGTGACTTGAAGTTTTGAAGTGAAATTCATGAATACTTGCACAATATCTAGCGAACTCTCTTCCGACGTCCCCCCGTGTGCAAAAATGAAGGAAATTCACGTAAAAATAGCACAAAAATCAAAACTGGCTGGCTTCGGCAATGTTAAATATGCTTATTTTGCACATTTATTTAAATCAGGACTTAACCAGGTGCGTTATTCTTAAAAGAAAAATGTCGTCATATTCTCATAAAAAGTATAGTGGTTTATTGATTGTCCATAGAAAAATCACTTTGCAGCAAAAACATAAAACAGATAAAAATAGTTACAAACAGATTGTCCATGTGTAGAGATCAGCATTGGTACTCATCTTTCCCAAGTTCGGAATGGAAGCCGTCTCTCTGTGTGAAGTTTGAAGGTCATGATGGCAGCTAACAGCTGTTGTTCCTTCCTTCTCGGACATCCATGGAGAATGAGGGTGAAGATGGGAGGTGACAGTCCCATGTGACAAAAGGCCCCACCACCCTCCTAAGAGGTGTTTATATATGGGTCTACAGACCACGTGTTACTCTGTATATGGAGTGGACTTATGCTCTGAGCTCCTATATACATAAATAGCTTTTGTAATGTCAGCAAGAAGCAATATCCTCGGTACAGGATAATTCAATAATTAATATTTAACAGCTATTGTGCTGGGTTTTCCATGGTTGCAGATACATAATCCTGTGTTGGATTGGAAGTCTATGTCTGTGACTAGTAGGGGTTTTCAGGGGGTTCATAATGACGTTCCTGTGATGTCAATCTCCTCTTCCTCCTCTTCTGAAGTTCCAGAGTTTTTGTCTGATTTTCAGGATGTATTCGATGAGCCCAAGTCCAGTTCCCTTCCACCGCATAGGGACTGTGATTGTGCTATTGACTTGATTCCAGGCAGTAAGTTTCCTAAGAGCCGACTTTTCAACCTGTCTGTGCCGGAACATACCGCCATGCGGAGTTATATTAAGGAGTCTTTGGAGAAAGGGCATATTCGGCCATCTTCTTCACCGTTGGGAGCGGGATTCTTTTTTGTTGCTAAGAAGGATGGCTCCTTGAGGCCCTGTATTGATTATCGCCTCTTGAATAAGATCACGGTCAAGTTTCAATACCCTTTACCTTTGCTTTCCGATTTGTTTGCCAGGATTAAGGGGGCTAGTTGGTTTGCTAAGATTGACCTTCGGGGGGCATATAATCTTGTTCGTATTAAGCAGGGTGACGAATGGAAAACTGCGTTTAATATGCCCGAAGGCCATTTTGAATACCTTGTGATGCCATTCGGGCTCTCTAATGCTCCATCTGTTTTTCAGTCCTTCATGCATGATAGCTTCCGGAATTCTTGATAAATTCATGATTGTATATTTGGATGACATCTTCATTTTTTCCGATGATTGGGAGTCTCATGTGAAACAGGTCAGGATGGTATTTCAGATCCTTCGTGATAATACTTTGTTTGTGAAGGGGTCTAAGTGTCTCTTTGGAGTGCAGAAGGTTTCTTTTTTGGGCTTTATTTTTTCTCCCTCATCTATAGAGATGGATCCGGTTAAGGTTCAGGCCATTCATGATTGGATTCAACCCACATCTGTGAAGAGCCTTCAGAAATTTTTGGGCTTTGCTAATTTTTATCGCCGTTTCATTGCTAACTTCTCCAGTGTGGTTAAACCCCTGGCCGATTTGACGAAGAAAGGCGCTGATGTAACGAATTGGTCCCCTGTGGCTGTCTCTGCCTTTCAGGAGCTTAAACGCCGATTTACTTCTGCCCCAGTGTTGCGTCAGCCAGATGTTTCTCTTCCGTTTCAGGTTGAGGTTGATGCTTCTGAGATTGGGGCAGGGGCCGTTTTGTCTCAGAGGAATTCTGATGGTTCCTTGATGAAACCGTGTGCCTTCTTTTCTTGTAAGTTTTCGCCTGCGGAACGCAATTATGATGTCGGCAATCGGGAGTTGTTGGCTATGAAGTGGGCGTTTGAGGAGTGGCGACATTGGCTTGAGGGAGCTAAGCACCGTATTGTGGTCTTGACCGATCATAAAAATCTGATTTACCTCGAATCTGCCAAGCGGCTGAATCCTAGACAGGCTCGATGGTCCCTGTTTTTCTCCCGTTTTGATTTCTGCCATTTCCCCAGATTTGCGACGGGTTCTGCAGGAATTTCAGGCTGACAAACCTGACCGCTGTCCTGTGGGGAAACTGTTTGTTCCTGATAGATGGACTAGTAGAGTGATTTCTGAGGTTCACTGTTCTGTGTTGGCTGGTCATCCTGGTATTTTTGGTACCAGAGATTTGGTTGGTAGGTCCTTTTGGTGGCCTTCTTTGTCGCGTGATGTGCGTTCTTTTGTGCAGTCCTGTGGGACTTGTGCGCGGGCCAAGCCTTGTTGTTCCCGTGCTAGTGGGTTGCTTTTGCCTTTGCCGGTCCCTGAGAGGCCCTGGACGCATATTTCTATGGATTTTATTTCAGATCTTCCGGTTTCCCAGAGGATGTCGGTTATATGGGTGGTTTGTGACCGGTTTTCTAAGATGGTTCATTTGGTGCCTTTGCCTAAATTGCCTTCCTCTTCTGATTTGATTCCGTTGTTTTTTCAGCATGTGGTTCGTTTGCACGGTATTCTGGAGAATATTGTGTCCGACAGAGGTTCCCAGTTTGTTTCTAGGTTTTGGCGGGCCTTTTGTGCCAGGCTGGGCATTGATTTGTCTTTTTTCTTCCGCATTTTATCCTCAGACAAATGGCCAGACCGAGCGAACTAATCAGACTTTGGAAACTTATTTGAGATGCTTTGTGTCTGCTGATCAGGATGATTGGGTGGCTTTCTTGCCATTGGCCGAGTTTGCCCTTAATAATCGGGCTAGTTCGGCTACCTTGGTTTCGCCCTTCTTTTGTAATTTTGGTTTTCATCCTCGTTTTTCTTCGGGGCAAGTTGAACCTTCTGATTGTCCTGGTGTGGATTCTGTGGTTGACAGGTTGCAGCAGATTTGGGCTCATGTGGTGGACAATTTGGTGTTGTCTCAGGAAGAGGCTCAGCGTTTTGCTAACCGTCGTCGGTGTGTTGGTTCCCGGCTTCGGGTTGGGGATTTGGTCTGGTTGTCTTCCCGTCATGTTCCTATGAAGGTTTCTTCCCCTAAGTTTAAGCCTCGGTTTATTGGTCCTTATAGGATTTCTGAGATTATCAATCCGGTGTCTTTTCGTTTGGCCCTTCCGGCCTCTTTTGCCATTCATAATGTTTTCCATAGATCTTTATTGCGGAAATATGTGGTGCCCGTTGTTCCCTCGGTTGATCCTCCTGCCCCTGTGTTGGTTGATGGGGAGTTGGAGTATGTGGTTGAGAAGATTTTGGATTCTCGCTTTTCGAGGCGGAGGCTTCAGTACCTTGTCAAATGGAAGGGTTATGGCCAGGAGGATAATTCTTGGGTTTTTGCCTCTGATGTCCATGCTGCTGATTTGGTCCATGCCTTTCATCTGGCTCGTCCTGATCGGCCTGGGGGCTCTGGTGAGGGTTCGGTGACCCCTCTTCAAGGGGGCGGTACTGTTGTGAATTCTGCTCTTGGCCTCCCTCCGGTGGTTGCTGGTGGTAGTGCAGTTGTCTTGGACTTGTAATCCGGGCAGGTGTTTCTGCTGATTGCAGCTCTATTAGGTATTTAGGTGTGTAGGATCCTTTAATCCATGCCAGTTGTCCATTGTACTTGGAGGGATTGCATCTCTCTCTGGCTCCTCATGCCCTGCTGTCAATTCAGCTAAGATAAGTGTCTGGTTTTTTTGTCTCTGTGCACACATGCAGTGTGCTTTGCAATTCAGTGCAATTTATTGTGTTTTGTCCAGCTTAGACTTGGTTTGGATTTTTCAGTCATGCTGGATTCTCAGGAGATGCAGATATACTTTCTATGTCTTTAGTTAGATGTAGTATATTTGTATTATCTGCTGTGGATATTTTTAGTATTTTAATACTGACCGCTTAGAATTCTGTCCTATCCTTTTCTGTTTAGCTAGAAGTGCCTCTTTTGCTAAACCCTGTTTTTCTGCCTGCGTGTGTTTTTCCTCTTATACTCACAGTCAATATTTGTGGGGGGCTGCCTATCCTCTGGGGTTCTGCTCTGAGGCAAGATAGAATTCCCATTTCCATCTATAGGGGTATTTAGTCCTCCGGCTGTGTCGAGGTGTCTAGGACATGTTAGGTACATCCCACGGCTACTTCTAGTTGCGGTGTTAGTTTAGGGTTTGCGGTCAGTACAGGTACCACCTACTCCTGAGAAAGTCTCTCATGCGGCTCCAAGGTCACCGGATCATAACAGCAATGGCACCTGTTTGAACTTGTTATCAGTATAAAAGACACCTGTCCACAACCTCAAGCAGTCACACTCCAAACTCCACTATGGTGAAGACAAAGAGCTGTCAAAGGACACCAGAAACAAAATTGTTGCCCTGCACCAGGCTGGGAAGACTGAATCTGCAATATGCAAGCAGCTTGGTGTGATCTCAACCCCATAGAAAAACTTTGGAGGGAGTTGAAAGTCTGTGTTGCCCAGCGACAGGCCCAAAACATCACTGCTCTAGAGGAGATCTGCACGGAGGAATGGGCCAACATACCACCAACCTTGTGAAGACTTACAGAAAACGTTTGACCTCTGTCAATGCCAAAAAAGGATATAAAACAAAATATTGAGATAAACTTTTGTTAAAGGGAACCTGTCACCCCCCCCCCCCAGGCATTTGAAACTAAAAGAGCCACCTTGTGCAGCAGTAATGCTGCTTTCTGACAAGTTGGCTCTTTTAGTTATTGGTGCTGTAACTGCAGAAATAATTTGTTTTGTAATTTGTCCTAAATACCTTTCTTCAGTCCTGGAGGCAGGCCTTTTCCTCCATGCTGCAGACGCCACACAGCTGTCACTCAAGTCTTCTTGGTGCCGGGCGCTGCCTCCTCAGCGCTGTTTTGAAATGAGCCGGCGCCTGCGCTCTTTTGTCATGCCTTGGGCAGGCGCAGTGATCGCTGCCCGTCCTCTGTCCTCATATGCAGTCTAGCTGACTGCGCCTGTGCGGCCACCCTACCTGTGAATCCCAGCCCCGCAGTGTGAATAATTCAGAAGACACTGCGGGGCTGGGATTGACAGATGTCCAGGAGGCAGTCATTGACACATTCCAGAAAGTGGGTAAGCCACAAAAGGTCATTGCTAAAGAAGCTGGCTGTTCACAGAGTGCTGTTTCCAAGCATATTAATGGAAAGTTGAGTGGAAGGAAAGAGTGTGGTAGAAAAAGGTGCACAAGCAACCGAGATAACCGCAGCCTTGAAAGGATTGTTATAAAATGTAATTCAAAAATTTGGGGGCAATTCACAAGGAGTGGACTGCTGCTGGAGTCATTGATTCAAGAGCCACCACACACAGAGTTATCCAGGACATGGGCTACAAGTGTCGCATTCCTTGTGTCAAGTCACTCATGACCATTAGACAATGTTAGAAGTGTCTTGGGCCTAGAAAAAAATGAACTGAACTGTTGCTCAGTGGTCCAAGGTGTTGTTTTCAGATGAAAGTAAATTTTACATTTCATTTAGAAGTCAAGGTCCAAGAGTCTGGAGGAAGAGTGGAGAGGCCCACAATCCAATCTGCTGTAGGTTTAGTGTGAAGTTTCCACAATCAGTGATGGTTTGGGGAGCCATGTCTTCTGCTGGTGTAGGTCCACTGTGTTTTATCAAGACCAAAGTCAGCACAGCCGTCTACCAGCAAATTTTTGAGCACTTCATGCTTCCCTCTGCTGACAAGCTTTTTGGAGATGGAAATGTAATTCCCCAGCAGGAATTAGCACCTGTCCACACTTCCAAAAGTACCAATACCTGGTTTAAAAACAACAGTTTTTACAAACACTGTGCTTGATTGACCAGCAAACTCGCCTGACCTTAACCCCAAAGAGAATCTATGGGGTATTGTCAAGAGGAAGATGAGAGACACCAGATCCAACAATGCAGACGAGCTGAAGGCTGCTCTCAAAGCAACCTGAGCTTCCATAACACCTCAGAAGTGTCACAGGCTGATCACTTCCATGCCACGCCGCACTGATGCAGTAATTGATGCAAAAGGAGCCCCGACCAAATTTTGAGTGCATTTTCTGAACATACATTTCAGTAGGCCAACATTTTGGATTTTAAAATAATTTTTCAAGCTGGTGTTATAAAGTATTCTAGTTTACTGAGATAATGACTTTTGGGTTTTCATTGGCTGTAAGCCATAATCATCAACATTAACAGAAATAAACACTGGACATATAGTAGATCGCTCTGTAATGACGCTATATAATATGAGTTTAACTTTTTGTATTGAAGAACTTAAACAAATTAACTTTTTGATGATATTATAATTTTGTGATAAAAACCTGTATGTCTTCAGAATCTACATTTGGTTATTACAGGCACTCCCCTCTGAATGTTGCCTGTATACATACAGTATCATCTAATTGTCCTATCACTCAGATGTTAGAACCCCTTTTTAATTCAACATATACTGTATGACCTTCACTTATCAATTTGCACTTATTATCACCCATACACTTTTTCACCTAAATATTATATATACATGTGGTATCATCTATTTATACTATATGTACATATAGTATACCGTATATACTCGAGTATAAGCCGACCCGAGTATAAGCCGAGACCCCTATTTTTGCCACAAAAAACTGGGAAAACTTAATGACTCGAGTATAAGCCTAGAGTGAAAAATGCAGCAGCTACTGGTAAATTTCAAAAATAAAAATAGATACCAATAAAAGTAAAATTAATTGATACATTAGGTAGGTTAAGTGTTTTTGAATATCCATATTGAATCAGGAGCCCCATATAATGCTCCATACAGTTCATGATGGACCCCCTACGATGCTCCATACAAAATATGCCCCATATAATGCCCAATATAATGCTCCATACAGTTCATGATGGCCCCATAATATGCTCCATACAAAATACGCCCCATATAATGCTGCACAAATGTTGATTATGGCCCCATAAGATGCTCCATAGACACATTTGCCCCGTATAATGCTCCACAAATGCAGATTATGGCCCCATAAGATGCTCCATACAGATATTTGCCCAATATAATCCTGCACATGGCCCCATACAGATATTTGCCCCATACAGATATTTGCCCCATATAATGCTGCACATGGCCCCATGCAGATATTTGCCCCATATAATGCTGCACATGGCCCCATACAGATATTTTCCCCATATAATGCTGCACATGGCCCCATAGAGATATTTGCCCCATATAATGCTGCACATGGCCCCATAAGATGCTCCATACAGACATTTGCCCCATATGCTGTTGCTGCGATAAAAAAAAAATTACATACTCACCTCTCAGGCCTCCGGCACTTGCTATATTCACCTGCTCCGTGTTTCACTGTCGGCGCAGCTCCGTCTTCCCCATCCTCTGCACTGACTGTTCAGGTAGAGGGCGGCGCACACTAATCGCGTCACCGTGCCCTCTGACTTGAGCGTCACTGCAGAGGACGAGGAAGACGCAGCGGCGGCCGCCGGTGGAACGGGGAGCAGGTGAATATCGCGCACTGCGTTATACTCACCTGCTCCTGGCGCGGTCCCTGCACGTCTGTTCCCCGGCGCCGGCAGCTTCCTGTTGTGAGCGGTCACATGGTACCGCTCATTACAGTAATGAATATGCGGCTCCACCCCTATGGGAGTGGAGTGGGGTCCATATTCATTACTGTAATGAGCGGTACCATGTGACCGCTCACTACAGGAAGAAGCTGCCGGTGCCCGGGAACCAGGGACCCCACACCAGGAGCAGGTGAGTATTATTACACAGCTGCCGCTCCCCCTCCCCTGCCAACCCCTGGGTATGACTCGAGTATAAGCCGAGAGGGGCAATTTCAGCCTAAAAAAATGGGCTGAAATTCTCGGCTTATACTCGAGTATATACGGTAATAATAATTATCTTATTATTTTGCACCTATCATTAGACATACACGTTTTCACCCAATCACTGTAGATAAACATAGTATTATCTTCTAATTTTACTATTCATACATATAGTATCATCTAATTATCCTACCACCATAATGTTATTACCTCTTCTTTATTCAACAGCACTAATACAATTTTATCAACATCTATTACTGATTTTCACATATACACATACTGTTACTATTATTCCACGACAATTTTGATCATATATTATTTTTTATATATATTTTCATATAGCCATGTACATATCTACATAGTGGCTCTATGCTATTCACACATATTTTACCTCATTATTAAGTTTTTATTATGCTTATCGTATCACTAAATGTATTGAAGTTTGCACCTTCATTTAACCCCTTCCCGACCCATGACGCCACGTAGGCGTCATGAAAACCCGTGCCAATCCGACCCATGACGCCTATGTGGCGTCATGGAATGATCGCGTCCCTGCAGATCGGGTGAAGGGGTTAACTCCTATTTTACCCGATCTGCAGGGAGAGGGGGAGTGGTACTTCAGCCCAGGGGGGGTGGCTTCACCCCCCCGTGGCTACGATCGCTCTGATTGGCTGTTGAAAGTGAAACTGCCAATCAGAGCGATTTGTAATATTTCACCTAAAAAACTGGTGAAATATTACAATCCAGCCATGGCCGATGCTGCAATATCATCGGCCATGGCTGGAAATACTGAAGTGCCCCCCCCCACGCCCACCGATCGCCCCCCCGTCCTCCGTTATGGGGTCCGGTCCCCTCCGTCCGCCTGCCGGCTCCCCCGTCCTCCTGTCCGCTCCCTCCTTGCTCAGACCCACCCCCCCCTGTGCTCCGTTCCCCCCCCCCCCCGTGCTCCGATCCACCCCCCCACCACCCCTTCATACTTACCGATCCTCCCGGTGTCCGTCCGTCTCCTCGCTGGGCGCCGCCATCTTGGAAAATGGCGGGCGCATGCTCAGTGCGCCCGCCGAATCTGCCAGTCGGCAGATTCCTTACAGGTACATTTTGATCGCTGTGGTAGGTTCTATCACAGCGATCAAAATAAAAAAAATAATAAATAACCCCCCCCCCTTTATCACCCCCATAGGGACAATAATAAAATAAAGAATTTTTTTTTTTTTTTTCCCACTAGGGTTAGGGTTAGAACTAGGGTTAGAACTAGGGGTAGGGTTAGGGTTACGGGTAGGGTTAGGGGTAGGGTTATGGCATGTGCACACAGAGCGGATCGGCCGCGGATCCGCAGCGGATCGGCCGCGGATCCGCAGCGGATCGGCAGCGGATCGGCCGCGGATCGGCCGCGGATCCGCAGCGGATCGGCCGCGGATCCGCAGCGGATCCGCAGCGGATCGGCAGCGGATCGACCGCGGATCCGCAGCGGATCGGCAGCGGATTGGCCGCGGATCCGCAGCGGATTGGCCGCGGATCCGCAGCGGATTGGCAGCGGATTGGCCGCGGATCCGCAGCGGATTGGCCGCGGATCCACAGCGGATTGGCCGCGGATCCGCAGCGGATCGGCAGCGGATTGGCCGCGGATCCGCAGCGGATTGGCCGCGGATCCGCAGCGGATTGGCCGCGGATCCGCAGCGGATTGGCCGCGGATCCGCAGCGGATTGGCCGCTGCGAATTCTAAGCAGTTTTCCATCAGGTTTACAGTACCATGTACACCTAAGGAAAACCAAATCCGCTGTGCCCATGGTGCGGAAAATTCCGTGCAGAAACGGTGCGTTGTATTTTCCGCAGCATGTCAATTCTTTGTGCGGATTCCGCAGCGTTTTACACCTGTTCCTCAATAGGAATCCGCAGGTGAAATCCGCACAAAAAAACACTGGAAATCTGCTGTAAATCCGCAGGTAAAACGCAGTGCCTTTTACCTGCAGATTTTTCAAAAATCGTGCGGAAAAATCTCACACGAATCCGCAACGTGGGCACATAGCCTTAGGGTTAGGGTTGGAATTAGAGTTAGGGTTGGAATTAGGGCTAGGGTTTGAAATAGGGTTAAGATTAGGCTTGTGGTTAGGGTTACAGATAGGGTTAGGGGTAGGGTTATGGCATGTGCACACAGAGCGGATCGGCCGCGGATCCGCAGCGGATCGGCCGCGGATCCGCAGCGGATCGGCAGCGGATCGGCCGCGGATCGGCCGCGGATCCGCAGCGGATCCGCAGCGGATCGGCAGCGGATCGACCGCGGATCCGCAGCGGATCGGCAGCGGATTGGCCGCGGATCCGCAGCGGATTGGCCGCGGATCCGCAGCGGATTGGCAGCGGATTGGCCGCGGATCCGCAGCGGATTGGCCGCGGATCCACAGCGGATTGGCCGCGGATCCGCAGCGGATTGGCAGCGGATTGGCCGCGGATCCGCAGCGGATTGGCCGCGGATCCGCAGCGGATTGGCCGCGGATCCGCAGCGGATTGGCCGCTGCGAATTCTAAGCAGTTTTCCATCAGGTTTACAGTACCATGTACACCTAAGGAAAACCAAATCCGCTGTGCCCATGGTGCGGAAAATTCCGTGCAGAAACGGTGCGTTGTATTTTCCGCAGCATGTCAATTCTTTGTGCGGATTCCGCAGCGTTTTACACCTGTTCCTCAATAGGAATCCGCAGGTGAAATCCGCACAAAAAAACACTGGAAATCTGCTGTAAATCCGCAGGTAAAACGCAGTGCCTTTTACCTGCAGATTTTTCAAAAATCGTGCGGAAAAATCTCACACGAATCCGCAACGTGGGCACATAGCCTTAGGGTTAGGGTTGGAATTAGAGTTAGGGTTGGAATTAGGGCTAGGGTTTGAAATAGGGTTAAGATTAGGCTTGTGGTTAGGGTTACAGATAGGGTTAGGGGTGTGTTGGGGTTACAGTTGTGGTTAGGGTTGGGATTAGGGCTACGGTTGGGATTAGGGTTAGGATTAGGGTTGGAATTCGGGTTACGGGTGTGTTGCGGTTAGGGTTGTGGTTAGGGGTGTGTTGGGGTTAGGGTTGTGATTAGGGTTATGGCTACAGTTGGGATTAGGATTAGGGGTGTGTTGGGGTTAGTGTTGAAGTTAGAATTGAGGGGTTTCCACTGTTTAGGCACATCAGGGGTCTCCAAACGCAACATGGCGCCACCATTGATTCCAGCCAATCTTGCATTCAAAAAGTCAAATGGTGCTCCCTCCCTTCCAAGCCCCGACGTGCGCCCAAACAGTGGTTTACCCCCACATTTGGGGTACCAGCGTACTCAGGACAAACTGGGCAACAACTGTTGGGGTCCAATTTCTCCTGTTACCCTTGCAAAAATAAAAAATTACTTGCTAAAACATAATTTTTGAGGAAAGAACAATTATTTTTTATTTTCACGGCTCTGCGTTATAAACTTCTGTGAAGCACTTGGGGGTTGAAAGTGCTCACCACACATCTAGATAAGTTCCTTCGGGGGTCTAGTTTCCAAAATGGGGTCACTTGTGGGGTGTTTCTACTGTTTAGGAACATCAGGGGCTCTGCAAATGCAATGTGACGCCCGCAGACCATTCCATCAAAGTCTGCATTTCAAATGTCACTACTTCCCTTCCGAGCCCTGACGTGCGCCCAAACAGTGGTTTACCCCCACATATGGGGTATCAGCATACTCACAACAAACTGGGCAACAAATATTGGGGTCCAAATTCTCCTGTTACCCTTGTGAAAATAAAAAATTGCTTGCTAAAACATCTTTTTTGAGGAAAGAAAAATGATTTTTTATTTTCACGGCTCTGCGTTGTAAACTTCTGTGAAGCACTTGGGGGTTGAACGTGCTCACCACACATCTAGATAAGTTCCTTGGGGGGTCTAGTTTTCAAAATGGGGTCACTTGTGGGGGGTTTCTACTGTTTAGGCATATCAGGGGCTCTGCAAACGTAACATGATGCCCGCAGACCATTCCATCAAAGTCTGCATTCCAAAACGTCACTACTTCCCTTCCGAGCCCCGGCATGTGCCCAAACAGTGGTTTACCCCCACATATGGGGTATCAGCGTACTCAGGAGAAACTGGACAACAACTTTTGGGGTCCAATTTCTCCTGTTACTCTTGCAAAAATAAAAAAATTCTGGGCTAAAAAAATATTTTTGAGGAAAGGAAACACATTTATTATTTTCACGGCTCTGCGTTATAAACTTCTGTGAAGCATTTGGGGGTTCAAAGTGCTCACCACACATCTAGATAAGTTCCCTTGGGGGTCTAGTTTCCAAAATGGAGTCACTTGTGGGGAGTTCCTACTGTTTAGGCACATCAGGGGCTCTGCAAACGCAACCTGATGCCCGCAGAGCATTCCATCAAAGTCTGCATTTCAAAACGTCACTACTTCCCTTCCGAACCCCGACGTGTGCCAAAACAGTGGTTTACCCCCACATATGGGGTATCAGCGTACTCAGGAGAAACTGGACAACAACTTTTGGGGTCCAATTTCTCCTGTTACTCTTGCAAAAATAAAAAAATTCTGGGCTAAAAAATATTTTTGAGGAAAGGAAACACATTTTTTATTTTCACGGCTCTGCGTTATAAACTTCTGTGAAGCACTTGGGGGTTCAAAGTGCTCACCACACATCTAGATTAGTTCCTTGGGAGGTCTAGTTTCCAAAATGGGGTCACTTGTGCGGGAGCTCCAATGTTTAGGCACACAGGGGCTCTCCAAACGCGACATGGTGTCCGCTAATGATTGGAGCTAATTTTCCATTCAAAAAGCCAAATGGCGTGCCTTCCCTTCCGAGCCCTGCCGTGCGCCCAAACAGTGGTTTACCCCCACATATGGGGTATAACCGTACTCAGGACAAACTGGACAACAAAATTTAGGGTCCAATTTCTCCTATTACCCTTGGGAAAATAAAAAATTCTGGGCTAAAAATCATTTTTGAGGAAAGAAAAATTATTTTTTTATTTTCACGGCTCTGCGTTATAAACTTCTGTGAAGCACCTGGGGGTTATAAGTGCTCACTATGCATCTAGATAAGTTCCTTGGGGGGTCTAGTTTCCAAAATGGGGTCACTTGTAGGGGAGCTCCAATGTTTAGGCACACAGGGGCTCTCCAAACGCGACATGGTGTCCGCTAACGATTGGAGCTAATTTTCCATTCAAAAAGTCAAATGGGACGCCTCCCCTTCCGAGCCTTGCCGTGCACCCAAACAGTGGTTTACCCCCACATATGAGGTATCGGCATACTCAGGAGAAATTGTCCAACAAATTTTAGGATCCATTTTATCCTGTTGCCCATGTGAAAATGAAAGAATTGAGGCTAAAAGAAATTTTGTGTGAAAAAAAAGTACTTTTTCATTTTTGCGGATCAATTTGTGAAGCACCTGGGGGTTTAAAGTGCTCACTATGCCTCTAGATGAGTTCCTTGGGGGGTCTAGTTTCCAAAATGGGGTCACTTGTGGAGGAGCTCCAATGTTTAGGCACACAGGGGCTTTCCAAACGCGACATGGTGTCCGCTAACGATGGAGATAATTTTTCATTCAAAAAGTCAAATGGCGCTCCTTCCCTTCCGAGCCTTACCATGTGCCCAAACAGTGGTTTACCCCCACATGTGAGGTATTGGTGTACTCAGGAGAAATTGCCCAACAAAATTTAGGATCCATTTTATCCTGTTGCCCATGTGAAAATGAAAAAATTGAGGCTAAAATAATTTTTTTGTGAAAAAAAAGTACTTTTTCATTTTTACGGATCAATTTGTGAAGCACCTGGGGGTTTAAAGTGCTCACTATGCTTCTAGATAAGTTCCTTGGGGGGTCTAGTTTCCATAATGGGGTCACTTGTGGGGGAGCTCCAATGTTTAGGCACACGAGGGCTCTCCAAACGTGACATGGTGTCCGCTAAAGATTGGAGCCAATTTTTCATTGAAAAAGTCAAATGGCGCTCCTTCCCTTCCGAGCCCTGCCGTGCGCCCAAACAGTGGTTTACCCCCACATATGAGGTATCAGCGTACTCAGGACAAATTGGACAACAACGTCCGTGGTCCAGTTTCTCCTTTTACCGCTGGGAAAATAAAAAAATTGTTGCTAAAAGATCATTTTTGTGACTAAAAAGTTAAATGTTCATTTTTTACTTCCATGTTGCTTCTGCTGCTGTGAAACACCTGAAGGGTTAATAAACTTCTTGAATGTGGTTTTGAGCACCTTGAGGGGTGCAGTTTTTAGAATGGTGTCACTTTTGGGTATTTTCAGCCATATAGAACCCTCAAAATGACTTCAAATGTGAGGTGGTCCCTAAAAAAAATGGTTTTGTAAATTTTGTTGTAAAAATGAGAAATCACTGGTCAAATTTTAACCCTTATAACTTCCTAGCAAAAAAAAAAATTGTTTCCAAAATTGTGCTGATGTAAAGTAGACATGTGGGAAACGTTATTTATTAACTATTTTGTGTCACATAACTCTCTGGTTTAACAGAATAAAAATTCAAAATGTGAAAATTGCGAAATTTTCAAATTTTTTGCCAAATTTCCGTTTTTTTCACAAATAAACTCAGAAATTATCGACCTAAATTTACCACTAACATGAAGCCCAATATGTCACGAAAAAACAATCTCAGAATCGCTAGGATCCGTTGAAGCGTTCCTGAGTTATTACCTCATAAAGGGACACTGGTCAGAATTTCAAAAAACGGCAAGGTCATTAAGGCCAAAATAGGCTGGGTCATGAAGGGGTTAATGTTGTATCTAAATTAGGGTTCCCTGTATATACAGTGGGGAAAATAAGTTCCGATTTGCCAAGCGACAGCCTCAAAATCTTAATGATTTAGAGATGATCTGCAAAGAGGAGTGGACCAAAATTCCTCCTGACATGTGTGCAAACCTCATCATCAACTACAAATATAGTCTGACTGCTGTGCTTGCCAACAAGGGTTTTGCCACCAAGTATTAAGTCTTGTTTGCCAGAGGGATTTTTCACTTCAAAATGCAAACACATTTATATGATTTATTCATTCTGTCAAACCACATGCCATTTGTTACCTGTTATGTGATTGGACTCACATATTTAAGGGGCTTATGGTTGCCATGATGCCACTCACCCAGAAGAAGGCCCGCCTGCCGAAACGCGTGTAGAGGAAGTGGAACCATCGGTTGGCTCAGGTAAAGTGTATAGTCATCCTTACAACTGTCTTGGTAACGGCTGAATTATGTCCTTTATCTGTTGTTTATTCTTATGTCCTACCATCACTGTCCTTGCACATAGCACTTTAGTATAGAATTATGGCAAGTACTAGTTTTCAATAGACTTTCTATCATGGATCAATGCCAATAAATTAGCAGCATTTAGTTATGTTTCACTAATTATTTGTACTTTGCAAATACGTGGTGCCAGTATTCACCTGCCCTACCTTTTTAACATTTTCTATTTAACCCTTTCACCCCTCAAAGCTGTTTCTACCTTCATGACCAGGCCAAATGTTACAATTCTTACCACTGTTACTTTATGAAGTGATAACTCTGGAACACTTCAAAGGATCCTACTGCTTAAGATTGTTTTTTTCATGACATTGAAAAAACGGAAATTTGGCAAAAATGTAAAAACATTAGCAATTTTCAAACTTTTATGCCCTTAAATCAGTGAGTTATACTGTATAAAACAAAATAGTTAATAAATAACATTTCCCACATGTTGACTTTACATCAACACAATTTTTAAAACAGATTTTTTGTTAGGAAGTTATAAGGGTTAAAGGTTGACCAGTGAGTTCTCATTTTTCCAACAAAATTTACAAAAACCATTGTTTTAGGGACCACCTCACATCTGAAGTGACTGAGGGGTCTGTATGACACCCCAACGTGACACCATTCTAAAATCTTTACCCCTCCAATTGCTAAAAACCACATTCAATTAGTTTATTAACCCTTCAGGTGCTTCACAAGAATTTTTGGAATGTGGAAGGAAACAATTAACATTTAACTTTTTGTCACAAAAATGTTATTTTAGACCCCATTTTTTTTATTTTCACAAGTGTAACAAGATAGAATGCACCATACAGTTTGTTATGCAATTTCTACTGTGTACGCCACACCCCATATGTGGGGAAAACTACTGTTTTTGCGCCCAGCAGGGCTTGGAAGTGAAGAAGTGTCATTTGACTTTTTGAATGCAAAATTTGCTGGAATAATTAGCATATGTCATGTCGCAATTGGTGAGCCCCTGATGTTCCTTGGAAACTAGACCCCTCAGGTAACTTAACTAGATGTGTGGTGAGCACCTTGAAACCCCAGGTGCTTCACAGACGTTTATAAAGTAAAGCCGTGGAAATAAAAAAAATCAAATTTCCCCCCCAAAAAATGTTATTTTAGCCCCAATTTTTTTTAGACAATAGCAGGAGAAAATGGACCCCAATTTTTTTTCTGCAATTGTTCTTGTGTATGCAGATATTCCATATGTCAGGGTAAAATACAGTTTGGGCTCACAGCAGGGCTCAGAAAAGGCATGACGTTTTGGAATGCAGACTTTGATGGAATAGTCTGCCTGTGTCATGTCTTGTTTCAGGAGGCCCTGATGTGTCTAACCAATGGAAAACCTCCACAATTGACACCATTTTGGAAGCTAGACCCCTCAAGGAATGTATCTTGATGTGTGATGAGCACCTTGAACCCCCAGCTGCTTCACAGAAGTTTATAACTTAGTTGTGAAAATAAAAAAATCACATTTTTCCCACAAAAAAGTTATTTAAGCACCCACATTTTTTATTGTCACAAGGATAGCAGGAGAAAATGGATCCCAAAGTTTGTTGTGCAACTTCTTCTGAGTATGCTGAGTCCTTATATGTGGTCAAAAACTACATTTGAGGCACAGTGCAAAGCTCAGAAGGGAAGAAGCTCCATATTTCATTTTTTGATGGACTGGTTTGAGGGTGCCATGTCACATTGGCAGAGCCCCTGAGGTTCCAGAACAGAAGAATCCCCCAATAAGGGACCCCATTTACAAACTACGCCTCTCAATGAATTAATCTAGGGTTGCAGTGAACATCAAGTGGGTCACAGAATTTGATACCATTGGGCAATGAAAAAAAAATTTACATTTTTCCCATCAAAATTTAGTTTTAACCTGAGATTTTACATTTTCACACTGGGAAATGTCCCACACTTTCTGCTAAATGTAGAAATACCGCATATGTGGCTGTACAATACTGCTTAGCCATACAGTGAGTCTCGGGAAGGACGGAGCACTATTAGTAAATAGCACTATACCTCTCGAGGCTCACCATATGGCTAAGCAGTACTGTTATACAGGAGGCATCCTGGAGCGCAGAATTTTCTATAATAGTTTGCAGACTCCATATACAGAGCCTCTAAGTGCTAGAAGAGCAGAACTCCCCCTCAAGTGACCCCATTTTGGAGATTATACCCCTTCTGGAATTTATCTACAGGTATTGTGATGATTTTGACTCCATAGGTGATCTCCAGAAACAAGCAGCAGTGGATGTTGCTGAGTCAAAACTGCAAACTGCCGTGGTAGTGACAAGAGATGAGTAAACCTTTCAAAGTTTGGTTTCGCCGAAGTTAGACGAATGGTTCAACAAACATATCTGAACCCCATTAGATTCAATGGGAGGCAAAACCAAACGCATAGACAACCCCTTAAGGGATGACAAAAAACATCAGCTTCATTGACTACTATTGGTAGACAAATGTAAGAATAGTAACACAGGTAGTTGTCTGATCAATTGACGCACAGTAGAATCTGTTATAATGGCACACAAGCAGTCAGCCATGGCTCATGCATGAGTTATCAGGGTCTGTGCCAGTATTTACAGCTTGGAATTAAAGTTTTAATGAGGACCTGGTGGTTAAGGGAGCGGTGTAAGCCTTCTTAGCTGGGAGACCTCACATCTCATGCAACCCCTCCAATTTTTTATTTTTTATTCCAGCCACACTCAGATGGCACAAACATCATTTTTATAGACTACTGTTGATAAAAAAGTAAGAATAATAACACAGGTAGTTGACTGAAAGTAAGTACACACCGGCTTGTCTGGGAGCCCTACTTACACGGGCAACCCACCAGTTAGAGACCCAACTTGGAGTCTCCACATTTAAAAAAATATTGTCACACAGCTCTAAAGTGCCATCATTTTCCACACAGTAGAAACAGTATAATAGGCCTCTGACACACCTTGGAATACAGGCAACCTATTAGCTATTTGGACTATGCATCAATTTTGCATCACTTCCTCCGTCCCTCCCGCCAATCATTATCCCCTTCATCTCCTGACTGTTGCGCATCACCTTGTCCTCCTCAATGTGTTATTTGGCTGCTGCATCTTCACTAAAAGTTTGGTACTCTGAGTCCCCCTTGATCGCTATAAGCCAAACTCCCATGGCACACGCCTGTGCAAAGACAGTCCTGAAATTTTAGATATTATCCCTTCCGCGTCCTCCTTCGCTTCCAACTCTTCCTATGGGACCATCACCTCCTCACGCAGTCTATTCAAAGTGCGCTCCAGCATGTAGATGACCGGAATAGTGATGCTAATGATGGCATCGACAGCGCTGACCATTTTAGTAACCATTTCAAAACTGTGCGGAGGGATGCAGAGGTCCTTCACCTGTGCCCACTCCGCAATCCTAAGTCTCATCAGGATCACCTCCACCCTTGGAGGTTAACGTCTGGTGACAAGGGTCTGGATTCTGCTTGGGCTCTACTTCGTCCCGCCCCCGATCCAACATGAAAAAATTTTGGTCATTGGTGCAGCTGCTTTCCTCCTCTGGATTCTGTGATTCTACAGAGCAGACCTCTGATGCCCATGGAATACAATGTGTGAACAGCTCTTCAGATTGGCTCATCTTAGGTTCCCCACAGTTAGTTGGGCATTTGAAAATTTTTGATGTGGGTTCAAACAAGGGTGATTGGGGTGCCACATCTGAGGATTGTACTGTGTGTGAGGTTAAGGTAGAGGAAGAGGAGGAGAGGCTACCTGGTGCAGCGCTTGCCACCCACTGTAACACATGCTGTTTCTGAGCCTCATCTACAAGACATACAGGTGTGCAGCTGCCAAAGAAAGGGTGTCGAGTAGCCCGGCCGGAAACAGATGTTGTCAGTGGTCTTTGGATAGGATGAGACAGTGTTTGTTCAGTTTAGCTTTCATTCACATTAACACCTAACCCATGTATACGTCGAACACCAAGCCTATTCCCCTTTCCACCACGACCTCGCTTTTTCCCACTCATGTTGTAAGTAGCCTTCCCCTCTTGTACTTTGCTGTTTCACAACCTTAGGCCCACAGCTGTCAGCCACCTGTCTCTAAATGAACAATCATTATTTTTTCTTAGATAGTGTGCCTGAACAACACTGTTATGCCTAACGATTTTTAAGTGGAAAGTTGTCTTTCTGATTTGCCACTGAAATGCAGGTTTAGCACAAATGATTGGGAGTAGCTAATTGGGCCTCGTCGCTGCACAACTATATTAGGCCTAACAATTTTTAAGTGTAAATATTGCCTTCTGATTTGCCACTGAAACACAGTTTTAGCACAAACGATTTGGTTTAGCAAATTGGGCTTCCAGATACTACCACACAGCTTTTGCACAATCTACTTAGATGCTGGAAGATCGATTTCACACAGGACAAGATCCTATCTATTTAACTGACAAGTTCACTTTCAGCACTAGCGCAGGATCGACCTCTCTGCGCCGCTCCTGTAATCTCTTCAGATGCTCCCCTAACCTCTCCACACTCCCTCCCCTCATCAAACATGTCCCCCTGTCCCACCTGTTCATCATACAGAACCACTATCCTAGCCAAAGTCATACAAAAGCATTAGGGGAAACACGATGATTTACTGAACTGTGACACACTTTTGCCAAAACTGAGTAAAAATGCTTGTGAAAGCGAACACGAATCCGAATGTGTTACTTTCGTGCCGATTTTGAAATTGGTGAACATTTTCTGAACACGTTTGCTCATCTCTAGTAGTGAAAAGTATATTGCAGTGATCAGTATGTTGTAGTGCACGTACATTGTGCCTAGCTCATGCAGGCAATTAGGCTGGCTCTCATCGCTACAGAAATGCCAAACATGTTAACACTAACTGCGGTTTAGGCACACAGGGGTTTTAGAAGGGAGGGGGCATTTGAATTTGGGAGCAGAGAATTTTCTGAATTTCTTTTGGAGGGTGAGGAGCCATTTTGCTTTTACAAAGCCTTTGTACTAACAGTAAAGGTACCGTCACATTAAGCGACGCTGCAGCGATATCGACAACGATGCCGATCGCTGCAGCGTCGCTGTTTGGTCGCTGGAGAGCTGTCACACAGACAGCTCTCCAGCAACCAACGATGCCGGTCCCTGGGTAACCAGGGTAAACATCGGGTTACTAAGCGCAGGGCCGCTCTTAGTAACCCGATGTTTACCCTGGTTACCATTGTAAATGTAAAAAAAAAACAGTACATACTCACCTTCTGATGTCCGTCAGGTCCCTGGCCGTCTGCTTCCCGCACTGACTGTGAGCGCCGGCCGGCCGTAAAGTAAAAGCAGAGCACAGCGGTGACGTTATTTGCGCGGTCCTGCGCTTAGTAACCCGATATTTACCCTGGTTACCATTGTAAAACATTGCTGGCATCGTTGCTTTTGCTGTCAAACACGACGATACACGCCGATTTGACGACCAAATAAAGTTATGGACTTCCAGCGACGACCAGCGATATCACAGCAGGATCCAGATCGCTGCTGCGTGTCAAACACAAGGATATCGCTAGCCAGGACGCTGCAACGTCACGGATCGCTATCGTTAGTCGTTTAGTGTGAAGGTACCTTAACATGGAAGCCCCCTATATTTCCCTTAATAGATGACAGATCTGAGTGGGGACTTGCTTTTTTTTGTGGATTGAGTTGATGTTTTTATTGGGAACATTTTACATAACGTTTGGGATCACATTTATCCGGTGCTCTACGCTGAGCACGTAATTTGGGGTTTCCATCTAAATCTCTGAGTGACGTGATTCAGATGAAACCCCCTAGGAATCCATTCACTATAATGAGGCAGCAGAGTTACTCTGGACTCTGTCTGGCCTCTGTTCAGAGGTGTCTTTTTTTTAGAGGTGAATAAAACTGTGGCCGACGGCACTTTTATACCATCCTAATAAAAAGACAGACACTGCCGCATCACAGGTCAGACAGCATTCACTGTGCCTCCATTTGCCTCACTGTACGGAATCTTCCAATGGGGATTCTGTCTGAATCACTTATTTCAGAGACTTACACGGAAACCTCAGTGTAAATGCTCAGCATAGAGTGCAGGATAAATGTGAACTGGGCCTTACTGCCATTTTTGGGAGGCAGAATGAAAAAAAATCAACAGTAGGTGAAGAATTAGTTCTAGTTATTTTTTACATTGTTCCTCCTGCAGTATAAGTGATTAGGCGACTTTATTCTTCGGGTCGGTGCTATTACAGCAATTCCAGATTTATATCAGGTTTTTATGTTTGGCTGCTGTCACACACTAAAAGATGCTTTTTATTGCAAAAAAGAGAGAGCAGAGGTGGTAAGTCAAAAAGGAATCATGTAGGGTAATGGGTCTACAATGACGCCCAGTATAAATCAGCCAATCATCCTATAATGGTACAATCATTTCATGGACTTTCTCCAAATAAGAGGATCAATTGCTGGGGCCAACCATATAAACCTAATAACAGCTCAAACAGATCTCAGACACCTCCGCGAAAAAACTTTAACTTTTTTACTTATTGTTACTTTTTTACTTAGTCCCACGCTTTGACTTTCGCAGTCTAATTGCTGCAGCAGCATTGCTATACCTTATAGCCTGTCAGCCCTGCAGACGCAACTTAGATCATGCACTGCGCATGATCCAACTAACTTGCTAGTGCTTGATGACCCAGATGTCGACGACATCGGGTCATCATGGCAACGATCAGGCCCCTGCTATGACGTCACGGGGGCTCCAATGCAAGGGCAGAGAGGCTTTCTTTACTCTGCCTGCTCGCTAAATGCTGGGATCACAGCAATCGCAGCATTTAGGGGGTTAAAGTGCTGGGAGTGCTGCGGGCACCGCTCCTGGCACTGAGAGCAGGGTGTCAGCTGACATACAGCGGTGAACGGTCACACACAGCCTCCTTGCTCGCAAAATCACCAGGATGTATTCACACATCCAAGGTCGTTATGTACCAGCTGACATGGACGTATGGATACGTCTAAGGTCATGAAGTGGTTAAATAATTGAATAAAGATTTTTGTTTTTTAATCTAGTTCTGTGTGCGCTTCTCCTTTATATGCTCTCATCATTATTATGGCGCTGAACATATTCCCCATTATAGTCCTGAATGTAGGTACCTTGTGTTGCTCACTGTGCCTATAAGTATCTGGTAACCTACCAGCGACTAGCTTTTGATAGAAGAACTCGGATGAGTCTCGCACGTCAATACCCGGTGCTGCTGCCAGCACTCAGATCGGAGCGTGCGGCCGCATAGGAATACATGCAGCCGCACGCTCCACTCCTCTGTGCTAGGTGCAGTGCCGGGTATTGCTGTGCGAGACTCATCCGAGTCTCGCGCAAGTGAGTATGAGCCCTTAGATTGAGACTCCACTATTAAATTCTCAGGTGGGCAACACAAAATCAGATCCTATACAAATCATCTGTATTATATTACATAAGTTACATGGTGTAAAACCTCCAGAAATTCATGAAAGGAGAGCATGGCGTATCAGTGCACATGATGCCAGTGTAATATATGGCATGTCCACTATTGGCAATTACTTCTCATTATAAGACAATGATGAACTAATAGTGTTGGGTAAGACAAGGAGCTGACATCATTGGCACGTTGCAGCAAGAAGTCACAATCATGCCCTTGGCATTTTAGATCTAAAAGACATAAAGACTTCCTCCTCCTAACATTCAACTTCAGCAGCTTTCACCTTTCTCCCAACCACACCTGTTAGTTCAGTATCTCGTCACTAAAGGAGGGGTTTAGGTCTCTCATTTCAGGTAGGAGAACCGAAACCTACTCAGTCACCTAGCACACACCTTGCCAGGAGTAGCAGCTCCCACCCAATCCAAGGTAAACCATCTCCATTTCATAGAGATTGAAGCAGCATGTGGAAAATGTCCTGGCACAGAATTGTATATAGATGAACTGTTTTGTCACATCTTCTGTTTGTTCTGTTTGGTGTTACATACGTCTAGTGTTTGGGTCAGTGTTAGAGGGATCACCAACGTTTATGTTTATGCAACGTAATCTGAACAACTAGATATTCTATTGAATAATGTCTGCATACATTCTTACTCAGACCTACAAAAAACAGTCTGATGTCTCATCATGTCAGTCTCATGAAAAAAACCTCATCCATTAAAAGTCGTATTATTATTAAAACCGTAGTAAAAAAAAAAAAGGAACTAACTGTAAATGTTCCTAAACAAACAAAGGCAATTGACTCGTAACCCCTTAGTGACCAGGCCAATTTTTAAAAATCTGACATTTGTCACTTTACGTAGTAATAACTCTGGAACGCTTCAACATATCCCATTGATTTTGAGATAGTTTTTGCGTGACGCGTTATACTTTGTGATAACTGTAAATTTAAGTTGATGTTTTACGTCTTGTTATAAAAATATCAGAAATGTGACAATTTTTAAAAATCATCAATTTTCAAATGAGTATCCCTTTAATCCAGATAGTCATACCACACAAAACCATTAATAAATAACATTTCCATCATGACTGCTTTACATCAGCACCATTTGGAAAATGTTATTTTATTTTGTTAGCATTTTAGAAGGTTTATTAATGCAGCAGTCATTTTGCCTTTTTTCAAGGAAATGTACAAAACGTAGTTTTGGTTTAGTAGAACCATGTTTGGTCCATATAATGCAGTCATACAATGTTAAAGAGGATGTTTTACTGGATTTTGCTTTTTTAATTTAAACTGCTTACTTCCTCCAGTTGTCAGTGTGCCTCTGATTATGAAACAGTTTTTCTTTTCATTCTGTGCTCCCTAATTCCAAAGTTATTCCCTCGGAAATAAAGATGAAAATTTTCCCTTCAATCAACTCCTCTTTGCACTTTATCCTCTGACTCTGGCCAATCAAAACTTGAATGTGCCCACAAAGAAGTTCTGTAGTATACGCACAGTTGATTGAATGGAAATTTGGACCATGTTGGGTCCAGTTATTGCAATCATAAAATGTTAAAGAGGACCTTTCACGGGATTTCTTTTTGCATTTCCAGCTCGCTCACACGAGCGTATAAACCAGTAAAACATCCTCTCTATAACATTTTATGTTACTGCAGAGACGTTGGTTGAAGGGATAATTTGCATCTTTATTACCTGGGGCATTATTTTGGAACAAAGGGGCACAGGAGACAAAGAAAATCTTACCAGAATAAGAGGAACAGCGCCAATTGGAGGAAGTACTCAGTTAAAATGTGAAAAATAATCCAGTGAAATGCCCTCTTAGGGTACCGTCACACAGTGCCATTTTCATCGCTACGACGGCACGATTCGTGACGTTGCAGCGTCGTATGATTACACTGGTCAACAGCATTTTTGGTGCCAAAGATATTTCATCGAATTTAGGGTATTTTTGTGGTGCTGATTCTGAATATGTCATCAGTTTTGCCAGATTGGCTCAAGTTTTTGAGATTTTTGGTATCTTATTTATAGCACTTGTTGGTAAATGCGACGCATCATCTCATTAATTTCTTTGGATTAGTACTTGAACTGAGCAGTTCTCAATATAGTTTTGTGTTAATTAGTGTTCTAAAAGTTTGTTCATAGCTTGATTTTTGCACTAACTTTATGTTGTTGTCTGTTTTTCAGTGAAAAGCATGAACTCATCAAGAAGAAGTTGTCTTAACGATCCAGACTCATTCTGTTACATTTGTGGTGAATACACACTGCCAAAACATAGAAGAAACATAACAGACTTTGTAAAAAAAGTGTATTTTGCCTATTTTGGGGTTATGCTTGGGGACCAAGACAAGTTTTGGGCACCACACATAGTGTGCAAAGCATGTATCGAATTATTACGAAAATGGAGCAAAGGACAAAGAAAAAGCTTCAAATTTGGTGTTCCAATGGTGTGGAGAGAGCCAAAAAATCATCATGATGACTGTTATTTATGGTAAACACAGGTACAGGCACATCTTCACAATGAGGGACAGCCTTCTTGCAGATTCCATGTTACTCCCATTTTCGTTTCTTATGCTTATTGAATCCTTGCACTTGCACTGCACAGAAATAACAGTCATCATGATGATTTTTTGGCTCTCTCCACACCATTGGAACACCAAATTTGAAGCTTTTTCTTTGTCCTTTGCTCCATTTTCGTAATAATTCGATACATGCTTTGCACACTATGTGTGGTGCCCAAAACTTGTCTTGGTCCCCAAGCATAACCCCAAAATAGGCAAAATACACTTTTTTTTACGAAGTCTGTTATGTTTCTTCTATGTTTTGGCAGTGTGTATTCACCACAAATGTAACAGAATGAGTCTGGATCGTTAAGACAACTTCTTCTTGATGAGTTCATGCTTTTCACTGGAAAACAGACAACAACATAAAGTTAGTGCAAAAATCAAGCTATGAACAAACTTTTAGAACACTAATTAACACAAAACTATATTGAGAACTGCTCAGTTCAAGTACTAATCCAAAGAAATTAATGAGTTGATGCGTCGCATTTACCAACAAGTGCTATAAATAAGATACCAAAAATCTCAAAAACTTGAGCCAATCTGGCAAAACTGATAGCATATTCAGAATCAGCACCCCAAAAATACCCCAAATTCATTAAAATATTTTGGACACCAGAAAAAAAAATTTTTTTTGTTGACCTGTGTTATCGCTCCAGCGTCGTAGACTGCGGTCACACGTTGCAATACACGGCGCTGGAGCGATAATTTCATGACGTATTTGCGATGTAGAAGCCGTTGGTTACTGTGCGCACATCGTATACAACCTGTGTCACACAATGCAATCATGCCGCCACAGCGGGACACTAGACGACGAAGGAAAGTTTCAAACGATCTGCTACGACGTACGATTCTCAGCGGGGATCCGGATCGCAGTAGCGTGTCAGACACAACGATATCGTAACGATATCGCTAGAACGTCACGAATCGTGCCGTCGTAGCGATTAAAATGGCACTGTGTGACGGTACCCTAACACTTTATGGCTATGTAGCTGAATCCTACATGGTCCTACTAAACCCAACTTAGACCACCAGAGGGTTTTCTAGTGATCTCTGTCTGGTTCATTGGATTGGAGGAGGTAGTAAATTTAAATTGAACAATCCAGTGAAAAATTGTGGTGGGAACTCATTACACCTGTGAGAGACTGGGCCTCATTTTGTCTTGAATCTAGTCTAGCTTGAGATGTCAAGATCTTGACTTGCGAGAAGAGCAAGCCTGCCAGGTCTTGAATCATACATACCGTCTGTGTAATATAAACAGCTGTTTTTCTGGATATAAGGACTTTTACTTCAAGTGTTACAAGGAAATACGACTGCACTTTAGTAACCATGATAATTAGTGATGAGCGAGTGTGCTCGTTACTCGAGTTTTCCGAGCATGCTCGGGTGTTCTCTGAGAATCTTGGGCGTGCTTGTAGATTATGTTTGTGTCCCCGCAGCTGCATGATTTGCCTGTTAGGGAATCCCCACATGTATTCAGGCTGTCTAGCAGCTGCAGGGACTCAAACATGATATACGAGCATGCCCAAGATACTCGGAGAACACCTGAGCATGCTCGGAAAACTCGAGTAACGAGCACACTCTCTCATCACTACTAATAATGAGTTAATGGAGCAAATATGGCACATATTTCACTTATTCCTCACAATGTTAACACTGAAGCATTTCAGAATCTAAAGCTTCTGTGTCACCATCAGTCATGGTAGACGGTCACATATGACAAGAACTCCAGCTCTGTGGCATGTTAAATACAAGCAGATCATATTATACATCAATTTAGCATTATTCTGCGATAAGTCAGTGATATCTGCGTTGTGATGCCCGTACATATAAAGTACAGGTTCACCCTGTACAGCACTGTTTTTATTGTTCTAAGGGCAGTTGCAGATGTCTGTATTTTCGGCCTGAGTGCAATCCGACAAAACATGAGATCACACTCGGACCAATGTTATGCTGTGGGGCAACACAAATGTCAGAATTTTTTCTTAGGACTGAATCAGTTGCTGAAAAAAATCACTGCATGCCCAAGTTTGATTTCATATTTGGATCGCACTCAGCTATTCAAATCAATGACTGCATGCGTGGAAATCATGACTCGGATGACATGTAAGGCTACGTTCACATTTGCGTTGTGCGCCGCAGCGTCGGCGCTGCAACGCACAACGCAAATAAAAACGCAGCAAAACGCATGCACAACGCTGCGTTTTGCGCCGCATGCGTCGTTTTTTTCATTGAATTTGGACGCAGCAAAAATGCAACTTGCTGCGTCCTCTGCGCACCGACGCGGGCGCCGCAGCGACGCATGCGGCGCAAAAACGCAAGTGCGCCGCATGTCCATGCGCCCCCATGTTAAATATAGGGGCGCATGACGCATGCGGCGCCGCTGCGGCGCCCGACGCTGCGGCGAGGACCGCAAATGTGAACGTAGCCTAAGTGCAGCTCGATTTCCGCATACTGACACAATGGAGAAAATGGCAAATTTTTATTTCCGTTTTCTCCCCATCCGAGAGGATTAAATTACACTGTGGTCACATTCTTATGCATGATAAAAGTGTGATTAGCATAATCTGTCTAATTCTCTTGGATGAGAGAATATACGCGTGTCTGACCCTAAGGCCTCTTTCACACTTCCGTCAGTACGGGTCCGTCGCAATGCGTCAGGCCAACGTACCGACGGACGTTGTGAAATTACTGCACGACGTGGGCAGCGGATGCAGTTTTTCAACACATCCGCTGCCCATTCTGCAGTCTGGGGAGGAGGGGGCGGAGTTCCGGCCGCGCATGTGCGGTCGAAAATGGCGGACGCGACGTGCAAAAAAGTTGCATTGAACTTTTTTTGTGACGACGGTCCACCAAAACACGACGGATCTGTCGCACGACTTACGCGACGTGTGGCAATCCGTCGCGATCCGTCGCTAATACAAGTCTATGGGCAAAAAACGCATCCTGCAAGCACATTTGCTGGATCCGTTTTTTGCCCAAAACGACAGATTGCGACGGATGCCAAAAGACAGAAGTGTGAAAGAGGCCTAACCTTACACTAATAGCACATTTCCAAATTTCTGGGGTTTTTTGTCTGCAAAATGGACTGCTGTTCTCCTGTATGGCATCTGTTTTATTTCAATTTGTCTTCTTTTATCTGATTTTAAAAACCGAAAGGAGGTAGACTGTCTGAACTTTTTGTCATTTAACAATGGAAATCAGACGTCTCTCGCTTTCTTTCATTTAACAGATCCTCGTTTACATAAGTTGTGGATTCTTATCTTCGGATAATAACTGCTGAATAATAAATGAATGCGCAGTATAGAAGGGTGACTCGGATCCCTTCAAAAAACAAATGTGTGAATAGTTTCATTAAACTCTGAGTTTGGGTGCTGTCCCATAGAGTGTAAGCTTGCGAGCAGGGCTCTCACTCCTCTTGTTATCTGTTGAATTATGTGATACTGTGTAATGTCTTTATTGTCTGTACAAGTCCCCTTGAAATGTAAAGTGCTGAGGAATATATTGTTGCTCTAGAATTATGCCCTAATATATCACAACTGTTGTAAAAGTTACAAAGGAGAGCTCTGTAGGGAGAAATGTGCAGGGAGATGGGAGTGCTGTGCCTGCATCTGTATGCAGAGAAGCAGTGAGCTCTGCTGAATAGAGCCTGCTCACCCACACAGCATCAAAGTCACATGACTGTGATATCACTTCAATTTCTTCATGACTTCCTGGCTCAGAAATCTGAGGTGATATCATAGGATGTTACATTTCCTCCTATCGGTGTGTCTGGATGCACTGAGTGACAGTTCTGCTGTCCAACCAGAGCTGGGGCATGTGGGGGTTTGTCCGGTTTGGTGTGATTACCTGGTTATTTAGCTGGCTCTCTGCTTCCAATTACTGCCAGTAGTAGCTTAGCTCAAGTGTTGTGTGTTTGCTCTGTGTTCTGATTTCTTGTATTTTGATCTTTGTTGGTTGACCTTGGATTTGACTTTGACCATCCATTTGCCTAGCCCCTTTGTATTGATCCACTACCTTCTTGGCATTCTGACCTCAGACCATGACCTGACTATTACTCTGTTTTTCTCCTTAGTTTATGATGAGCTTTCTTGGTGTCTGACCCCGGTCCTCTTGACTACCCTACCTCATGTCTTGTTCCTGAGTAATGACTAGCATCACACTGGAAGTCAGAGGATTCTCACGTAGAGATCTTGTTGCCAGGGAACAATCTCAGGTTTTAGAAGGTATTCTGTATGTAGTTTAAGTATTTACAAAAGAGCTTATCTAAGGCAGTTAGTTCACATGAAAGACTTATAAGGTAGTGGCCAACACCTTTAAGAACTATCTTTAGAGACAAGAGGAGTCATGAAATTGATGACCTGGCCTCCACAGAGCCCTTTTATTAACATCATTAACACCTTCATGACATTTGACATACCTAGGTGTCATGGTCGAATAGGTGTTCAAGACTGATGAAGTATAGGTACATCATGGTGTTTGCGCGCGGCACAAGAGCAGTTCCCATGCGATCACCGCCAGGAGCTTACATGATAGCTGAGACCCTACTCTCACTGCCAGGAGCGGTGTCCACATCGCCCCCGGCTGTTTAACGCCCTAAGTGCCGGGATCGATATTGATAGCAAGGTTTCCCATCTGATCAGTGCCCCCTACGATGTCATTGCGAAGGCCCAATCGTTGTCACGGCAACATGGCATCATCATGATGACCCCTTGGTCTGCCAGCTACAGCAAGTCTATTAGACAATGCTGAGAGCATGGTCTACGAGGCTCTTGTCAGTGTAACACTAACAGGTATAAAGCAATGCCGTGCTGGTGCATTGAATGCATTATAAAGCAGCGATTAGATTGTTTAATAGTTAAAGTACCATAGAGGGACTAATTAAAAAAGCAGTCAAAAAAAGTAAAAAAAATTGCAACATAATTAAAAAAGAAAGAAAAATATTGTACCCATAAATACATATTTTTATGTTAAAAAAAAGAAAAGAAACAAAAAAGTGCACATATTTGGTATCGCTGTGCCTGGAATGACCCAACCTACTGTATAAAACTGTCACACTAGTTAACCTCTTCGGTAAACACCATGAAAAATTAAACTAAAAGTGGACTAAAGCTCTTTGATTCTTCCCAAGAGCCACTAATTTTCAATCATAGCGGCAGTGCAGGAGGTGATTGCAGTCACTGTTCATTATACTGTGTGTGGTTGCTGTAAGAACACCGGAGCACTTTAATTGGCAGCTCCGTCTGAACAGATGCCTGTCAATCAAAGCTATAAAATTACCACTGTTCAGAAAACAAGTAGGCTGATGTAAATGGGCCTTAAAGGGAATCTGTCAGCAGGTGTTAGCTGTTTAATCTGAGAGCAGTATAATGTAGGGGTGGAGAGCCATAATCCATGGATGTGTCACTTATTTAGCAGCTTGCTGTAGTTTCAATATAATCGATGTTTTATCAGCAGGAGATTATCCCTCAGAACTAGGTGTTGTGTGCCAGACAGTACAGCAAATTTGTGTAGCCCAGACTCCACCATTGATTGGCAATTTGCTGGCAATATGCAGTGTACACAGGAAGCTGCCAATTGGGTGTGGGCAGGGTTATACACAGCAGGGCGGCAGTTATAGCATTTACAGCAGAAAAAAATGATTTTTTTTCCAAACTGCACCAAGCGAGCCAGTAAGTGACACATCGCTGGTATCACGCTCTTAGCCCATACATCATGGTCCGCTTAGATTCCATAGCAAATCTGCTGTCAAATTCCTTTTAAATGACCCAACCAATCAGTGCATGGGATATCGTGTGTCCTTCTTATCACTGGCTAACTTCACTTTTACACTGCACCCATGAGACTTGGACTAAGCGCCTGTTGCACCCACTTCCTGCAAATAAGGTTTCAGGAGGGTAGCCAACTTTTCAGTTTTACCTTGGCAATACCCTTTCAACTGCTCATGGTAACAAAAGCAATTAAACTGACATTTAGATGGAGAATTTGGTAATCACATTATAAAGACTAAAAGGTAAAAGGGAAGAATACATGAGTTACAGTTTATTCTTCATCAAGGAAAAAGATTTTTTTTCAGGTTCGAGAGATAAAGTACTTCTGCCTTTGTGAGAATAGTTTAACCGCCACAATTATTAACCTTACCAATGTTTGTGTAGTGGGGCGGGTCACAAAGAATACAATGACTCAACTGCTGCACACAAGAACAGAAATTATACATGTCTTTTATTAAGGCATTGGAAGTGTAGAGCAGGCAATAACACATCAAAAACATCATGCATCATCAGCGTACTATGCAGAGCCATGGAATGATCGCCTATGGAAGTGGTAATTTCCTCTTACCGGATCATTATCTGTTAGAGGGCATTTTATTGGCATTGAACATATCTCTTGAGGGTTTGTCCCACGACATAACTTCAGGAGCTGTCTGCTCCCAGCTTTGCCAGGGGGAAGTGCTCTCCTGAAGATTGACAGTTCCTACCAGTGGCATAGTGATACTGCTGATCCAGAGTGTGCACTCTCCCAAGCTGCTACCTATGACAGCATTGCCCCAGCAGCTGGGAGAAGCAATGGGGGGCTGAGTGAGCTGGCCAGCTTTGGGCGGGTGAAGGAGCTTGTGAGCACAGATCCTGTAAGCTTGAGTTCCTTGCTTAGGCTGCTTTCACACTAGCATCAGTACGGGCCCGTCGCAGTGCGTCGGGCCGACGTACCGATGCATGCTGTGAAATAAATGCCCGACGTGGGCAGCGGAAGCAGTCTTACGACGCTTCCGCTGCCCCATTGTAAGGTCCGGGGAGGAGGGGGCGGAGTTTTGGCCGTGAATGCGGTTGCGACGTGTGGGCATTAGTGTTGAGCGATACCTTCCGATATCCAGAAGTATCGGTATCGGATTGGATCGGCCGATATTCAAAAAATATCGGATATCGCCGATACCGATACCCGATACCAATGGGACAAAAATATCGGAATTAAAATAAACCCTTTCTTTCCTTGTAGGTTCATTCAACATGAAGGAAAACAACTAAGAATAATGTAGGATGTATTGGGGAGGTGGAGGAGACATTAAAGGCATACAGAGACACAGAGACCGTGCAGACAGCCGTGAATGGCGCTGCAAGGCCAAAAAAAGCTCCTCTATGTAATCCTATATAGTATTTTTCCACAATCTAGCAGGATACGGATGGAAAGCCACTAATAGGATAAATTTGAAAAAATGTGCAGCAGGCTGCACTAATTGCAAAAAGGACAATGGAATAGTATGAGGCAGTGACGCACCCTGAGCTGACTACAACCAGCGGTGGCTGCAGACCATACTACAGAGTGAGCTGCACTCACACAGAGACCTTGCAGACAGCCGTGAACAGCGCTGCAAGGCAAAAACAAGGTTCTCACACAGCGGTTGCTAAATTACCCTGGGTAAAGCACAATGAAGCAAATCGCTATCTCTAAACTGGCCCTCAGTCAGAACACAGCGTCCTGTCCCTAACTGAATTCACAGCAGAGTGAGCCCAAAATGGCGGCAGCGACTTTTATGCCGCATCATGACATCATTTCAGCAGCCAATCACAGCCATGCCAGTAGTTACATGCCTAACATGCAGAACAGGATGTGCCCACACTTCTAATGATTCCTCATTGGCTGAATTCTGGCTCTTTGAATTATGGGAACTTCCAATTCCGGTATCCGATATACTGAAAGTATCAGAACTCGGTATTGGAATTCCGATACCGCAAATGTCGTCCGATACCCGATACTTGCGGTATCGGAATGCTCAACACTAGTGGGCATACGTCGCAATGCGTCGCTAATGTAAATCTATGGGGAAAAAACGCATCCTGCGGACAACTTTGCAGGATGCGTTTTTTCTCCTAAACGACGCATTGCGATGTATGCAAAACAACGCTAGTGTGAAAGTAGCCTTAGTTATCCGGCCGGCTCAGGGTGGCTGGTAACCAAGGCATCAAGTTTTACACAAAACTTTACACTATAGAATTAAACATCCTCTGTTCTCGAGAATGGAAAATAGTTTAGAATAAGGGGTTAATTGCAAAGTTGATTGTTTTAACAAGCACTTTGTAATTTTACCCCCTTATGAGCTTTAGGCAATTCTTTTCTTATTTCCGTGTCTGCATATACAGACTATTCACTGGGAAGGTTTGAAACAATGTAGATGCATAGTTACTACAAACACAAAATTGTAGAAGATTTCTACTTAAGGAACTAAAGAATAACATTATTTCAATTTTTGTTTTAGTTTTAATGTAGTTCTAAAACTTGATGCAAACATGTACCAGGACCCTTATAGTTATAGAGTCTGGACATTTGGTGGAATGGTTGTCTTTAGTGATCATTTTTATAGCATACATTTGGTGTATGGAAACAAAAGCCATCTCAATGCATACAACAGGTAGGAAATTACAGCCCTCTATGGTGCAAAAAAAAGGGGTCAGATATGGCTATCATCATCATCAGTCATCATCATCAATCATCATTCTTTAAAATTAGGAACACATATTCTCTAAAACTAATTTGGGGTTTACTGGCGATTTCTTCCCCGAGATTTGTCTTTTGAATCTTGTGGATGAAACATTCTCTTCCATACAAAACAGTCAATTCATATAGCTTTTGCTTTTCTTTTCTGCATTGGAAGCCTGTCTTCTGCATGCAGGCTCAGCAGTGTACATTTACACCATCATCCTTTTCTATAGTAAGTCAGTGTGTGAAGACACAGATAGGATGATGAGGAAGCAGCATCACGAAGTGGAGTTTTTTAGGCTGAATCCCACATTGAGCAGCTGCCTCCATGAACTTCCACTGGAAGCTGCTGTCATAGTACGACGTCCAAGTCAGCTTTGAAGTTCTGGTTCTGGTTTCTTTCTGTTCAACATCTGCAAAGTGTACAACTACCACTCCTTGTTATTACTTGTCACTAGAGGTGATTTAATTGATTTGATGCTAATTGGATTCAAGTCAAATTATATTACATTCACCGGTTTTGGGAAATTCAAACAATTTTCTAATAATAATAGTAATAATAATAATAATAATAATACATATTTTTTTTATTATTAAAGGAAAAAGGAATCCAAACCTACTATCACTTTTTCACACAGGGCCCTGTAGATTTGGATTTCTTTTTCCCTTAATAATAAAGACTTTTAAAAACTGAATTTTGTGTTATCTTTGTCTAATATTTAAATTTGTTTTGTGATCTGAAACATTTAAGTGTGACAAACATAGAAAAGAATAGGAAATTAGGAAGGGGCAAACACTTTTTCACACAACTGTATTTGACCAAGTCAGATTTAGAAAACCTGACATGGCCTTTTATTTTTGGAGAGATCCGTAGGAAGGTAGTGATATGGATCTCTCCCTCCAGTCTGGGTTTTGGAAGTGGCCCATGTCCACAATTCCCATTTAAACTTGCAGATAAGGGTTGTGTGTGTCAGTGTTGGTTTGCAAACCAACTGTATATCCAGTCTGTGTGAAATTGAACAGAGCAAAGCCACTTCTGCACCTGTGAGTTGTACGGTGTTGCTGTCACCAATGGCGAAGGACTGATACGGACATTCCGATTTTGAAATAAAGACATTTAAGTTGAACTTTCCTTGGTCACTGCCTCATTACCACATGGATGTGAGAGCCGTTGCCTTAGATATGGTGAAGAATGCAGGCAGTGTGAACTGAGGCATACCTCGAAGAAAACTGCATGTCAGCTATATAACTCAGGCCCACAGACAAGTTGGAGGAACTCCTGAAGCAGTTGGTCCCCTCCCATATGCAGCAGCAGTTTCAGCAGCAACAGCAGACGTCTTAGTAGCAGCAGACTAACAACCTGATTCTACAACAGTTTGTGGCCCTGCGAAAGGCACCTACCTGACCTTGTCCCGGGTCAGTGGTTGGGGCGTCTCTTGGACTCAGGGAACATAATAACACTCATCCATGGGTCATAGATCTCTGGGTTAGAACCCACTGAGGGGAAAATCGGGGTCATTTGTATACACGGCAAACTCCGGGAGTATGCAACAACTGAGGTTTCCTTTTCCATCCCGTGTGGGAAGTTTAAACATGTGGTGGGAATAGTGAAGACCCTTGTGGGACTGTTTTGGGAAGAGACTTGACCCTGTTCTGGTCCCTATGTAAGAGTAAAACTAACCCCTCCAGGGTAAAGATCTGTCCGGGCAAGGAAAACGAAGTTCCCGAGTTGAAGATACCTGCCGTAGGGTTCACCCTCATAGGGAAAGAGTGTAAGCTCAATAGGTTTCCCCTAGATGTATTTGTAAGAGGGGTGAAGGAGACTGCATCAATTGCAGAGCTGGAAATATCCTGAGGGACTTTTGGGACAACTCAGCTCAAGGATCCCAAACTGAGGGTGATGGAGGTAAATGAGGTGACTCAACAACCAGGGGCAGAGGCAATTTTTATGGGTATGAAGGTCAACCAGGAGATGCTATACCGGGTTGACAAAATCCGGGACAAAGTAGCGGAACAGCTGTCAGTGGCCCAATCGTACCACCGGGTGGCGCTCAAGATGGCCCACAAACACTAGCTGGGTGGTCACCTAGGGATTAAAAAGATGTAAGAATGAATTCTGCAATGGTTCTTTTGATCCAGGATTTATGCCAAGGTTCAGAGGTTTTGTGAGTCCGGCCCATACCCAGAGCAAGGTTCCATAGTCCATTGCTACCACTGCTTATTATAGAAGTATATTTTGAGTGGATTGCCATGGATCTGGTAGGGCCCACAGAAAAGACAGCTTGTGGCCACCAACACATATTGGTGGTAGTAGACTATGCTACTTGTTACCTGGGGCCAATTTTGCTTCATCACACCTCAGCTACACTTATTGCCTGGGAGCTGTTTGCCATGTTCTGCTGCCTTGGATTACATAAGGAGATCCTTACAGATCAGGGGATTCCTTTCATGTCCAAGTTGACAAAGGAATTGTGTTAACTGCTCCAGATCAAACAATTGTGCATGTCAGGGTACCACCTACAGACAGATGATATAGTGGAAATATTTAACAAAAACCCTTAAATATATGCTAAAAAAGGGTTATCTAAAGATGGGAAGGATTGGGATATGTTACTGACCTATTTAATGTTTGTCATCCAGGAGGTTATCTCCATTTAAACTATTATATGGCAGAAATCCCAGGAGTCTGCTGGACATAGCCAAAGAGATGTTGGATCAGGAGCCTACCCCCCATAAAAGCATTATAGAGCACGTTGCGAGTATGCAGGACCGGATAGTGGCTTTGATAACTATTGTTAAGGAACATCTTGTGGATGCCCAGGCAGTGCAAAGCCAAGTGTATAATAGAAAGGCCACAGCCAGGTTCTTTAAAAAAGGGGATCGGGCATTGGTTTTAGTGCCCAATGCAGAAAGGGCCTTATGAAGTCCGAGAAAAGGTTGGGCAAGTGAAGTACAGGGTAAATCTGCCTGGGACAAAGAAATCCAAGCAACAATATAATGTAAATCTGTTAAAAGCATGGAAAGACCGGGAATGTATAGTTACAGACACATCTCTGGTCGAGTTGATAGTGGACCCGCTGACACCAGCATGGGGGGAGGCTGGAAATGAGGTAAATATGAGCGAAGCTCTATCTATACTGCAGCGACGAGAGGCTTGAAAATGAGTGCAGCAGAATATGGACATATTCTTGAAACTAAACAATATATCCCAAACCAAAAGACCAGAGGGATAGAGAGGCATAGACAAGAAGACTTAAAATTTCAGATATTTTATTAACAATTAATTTAAAATAATTTTCCAAAATATAACAAAAGGGTATTTCGTTAAAAATAGCAAGGGGCAAACTATTCGCAGGCTGGGGACTTTAGCAGCACTAAAGTGTCTCTAAAGGATATTTCTTAAAAATGGCATATGGACAGAGTCACTTACCATACTTTGCGGATTATAAGACACACCTCAAATTTTGAGGAGAAAAATAGGAAAAAAAATTAATTTTTTTAATAAAATGGTAGTGCTTCTTATAATCTTATTGCTTACTGGGGGTAGTGGCTGTGGTGAAGCGGGGTCCCAGGGTCGCCGCTGGAGGAGGCAAGAGTGGAGGGGGTGGTGCATGCGCGGATGGAGATCTTTGCACCAAGATCTCGGAGATGAGATCTCAGTGCTAAGATCTCATCTCCTGAAATCTCCATCCGCACATGCGACGCCCCCGGCCGGCAGCCATTTTCCCAGAGTCCAGTCCACTGCATTGGAAACCATGTCACTGCTGGGGCTCTGGGCTTTCACAAGATGTCGGCAGAGCCCCCGCAACACCGGACACCCGCAGCATCGGACACCCGCAGCGGCGCACCGCACATCCGAAGACCCCCTCATCCCAGTCTGTGGCCGGTAAGGTATATCCGCATTATAAGACGCACGCCCATTTTCTCCACAAATTTTTGGGAAAAAAGTGCGTCTTATAATCTGAAAAATACGGTAGATCATGGTACACATCATCTTAAAAATGTGCATAGTGCATTATCATGGTGCAGAAAGTTTTTGCACCATGATAATGCACTATGCACCTTTTGAGTTGATGTGTACCATGATCTAAGTGACTCTGTCCATATGCCATTTTTAATAAAATACCCTTTAGTTTAAATTTTAGTAAATTATTTTAAAATTAATTGTTAATAAAATATCTGAAATGTTAAGCCTTCTTGTTTATGCCTCTTTATGCCTCTGGTCTTTTGGTTTGGAATATATTATTTAGTATCAAGTCATCATGGCTGAGCTGAAACAAATGCTCCAGCTAGGTGTTATGGAGGAGTCCCACTCACTCCTTATTGAGGAGGAGTGAGTGGGCTAGTCCCATTGTACTTATTCCAAAGCCGGATGGATCATTACAATTTTGTAAGTATTTTCAGCAATTTAATGAAGTGTCAAAATGTCGCCTTTATCCAATGTCCTGGGTAGATGAGCTGACTGAAATTCTGTGGTAGGCCCAGTACGTCACGACGCTCAATCTGATCAAGGGTTACTGGCAGATGCCTCTGACAAAGTCAGACCACCTTCATTACACTTGAGGATTTCTATCACTATGTCGTCTATCCTTATGGATTACATGGGGCCCTGGCCATGTTTCAGATGCTGATGGACATAGTTTTAGAGCTCCATCAGAAGTATGCATTGGCGTACTTGGATGGTTATCATCTATAGCACACACTGGCATACCCACTTGTCCCAGGTGCAAACTGTAGTGGATTTGCTCAGAGCCGCATGCTTGACTGCGAAACCCCAAAAATGTGCAATAGGTCTCTAGGAAGCCCGTTACTTGGGGTACCTGATTGGCTGGGGGGTTAACAAGCCTCAAATAAACAAAATAAAGGCCTTTCAAAACTTGCCCCAGCCTCTTACTATGAAACCGGTGAGAGCGTTCCTCGGCATCATCAGATATTACAGACAGTTTATACCTAATTTTTCCAGGAGATTGGCACCTTTAACCAATCTCTGAAAGGGAAGAAAATTATTCATGGTTCAGTGGTACCCTCAGACGGAGGAAGCAGTCCAGTTCATGAAGTTGGAGTTGTGAGGACAGCCCTTTCTCATCAGCCCCAACTTTAGGAACAGTTTTATTGTTCAAACCGGTTGAACGATACTTCCTCCTCGGGCGACCATTGTGCTTGATAATGAACCATTCACCTCTGGAATGGATGAGAAATGCCACGGAGAGGAATGTTTGGGCCACCAGATGGTTTCTGTTGTTACAAAACTTTAGTTTCTCAGTGGAACAACGAGCTGGGAAATGCAAATACCCTGGGCACCCTGTATGGTAACAAGTGTTCAACCCTCCCAAGTTTGTCAGAAACAATAAAAAGCACTCCAGAACATCAAAAGAACCTATACAACATGAAAGCATAAAGCCCCAATAAAAGCCTCAATAAAAGTAACAAACATTATTTATAATTTAAAAGACATGATTAAAAACATGTAACACAGAGATGTACACCACTCAGGAATAGTCAAATATGCATCATGGACCATAATGCACAAGAAAATATATCTATACCATATTAGGAAGAGTAAGTGTCCAGTCTTAATACACAGAGCTGAATATCTATTCATATTACAAAAGACCATGTGATAGCCTAAGTGGTGCATTTGGTAATAAAGAGTAAAAAACCAGAGGAAACCTGAATATGAATGAGTAAAAGCCTATAAAAGGCCAAGTGGCCCCTCAAAAAGTACAATCTAAGAGATCAAATAGCCAGAGAGCTGAGCAAAGCATAGTATATACATGTAACCAAAAGATGACTCAATAATAGTGCAGATGGGTATAGAAAATGGTAGATGGGGAGAGACCTGAATGGCTATAGAGGAACCCCAATGTGTGTTTCGCATTTAACTTCTTCCGGGGGTGGGGTTTAATTTTTGTTTTTATAAATTATAAATGAAGCTTTTTTCTTTTATTGGGCCTTTATGCTTTTATTTTTTTGTAAGTTAATTTCATCTGCCATATTTCTGCCCATGCTGATGCAGCGCCCCAGAGTCCTGGTCGTTGCAGTATTGTCGCTCTGCCGCTAAGGGGAGTGATGGTACGTCTGATGGCACTAAAAGAGTTCACCTGACCAGGTATCACAGTCACACACTACACTTCACACTCTGGCCACCAGGGGGAGCAGAAGGTTCTATGTATTAGGCCACTCCTCATACTCTGGTAAAACTTGGAGTGGGATAGGAAGTGAGAGAGAAGCTGACTGGGTTTTGCCCAGGTAACATCTAGTGAGAGAAGAGTGTTGCTTGGGAAGATCCAGGGGGGTCCCTGTCAGGGGTGGGATCCTGACAGTGGCCTAGCACAGGACAGATCGTTACGGAGCCGTGCCTGCACCTCATTGCGGCGGCATCTTAAGAAAGGACACGAAGCGAAGTATATTGTGGAGAAGTGAGAAACGAGATCACAGCACAAAGGCGATAGAACCAGAAGGAGTCGTGCCCCGAGATCGGCAACATCCTTCTGAGGCGCGTAGCCGGTGGCCGGAACGCCGAGGAAGTAATAGACTACGCATTACTTTGAACTACAGCAGGGCAGTTAACTCTAGGTTGGCTGTCTCACCTTTACTCCTAATGAAGACAACGGAGGCAATTGTGGGAGAGGGGCGTCTCTAGGGTCCCTATAAAATAACTCCAGGCCTACCCCGTCATACGGGTGCGTCCTATCCATATCATCTGGGGGACGGAGAGAAAGAACAGAAACATACACGACAGTTGTGAGGACTATCCCGTGGTGCTCAGCAGGGAAGTACTACAACACCCAGGCGCTAGAAGGTAGGCACAGATTTCCACCTGCAAAGGGAACTCTGGATGTGCCTTCGGACCGGCCGGTCTCAGCCAGCCCTGTTAGCAGTGCTCTGGATTGCGGATGCCGAAGCCTTCAGTAAAGAGGTAAAGAGACTGCAACTCTGTGTCCTCGTCATTTACTGCGACCTACACCGTCACCTACATCTTTAATTGGGCACGCCTTAGCAGGGCCACGGACCGGGTCAGGCCACCGTGACATCCCCAGAACCGAGAGACCCGGTACCGAGTACCCCGCTGCCCTGCGTTTGGGGGCCGCTCCACTGACATCTTATCTAGATAATTCTGTAATATTATACTGTCAGGCTAATTTTTTATTATCCTACATAGTTTGGTGTAATCAGCAAAGACTCACACTTTACTCTCAATCCCATCCACAAGGTCAATAGTAAAACATGAAAAGGAATTGGGCCTAATACTGAACCTCGTGACCCCCACTTGGAGAATGCACCATTTACGATTCTTTATTCCTTGTCCCGTAACCATTTTTTTCCATCTGTATATAGTTTCCCCCCGTCCCTGTGTATGGAGCTTTGGTATAAGACTGTTATGTGGAACTGTATCAAATGCCTTTGCAAAGTCCAGATAAATCACATCAGCCCCATTACCAACATCCAGATTCGCACTTACCTCCTCATAGAAACCCAACATGTTAGTTAGATACGACTTATTCTTCATGAATCCATGCTGGTTGTCAGTTATTACATTATCATCTACAATATATTTCTGCAGGTCATCTCTTATAATGCCCTCAACAACTTTGCACACTACTGATAGTGTTCCGAGAATCATTCATTTCACGATAATTCTGTAGTCTAAATAGCATGCTGATCATTCCGCGAATTATCAGGTGAAATTATTTTTTTGTTTGCAGAAAAGATCATTGTTCTCAGAAGCACATAATCCTGTGTAAACATGACCTGCACTGCCAAGAACAATGGTATCCTATGTGAACACAACAATCTATTACAAATTGTTTAGTGCACATCGGAAGTGTGGTCAGCAAACGTCATTGCACAGTGCAAATAGACAATTAAACAATGTGATGGCAAACGTGTGCATTGTCCTTGGGATAGCAGGGCAACTGTTTATACTCCACTTCTAGAAGCGGCGAATGCATGCTAATGTCACGCACAGTGTGGGAAGACTAAAGGTACCTTCACACTGAACAACTTAACAACGATAGCGATCCGTGACGTTGCAGCGTCCTGGATAGCGATATCTTTGTGTTTGACACGCAGCAGCGATCAGGATCCTGCTGTGACATCGTTGGTCACAAGGGCCGCGCTTAGTAACCCGATATTTACCCTGGTTACCAGTGTAAATGTAAAAAACCCCAAACACTACATACTTACATTCCGGTGTCTGTCGCGTCCCCCGGCGTTCTGCTTCCCTGCACTGTGTCAGCGCCGGCTGGCCGTAAAGCAGGGCACAGCGGTGACGTCACCGCTCTGCTTTAGGGCCGGCGCTTACACAGTGCAGGGAAGCGGACGCCGGGGGACCCGACAGACACCGGAATGTAAGTATGTAGTGTTTGGTTTTTTTTACATTTACACTGGTAACCAGGGTAAACATCGGGTTACTAAGCGCGGCCCTGCGCTTATTAACCCAATGTTTACCTTGGTTACCCGGAGACTTCGGCATCGTTGGTCGCTGGAGAGCTGTCTGTGTGACAGCTCTCCAGCGACCACACAGCGACGCTGCAGCGATCGGCATCGTTGTCTAGATCGCTGCAGCGTCGCTAAATGTGACGGTACCTTAAGTGCAACATCTGAAGAACACTTTTCCTAAAGAAGAGGTTAGCAAAAATTATAGATAACAGTGACAAGCAGGTACCTGATCCTCTAAAAATAAAAAACAGGCCTTTAGGTTTTAAAATCAGAGACTTTTTAGTATATATATTTAGTATATATTTTTAGCTCCATTGTTCTAGTTTTACTTACAGTATAATAATGAATATCTATAGCAACATCTACCTACCATGTTTTGTTCATAGCTGACCTACATTTTCTGAAGTTGCAATGCTTTATAATGCAGCTACATTTTTCCCCTTGTTTTATCACCACAAAGCTAATATATAATCCCAAACTGCATTTATGTCATGCAATGGTGACATTGTTTATGTTCTGGTGTCACAATTTAATCCACAGTAAATCAATAAATAGGCCACATAGTTTTTCTTACTTTACTTTACCCATACTTAGAACTAGAGAAGAGAGGAGCAGTCCACAGAGGATCGAGTTAGAGCTGAATTTCCTGAAATTTCACTGGAATTTTGAGGTTTGATTCATAGTTTGTTAAAAAAAAAAAAAAAAAAAAACTACTTGCACCATGTCTAACACTTCTGATGCAACAGAGACCAGGCTAACGTCATTTTGCTCCATCATGCTGGGTAAAGCAGTGTTCATCACCAAATTGTTCCTGGATCGTTGGGAGAAGTTTCTCTTGGAGGATGTTTAGATTCGATTCTTTACTAATGTAAGTGTTCTTAGGCAACATTGTGAGTGAGCCAGTCCCTCGGATGAAAAGCATCCTCACATATGAATGTTCCCAGGATGCTTTACTGTTGGCATGACATTTTTCAGGAAGTGTAAGGATTGGACAGCAGAGGACTGGCACCAAGTTATTTTCTCTGATGAAACCCCCTTGAGACTAGTTGGGCCATTTGGAAGAATAATTGTCCGGAGAAGAAAAGTTGAGCACTACCATATGTACTGTGTCATCGGAGCAGTAAAGCATCCTGAGGCCATTCATGTGCAGGGTTGCTTTTCCTCCAAGAGAGTGGGCTGTGAGTGCTACAGCAGTGAGAGCAGCTTCTGTAAGCACTCCGCGGCACTGTCGGATAGCTGGCCAATGCATCAGTGCAGAGGTGGCTGTCAGCGCCAGCTCTGCACTGACATCTGCTGCTCTCACTGCTGTCATTGGTGACTGTAATTGCGCTGGGCATGCCTGAATGACTAAAAGCGACACCCTGGAAAAAAAAGTTAATGTTCTCCTGTGTGCCGCACTTTCAGTGCAGCGGCCAGGCATCTTCATAATGCTATTAACCTGCTGATGAACCCGATAGCACTATCAGACCTAACATGTTACATTTAGGAAATGCTTATTATTGTTTTTCAGTGACCATAGAAACATCTGTCTAAAAGGCCTAAAAACACTGAAACAGCAACTTTGTGAAAACCAAAGTTTGTGTCGGTTTGAAAACTTTTGGTCATTGCTTTAGTATAATAATATCCATAAAACAGATGTAAATTTTACCTGAAATACATGCCAGCTGTTAGTTATCATAAACTTCATTTTCAGCCGTATGGCAACCTAAATCCATGATAAATGTATTAAATGTGCTTTCATTTTTTCGCATCTCTGTCCTCCTGATTCTGGCTCATTAGCCAGAATTATTAATCTGTGACTAGTAAGTCATACAGTGCAGCGGAATATGTTGGAGCCATATAAATAAAGTTATTATTATTATTATTTGCTGCCTATTGCTCCACATGATCATCCAGTGAGGGAGTATAATAGTGCTTTCACCAGTACATTTCAGTCTCTCTCCCAGCTAACTTGTTTTCTTGCTCACTGTGTGGTTTCTAAAGACACTTGACAATTTAGTATGTTTTATGTGGCTCCTATAGGAGACATTCAGCTTTTGTAATGGTGGTAGGGTGATTTTTTGGTTAACCCTTGGACACTTCTTGAAATGGGGAAAATAAGTATTTGTTCCACTGACGTTTTTGCACGTTTTCCCACCGACAAAGAATCGAGAGGTCTGTAATTTTTATTATAGGTGCACTTCACCTGTTAGAAACATATTCTTAAAAAAAATCCAGAAAATCACATTGTATGAATTTTAGGTAATTAATTAGCATGCATTTGATACAATAGAAAAACAGAACTTAATATTTGGTACAGAAACCTTAGCTTGCAATTACAGAGGTCAGAAGTTTCCTATAGTTCTTGACCAAGTTTGCACACACTGCAGCAGGGTTTTGGCCCACTCCTCCATACAGATCTTCTCCAGATCTTTCAGGTTTCAAGGATGTCACTGGGCAACTGTCACAAGGGTGTGTCGTCCTCCTGGAAGACCTGGAGTTAGACGGTAATGAATCACAGGTCTTTTTTAGTGATGGTGTGATTTGTGTCCCATATTAAATGGATTTACCGTATATACTCGAGTATAAGCCGACCCAAGTATAAGCCGAGACCCCTAATTTTTGCCACAAAAAGCTGGGAAAACCTAATGACTCGAGTATAAGCCTAGGGTGGGAAATGCAGCCGCTACCGGTAAATGTCAAAAATAAAAATAGATACCAATAAAAGTAAAATTAATTGAGACATCAGTAGGTTAAATGTTTTTGAATATCCATATTGAATCAGGAGCCCCATATAATGCTCCATACAGTTCATGATGGGCCCCATAAGATGCTCCATACAAAATACACCCCATATAATGCTCCATACAGTTTATGATGGGCCCCATAAGATGCTCCATATTAAAATATGCCCCATATAATGCTGCACAAATGTTGATTATGACCCCATAAGATGCTCCAGAGACATTTGCCCCATACAATGCTGCACAAATGCTGATTATGGCCCCATAAGATGCTCCATAGAAATATTTGCCCCATATAATGCTGCACATGGCCCCATAAGATGCTCCATATATTTGCCCCATATAATGCTGCACATGGCCCCATAAGATGCTCCATAGAGATATTTGCCCCCATATAACACTGCACATGGCCCCATAAGATGCTCCATACAGTTATTTGCCCCATATGCTGTTCCTGCGATTTAAAAAAAAAAAAATCACATACTCACCTCTCTTCGTTCAGGCCTCCGCAACTTGCTATATTCACCTGTCCTCCGTTCCACCGCCGAGCGTCGCTGTGTCTTCCCCATCCTCCACACTGATGCTGAGGCAGAGGGCGGCGCACACTAATCGCGTCATCGCGCCCTCTGACCTGAGCGTCATTGCAGAGGACACAGAAGACACAGCGGCGCCGACGGTGGAACGAGGAACAGGTGAATATAGCGCACTGCCCGCCATACTCACCTGCTCCTGGCACGGTCCCTGGACATCCCTGGTTCTCCGGGCGCCGGCAGCTTCTTCCTGTATTGAGCGGTCACATGGTACCGCTCATTACAGTAATAAATATGCGGCTCCACCCCTATGGGAGTGGAGTCGGGTCCATATTCATTACTATAATGAGCGGTACCATGTGACTGCTCAATACAGGAAGAAGCTGTCAGCGCCCGGAGAACGAGGGACGTCCAGGGACCGCGCCAGGAGCAGGTGAGTATTATTAGACAGCTGCCGCTCCCCCTCCCCTGCCGAACCCTGGGAATGACTCGAGTATAAGCCGAGAGGGGCAATTTCAACCTAAAAAAATGGGCTGGAATTCTCAGCTTATACTCGAGTATATTCGGTAGTTTCCTCTGGTGCTGAAGAAGTTAATGACCCTTTCTATGCTGGTCATAAACATGCTACCATTTCAGCTGCTTCTGATCTGGTCTGGTCATTACCTCTTTTCCATAAAAAAAAACCCTGTCCTGTGCAGTTCTGGGCTGATTCCTGACCTTTCTCAGAATCATCCTTGCCCCATGAGATGAGATCTTGCATGGAACCCCAGACCCAGGAAGATTGACAATCATCTTGTGCTTCTTCCATTTTCTAAGAATCATGCCAACAGTTGTTGCCTTCTCCCAAGCTGTTTTCCTATTGTCCTGTAGCCCATTCCAGCCTTGTTCAGGTGTACAATTTTGTCCCTGGTGTCCTTAGACAGCTTTTTTTTCTTGGCCATGGTGGAGATGTTGGATTTGATTGATTGAGTGTGTGGACAGGTGTCTTTTATAGAGGTAACAAATTCAAACAGGTGCAATTAATACAGTTAATGAGTGCAGAATAGGAGGGCTTCTTAAAGAAACACTAATAGGTCTGTGAGAGCCAGTATTCTTGTTGGTTGGTAGGTGATCAAATACTTATTTCTTGCAATAAAATGCAATTTAATTATTTAAAAAACACAATGTGGTTTTCTATTTTATGTTTTTAGATTCTGTCTCTCACAGATAAAGTGTACCTACGATAAAAATTGCCGACCTTTCCATTCTTTGCAGGTGGGAAAACTTATTTGGTCACTATGTGGTGGTAATATGGGGTCTAATCATGGTGTGGTGGTATTTGTCCCTTGTACATGGTATTATTCAGTCACTATGTGGTGATAGTATGTGGTCTGGTCATGGTGTGGTGGCATTTTTTTCTCTTGTATGGGGTATTATTATTCGATCACTATGTGGTGGTAATATGTGGCCCTGTCATGGTTTGACGGTGTTTGTCCCTTGTATGTAGTATTAGTCATTTTAAAAAATGTATGTGACTCATTCCATTAAAGAAAAAAGAAATAAAAATATACCTAAAAAGAGTACTGGGTATTTTAAGAAATGTTTAATAGGTTAGAGTAGAGTAGAACCCTGCCAAAAGAATCTACCTTGTCATGGTAGCAGACTTAAAAAATCGTTTGACCAAAACAAAAGCTGATGGCTATGTATGTGATATGCTGTTTAATGGGAACTGTTAATCTGTGATTGGTGAGGACGTGGTGCAGAAGTGGAGTGTCTCCAAGAGTAGGCGGTGGGACAGTGGAAGGTTCAAGGGGTGAAGCTAGAGCTGGGGTGGAGTCTGGGCAAAATCTCAAGGGGGTCCGATAACTTTGCAGGTATGGGGCCCTGAAATTCCTGGGGGCAGCCGTGGGGGTGTATACGCAGTTGTTACAGTTACCGCTCTCTATATAGTGAGTAACGCCTGCAATCACTACTTGGTACTTTGATTGATAGCACACTCTGCAGTGTATGTGTACAGAACAAGCTGTCAATCAAATTGAGGTATTATATTATATATATATGCCCCCATGGCTAAAAGCGAATGGTTCCTCAGAGCACAACATTTTATTTCCATCTAGTAGCCGCACTTTCAGTAAGATGACCACGAAGCATTTTTACACTATTAACCTGCTGATTAACCCTACCCTATATCTGCAGGTAAATATAATTTTTGTACATGATAGGTACCCTTTAATGCCTCATTCAACTGTCCATTTTCATATATGCATTCTATCCATATCTATCACAAATTAGACACACACACACACACACACACACACACACACACACACACACACACACACACACATTCCAATAGTATTTTTGCAGACCAAAAAACGAGATAGCAAGTTAAGTGTGAGTCCTAGAACAAAATTGCAATTTAAAGTGTATGGGTCCATAAAAAATCTCACACAAATGGCATCCTCTCTGCATCTTATTTATTTTACTCACTGATATATCGCCGTTAATTCCACAGCGCTTTACCAACATCATCACCATCGCTGTCCACATAGAGAATTCAGGTTGTGAGCCCCAATCAGCATGTCTTTGAAGCTTAATTGTTGTAAATTTATAACTGTCTAATGAGTAGAAGAAGTCTGATAAAATGAGCATGAAACTAATGAAACACAGATGGTAAAAACTGACACTGACCAAAAACTGATGAAAATCTTATCCAGCGCACTGATGAAAAATGGATGTCCGATTAAGGCCTAAAACATAATTTGAGAATATCCAGAAATTCCAATCATGTGGGGAAAAAACAAAACAAAACGTTTGACTGCACCATATACCGTAAATATTTTTTATACCTTAGACCAGGACCGGTGTCAGCACCCGGCGTACCCGAGCAAGTGCCGGGGCCCTGGCGAGACAGGGGGGCCCATTGAGGGCCGGCGTCAGGGGCAGGCAGCTGCCAGTGCCTAGGGCCCCCGCTCCCCCAGGGGCCCTCAGCTAGCGGCACATCATGCAGCTGCTATGGGGCCCCTGTGAGCTAAGCTCCAACTCCCCTGCCGCCGCATTGAACTATACAGGCGTCTGCTGGTAAAGTTCAAAGCAAATGATGGAGGAGAGAGCGTCACCTGACGCTCCCTCTCCCATCATTCCCCACTCTGCCTCTGACACTGCTGGTGCACGATGACGTCATCGCGCACTCGCTGTGTATCAGGCAGTGCAGCGGCAGCCGCCGAGACCGGAGCAGGGAGCAGCGCGGGCACGTTGAGAGGTGAGGAGTGTTTTTTTTGTAACTATAACAGTGAGTACTGGACTATGCGGCCATTCTTGGGGGGAGGGGGTCTGTGCTGTATACTACATGGCTGTTCTATATACTACGTGGGCTGTTATATGCTATGTGGGCTGTGCTATATGCTACATGGCTGTTCTATATACTACGTGGGCTGTGTTATATAATATGTGGCTGTGCTATATATTATATGGGCTGTTATATGCTACATGGGCTGTGCTATATACTACATGGCTGTTCTATATACTACCATGGGCTGTGTTTTATAATATGTGGCTGTGCTATATACTATATGGGCTGTTATATACTACGTGGGCTGTGCTATATACTACGTGGCTGTGTTATATGCTACGTGGGCTGTTATATGCTATGTGGCTGTGTTATATACTATGTGGGCTGTGTTATATACTACATGGCTGTGTTATATGCAATCATGAATCGTGGTATGTGTTAAAGGGGGGGGGCCCTCAAAAACCTGGATTCGGCCCTGCCTTAGACCTCCTCTAGCTCTTCCCTTCTTAGTTTACTCTATATTGTAGGGATGCCTTGATTCAAAGAACTCTTCAAAGCCTTCATAACATAAGTCATAAATACCTATGAGCATGGCAAAAAGTTTAAAAAAGTTCACTAAATAGCTGGACATAAAATATTTTATTGTTATCTTGCCAACATTACCTTTTAATGCTCCCTTAGTAGGAGAATGGAGGATGTCTAAAAAAAAAACCCGGATGATTCCATCATTGAGCTACATTTTTGTTCATATCAAACTGCATAAATCTACAGGAAAAATAAACTGCACCAATAAGAACAACATATGCCCTGAAGAAATCTGCTGTCTTAAATTCTGAAGAACACGGTTTTCACAAAAGCTGAAAATAGAATTTCACCAGAATATTGATATCAACTTGCAATACTTTAGCTTTGCTTTATGTGGACTCATAATACAGCTGCTAAGTAGGTGCCTGAGCTCTGTAATTAACCTTTCTGTGTCACAGATTTCATTTGAAAGCATACTTTTTTCTAGAATATTTGCACTCTGCTCCATCAGAGCAAAGCAAAGAGTCTAACGTTCCCTAACTAAAGGAGCCATTCATGCAAGTATAAGTGTATGAACCCTTAAACATAGGGTTGGAAATGTTGATAGTTGGGGCTGCTTTCATACTGTATATTAGTGCTTGCCCAGTCACTAATAGAGATAAGCGAATTGATCTGCTGAGAATCAAGTTAGAATCAAATTTCCTGAAACTTGCAGATCCTCACAATCTGTGAATAATCACTCAAATATGCAAGTGATTGGAAAGTGCTGTGCATACATAAACACTGTGTGACTGTTCATTAATTGATCTATGACATCCTGCACCCTAATAACAGCATTTTTTTTTATTTTTCACATACTGTAAACAAGGAGCGTAGTGAACTTCCACTCTGTCCTAATTTTGCCACTGAAGGTAAATCCTGAATCCAAGGCTTGTGTGTCAGAGAGAATGTATGCTTCTTGCCTTGTGAAGTGGACAACCAATATTTTTTTTTTTTTTTTTCAAAGACAAAAGATAACTCTCATAAGTCTAAAAATTTAAACAAAACTGTTTACCTCATCAAGTGTACATGTAAAAAATGTTGTAAAAAATATTTTTTTTAGCACACTTCCTTGTTGCCATAGTCAAATACTATACACCTATACATGTCACCTGAATACAGCAGCATCTTGTAGGTGCTGGTTCTTGGAATGTGAACTTTACTCATCCTTTCTTGTGCCGTCATGTTTGGTAAAGGAACAACGATTTAAATAATTTACTTTAAAGATGCATTTTAATTTTGAATATCTTTTTCTAAAAGTCCAATTTAGCAACTGTACATTCCACGACCAGAATGCATACTGTTGCAAGATGCACCAGTGTGACTACTTAGCAACCTAGAATTTGTGTTAAATTGCATTTTTGGTCAGAGGGAGATAATTTAAAAAAATCAATCAATCAATGAAATGTAAAAAGGGTTAATATTTTTCTACAGTTTATCTAGACTTTTTAACTGCTGTATATTCCACAATAATACTGTTGTCTGTTATCACATCTTACATTTTGTGTGTACCTACTTATCAACGATGTTTTTAGTGTTACAGAAAAATTGTTAACAGGGGTTGGTGGGTCTAATTTAAAACGCGTACAATCTAAGAAGCTTATGCACACAACAATACTGCTGTACTTTTCTGCAAGTTTCTATTTATGTGTGTACCTAACACCACCATAGCATTGTGGGCTACATTTTTTCATGTGGAAAAATCGTGTTTTAAAGGGAATCTGTCACCACTTTTATGGCATAGCAGCTAAAAATATCGCCTTATTAAGCATCTGCTATGCATTCCTGTCATGAATCCCAATGGCTAGGGATAGCAAGGGACAAGCAAAGTAATACAAAATATCGGACGAGCTCTAGGGTGATGGAACCTGGGCTGACCGCTGCCCTACGCCTGACAAACGCAACTAGAGATAGCCAGGGAGCGTGCCTACGTTGGTTCTAGACGCCACGCACCAGCCTAAGAGCTAACTAGTACTGCAGAGAAAATAAAGACCTCACTTGCCTCCAGAGGAATGAACCCCAAAAGGTATAGTTGCCCCCCACATGTATTGACGGTGAAATGAGAGGAAGGCACACACATAGAGATGATATATATAGGTTCAGCAAATTGAGGCCCGCTGTAAACTAGAAAGCAGAACGATACAAAAGGGGTCTGAGCGGTCAGCAAAAAACCCTAATCAAAAAAACCATCCTGAGATTACAAGAACCCATGTGCCAACTCATGGCACATGGGGAGAACCTCAGTCCACTAGAGCTACCAGCTAGCATAGAGACATAATAAGCAAGCTGGACAAAAAAACCAACAACTGAAAATCAGCACTTAGCTTATCCTGAAAGATCTGGGAGCAGGTAGGCAGGAACCAAACAGAGCACATCTGAATACATTGATAGCCGGCAAGGGAATGACAGAAAGGCCAGGTAAAATAGGAACCACCCAGCCTCTGATGGACAGGTGGAAACCAAAGGCCGCAACCCACCAAAGTCACCCAGTACCAGCAGTAACCACCAGAGGGAGCCCACAAACAGAATCCACAACAGTACCCCCCCCTTGAGGAGGGGTCACCGAACCCTCACGAGAACCCCCAGGGCGATCAGGGTGAGCTCTATGGAAGGCGCGGACAAAATCAGTCGCATGAACATCGGAGGCGACCACCCAGGAATTATCCTCCTGACCATAACCCTTCCACTTAACCAAATACTGGAGTTTGCGTCTGGAAACACGAGAATCCAAGATCTTCTCAACAACATACTCCAATTCTCCCTCCACCAGCACCGGAGCAGGAGGCTCAACCGAAGGAACAACGGGCACCTCATACCTCCGCAACAACGACCGATGGAACACATTATGAATAGCAAACGATGCTGGGAGATCCAAACGAAAAGATACAGGGTTAAGAATCTCCGAGATCCTATAAGGACCGATGAACCGAGGCTTGAACTTAGGAGAAGAGACCTTCATAGGGACAAAACGAGAAGACAACCACACCAAATCCCCAACAAGAAGTCGGGGACCCACGCGGCGACGGCGATTAGCAAACTGCTGAGTCTTCTCCTGAGATAACTTCAAATTGTCCACCACCTGATTCCAAATCTGATGTAGCCTGTCCACCACCACGTCCACTCCAGGACAATCCGAAGACTCCACCTGACCAGAGGAAAAACGAGGATGAAACCCCGAATTACAAAAAAAAGGAGAGACCAACGTGGCAGAACTAGCCCGATTATTAAGAGCAAATTCGGCCAGTGGCAAAAAAGCAACCCAGTCATCTTGATCAGCAGAAACAAAACACCTCAAATAAGTTTCCAAGGTCTGATTAGTTCGCTCCGTCTGGCCATTCGTCTGAGGATGGAATGCAGACGAGAGACAAATCAATGCCCATCTTGGCACAAAACGTCCGCCAAAATCTAGACACAAACTGGGATCCCCTGTCAGAAACGATATTCTCCGGAATCCCATGCAAACGAACCACGTTCTGAAAAAATAAAGGGACCAACTCAGAGGAGGAAGGCAACTTAGGCAAGGGCACCAAATGAACCATCTTGGAAAAGCGGTCACACACAACCCAGATAACGGACATTTTCTGTGAAACCGGGAGATCAGAAATAAAATCCATGGAAATGTGCGTCCAAGGCCTCTTCGGGATGGGCAAGGATAACAACAACCCACTGGCCCGAGAACAGCAAGGCTTAGCTCGAGCACACACTTCACAAGACTGCACAAAGGTACGCACATCCCTAGACAAGGAAGGCCACCAAAAAGACCTGGCCACCAAGTCTCTAGTACCAAATATTCCAGGATGACCAGCCAACACAGAAGAATGGACCTCGGAGATGACTCTACTGGTCCAATCATCCGGAACAAACAGTCTTTCTGGCGGACAACGATCCGGTTTATCCACCTGAAACTCCTGCAATGCACGTCGCAAGTCTGGGGATACGGCGGACAATATTACCCCATCCCTAAGGATACCAGTAGGCCCAGAGTCTCCAGGAGAGTCAGGCACAAAACTCCTGGAAAGAGCATCTGCCTTCACATTCTTAGAACCTGGCAGGTATGAAACCATGAAATTGAAACGAGAAAAAAACAACGACCAACGAGCCTGTCTAGGATTCAAACGCCTGGCAGACTCAAGGTAAATGAGATTCTTGTGATCAGTCAAGACCACCACACGATGTTTAGCACCCTCAAGCCAATGACGCCACTCCTCAAATGCCCACTTCATGGCCAAAAGCTCCCGACTACCCACATCATAATTGCGCTCGGCGGGCGAAAATTTTCTAGAGAAGAATGCACATGGCTTCATCACCGAGCCATTAGAACTTCTCTGTGACAAAACCGCCCCCGCTCCAATCTCGGAAGCATCAACCTCAACCTGAAAAGGAAGTGAAACATCTGGTTGACACAACACAGGAGCAGAAGAAAACCGGCGCTTAAGTTCCCGAAAGGCCTCCACGGCCGCAGGAGACCAATCAGCAACATCAGCACCCTTTTTAGTCAAATCAGTCAAAGGTTTAACAATACTGGAAAAATTAGCAATGAACCGACGATAAAAATTAGCAAACCCCAAGAACTTCTGAAGGCTCTTAACAGATGTAGGTTGTGTCCAGTCACAAATCGCCTGAACCTTGACGGGATCCATCTCAATAGTAGAAGGAGAAAAAATGTACCCCAAAAAAGAAATCTTCTGGACTCCGAAGAGACATTTTGAGCCCTTCACAAACAGAGAATTGGCCCGCAGAACCTGAAACACCTTCCTGACCTGTAAAACATGAGACTCATCAGAAAACACCAAAATATCATCCAAATACACAATCATAAACTTATCCAGATATTCACGGAAAATATTGTGCATAAAGGACTGAAAGACTGACGGAGCATTGGAGAGTCCAAAAGGCATTACCAAATACTCAAAATGGCCCTCAGGCGTATTAAATGCGGTTTTCCACTCGTCACCCTGTTTTATCCGCACCAGATTATACGCACTGCGAAGATCTATCTTAGTGAACCACCTAGCCCCCTTAATGCGAGCAAACAAATCAGTCAATAATGGCAGTGGATACTGATATTTGACTGTAATCTTATTCAGAAGGCGATAATCTATACAAGGCCTCAGGGAACCATCTTTTTTGGCCACGAAAAAAAAACCTGCTCCCAGAGGGGACGAAGATGGACGAATATGTCCCTTTTCCAAGGACTCCTTAATATAATTCCGCATAGCAGTATGCTCTGGCAGTGACAGATTAAATAAACGACCCTTAGGGAACTTACTGCCAGGAATCAATTCTATAGCACAGTCACACTCTCTATGAGGAGGGAGCGAATTGAGCTTGGGCTCCTCAAAAACATCCCTATAGTCAGACAAAAACGCAGGGATCTCAGAAGGAGTAGATGAAGCGATTGAAATCGGAGGTGCATCATCATGAACCCCCTGACATCCCCAGCTTAACACAGACATTGTTTTCCAGTCCAGGACAGGATTATGAGTTTGTAACCATGGCAGACCAAGCACTAGTACATCATGTAAATTATATAGTACAAGGAAGCGAATCACCTCCTGATGAACGGGAGTCATGCGCATGGTCACTTGTGTCCAATACTGCGGCTTATTCATAGCCAATGGTGTAGAGTCAATTCCCTTCAGAGGGATAGGAACTTCCAGAGGCTCCAGACTAAAACCGCAGCGTTTAGCAAATGACCAATCCATAAGACTCAGGGCAGCGCCTGAATCCACATAGGCATCGACGGAAATGGAAGACAGTGAAAAAATCAGAGTCACAGACAAAATGAACTTAGGCTACAGAGTACCAATGGCAAAAGATTTATCAACCCTTTTTGTGCGTTTAGAGCATGCTGATATAACATGAGCTGAATCACCACAATAAAAACACAATCCATTTTTCCGCCTATAATTTTGCCGTTCACTTCTGGACTGAATTCTATCACATTGCATAGTCTCAGGTGCCTGTTCAGAAGACACCGCCAAGTGGTGCACGGGTTTGTGCTCCCGTAAACGCCGATCAATCTGAATGGCCATAGCCATCGACTCATTCAGACCTGTAGGCGTAGGGAACCCCACCATAATATCCTTAATGGCCTCGGAAAGACCATTTCTGAAGTTTGCAGCCAGGGCGCACTCATTCCACTGAGTAAGCACCGACCATTTCCGAAATTTTTGACAATATATTTCCGCTTCATCATGCCCCTGAGAGAGGGCTAATAAAGCCTTTTCAGCCTGAATCTCCAGGTTGGGTTCCTCATAGAGCAATCCCAATGCCAGAAAAAACGCATCCACATTGAGCAATGCAGGATCCCCTGGTGCCAATGCAAATGCCCAATTCTGAGGGTCGCCCCGCAGGAAAGATATTACAATCTTAACCTGTTGAGCAGGGTCTCCAGAGGAGCGAGATTTTAAAGAAAGAAACAATTTACAATTGTTCCTGAAATTCAGGAAGGTAGATCTATCTCCAGAAAAGAATTCTGGAATAGGAATTCTAGGTTCAGACATGGAAGTGTGAACAACAAAATCCTGTATGTTTTGAACTTTTGCCGCGAGATTACTCAGGCTGGAAGCCAAACTCTGGACATCCATGTTAAACAGCTAATATCAGAGCCATTCAAGGGTTAAGAGGAGGTAAGAAGCAGCTAGACAGCAATTAAGGGCTAGGCAGCAAAACTCTGAAGGAAAAAATAAAAAAAATTCCCTTAAACACTTCTTTTTCTCCTGCTTCAGCCCAAACAATTAACACTTTGTGGGCCGGCTATACTGTCATGAATCCCAATGGCTAGGGATAGCAAGGGACAAGCAAAGTAATACAAAATATCGGACGAGCTCTAGGGTGATGGAACCTGGGCTGACCGCTGCCCTACGCCTGACAAACGCAACTAGAGATAGCCAGGGAGCGTGCCTACGTTGGTTCTAGACGCCACGCACCAGCCTAAGAGCTAACTAGTACTGCAGAGAAAATAAAGACCTCACTTGCCTCCACAGGAATGAACCCCAAAAGGTATAGTTGCCCCCCACATGTATTGACGGTGAAATGAGAGGAAGGCACACACATAGAGATTATATATATAGGTTCAGCAAATTGAGGCCCGCTGTAAACTAGAAAGCAGAACGATACAAAAGGGGTCTGAGCGGTCAGCAAAAAACCCTAATCAAAAAAACCATCCTGAGATTACAAGAACCCATGTGCCAACTCATGGCACATGGGGAGAACCTCAGTCCACTAGAGCTACCAGCTAGCATAGAGACATAATAAGCAAGCTGGACAAAAAAACCAACAACTGAAAATCAGCACTTAGCTTATCCTGAAAGATCTGGGAGCAGGTAGGCAGGAACCAAACAGAGCACATCTGAATACATTGATAGCCGGCAAGGGAATGACAGAAAGGCCAGGTAAAATAGGAACCACCCAGCCTCTGATGGACAGGTGGAAACCAAAGGCCGCAACCCACCAAAGTCACCCAGTACCAGCAGTAACCACCAGAGGGAGCCCACAAACAGAATCCACAACACATTCCCTACATTGTTATAGAACCCGTGACTCCCCTTGTACACTCCCTGACAGAAGTTATGTCGCTTATCCATGTTATGTAAATAAAAGCTTATAACCTGACGTTAAATTCATCCATTGGTTGTATAAATTATTCTTTTGAAAGCTGAAACCCTCCGAAATGTGGTTTAGGTTAAGAAAATAAATTGGCATCAATGCAGAAATATTGATCAGTTAATGGACACAGAATGGTCAGATTTTGGCAAGACAAACGTTTTGTCGCCTGGTCATATAATGCACCCAATCCTAGTTTACATCCTCACCTGTGCTCAGTAAATGATCGGTTAATTAGTGTTTTTTTAAAAGAAACCCAGCACCCCAGACCTTCACTTGAACTGCAACTTGAGCTCTGACAACATGCCAAAAATCCACCCTGCGACCAAAGCCTGGATTATCAAGAGGCTGAAGACCAGATCCACTGCAGAGGTGGCTGGCACCTTTAATGTGTCTCAGCGTGAAGTACAAAAATATTAAAAAAAAGATTTGAAGAAACTGGAGATGTTTGACAAGCCCAGGTCCGGCAGACCCCACAAGACAACTGCTCAGGAGGAACACTTGTTGGTTAGAAAATCCAAAGCAAGCCCCTCTTCCACTGCAGCAGAGCTCCAGCAGGTCTGGTCACCTCAAGTCCCTGTGTCAACTAGAACAGTTTGTAGGATTCTGTCTCGAAATGGCCTCCATGGTCGAATCAGTGCCCAGGAGCCAGCACTAAATAAAAGGCAAATAAAAAACCGTGTGGCATTTGCAAAATCCCACAGCCTGCTAAACAGATGGATGCTGGAAGAGTGGCAGAAGGTGGATTTCGCTGATGAATCTTGAGTAGAATTACACCACAGCCGCCGCAAATACTGCAGGAGACCTACTGGAGCCCGTATGGATCCAAAATACACCCAGAAAACAGTTACATTTGGTGGTGGAAAGATCATGGTCTGGGGTTACATTCAGTATGGGGGTGTGCGAAACATTTGCAAGGTAGAAGGCAATATCAATAGCCTAAAATATCAAGAAGTATTAGCTACCTCATATATTCCAAATCATAAAAGGGGTCAAATTCTGCAGCAGGATGGTGCTCCATCTCATACATTCATCTCTACAACAAAGTTCCTCCAGGCAAAAAAGATCAAGGTGCTCAAGGACTGGCCAGCCCAGTCACCAGACATGAACATCATTGAGCATATTTGGGGTAGGATGAAAGAGGAAGCTTGGAAGACAAAACCAAAGAATCTAGATGAACTCTAGGAGGCATGTAAGACTGCATTCTTTGCTATTCCTGATGACTTCATTAATAAATTGTATGAATCATTGTTGAACCGTATGGATGCAGTCCTTCAAGCTCATGGAAGTCACACAAAATATTAAATATGACTCTAATAGCACCACAACTTCATTCACCAATGTTATGCAACATATATTTGTATTTTAAGTTAATTATTTGTTTGAATATCACACTTTCTGTGGGCGACAAAACTTTTGTCTTGCCAAAATCTGACGATTAACTGATCAATATTTCTGCATTGATCCCAAATTATTTTCTTAACCTAAACCAGATTTTGAAGGGTTTCAACTATCAAAAGAATAATTTATACAAACAATGGATGAATTTGACTTCAGGTTATAAGCTTTTATTTACATAACATGGATAAGTGACATAACTTCTGTCAGGGAGGTTATATTCACAAAAACGTTTTTTAATGTGTCCCGCGCTGTATGTTAATTTATCAGTCCGGTCCGATGGGCATGGTTTCGGGTCTCTACATCACGCCCATTGGCTGTTGGTCGCCATCATACATCATAGATAACGCCTCTTGCCCCGTGCAACATCTTGTGTCTGCTCAGAAATATAGCCTTTTGTGCCTGCGCAGTATGCTTTGCCCAACTGCGGGCAAAGCCGAAAAACATAAGTGCGCATGCGCTGGCAAATGTAGTTCGGGTACATGAGCCAGAAGTACATGTCGGTGCATGCGCACTTATGTTTTTCAGCTTTGCCCGCAGTTGGGCAAAGCCTACTGCACAGGCGCAAAAGGCTATATTTCTGAGTAGGCGCAAGTTGTCGCACGGAACAAGAGGCATTATCTATGAAGTAGGACAGCGACCAACAGCCGATGGGCGTGATGTAGAGACCCGAAACCACACCCATCGGACCAGACTGATAAATTAACATACAGCGTGGGACATATTAAAAAACGTTTTTGTGAGTTTACAAGGGGAGTCAGGGGGTTCTATAATGATGTAGGGAATGCATAGCAGACGCTTAATAAGGTGATATTTTTAGCTGCTATGCCATAAAAGTGACAGTCCCTTTAAAAAGAAATTGAAAACATTATATACTCATCTTACTTTTTGCATACTTGGTTTACCATTACAATTTGGTAACCATATGCCCTACAACATGCTGTGGGAATTTATCTGCTGTGTTCTAACCTCTTGGAATTTATTACATTGTTATTTTAGGGCAGGGACAAAAAATCTTGCTAAAAAGTGTGTACATTTTATAGTCTTTAGGCAGCCTTCTGGGATTGTTGAGAACAATAACACTGTATCCTTACCGATCATTGAGAGAACTGATCTTTCTTCTCCTGCATAGTGTAGGCCACACCATAAACTGACCACATATTACTACCGCATTGTGACCAAATAATACCACATACAAGGGACCAATACCATCACATCATGACCCGACCATATATTATCACAACATAGTGACCAAATAATACCACACACAAGGAACAAATACTGTCAGACTGTGATCAGACCACATATTACCACCCCATAGTGACCAAATAATATCACCCGTAAGGGACAAATACTGCCACACTATGACCAGATCACATATTGCTACCACATAGTGACTAGATACTACAATATTGATCATTATTACAAAAAACTATACTAGTATTACCATGCCAGTTATACTCAGGAGCTCTGTACATAGTATAGAGTGTATAATGACAGTATACAGGTAATAGTGGCACACCAGTTACATTATACACAGTGACTAGTAGTATATATGTATATAGTGTCAGTGTACAGGTAATACAGGGATCACCGGTGACATTATACACAGGAGCTCTGTATATACTATATAGTGTATGGTGTCGGTGTACAGGTAATACACTGACTTATCAGTGATATCTCTAGTTGAAGATATTCATCTTCACTTTTCTTCTTCATCCAGTGCAGACTGCCATAACTTCTTCCAACCAGGACTCATCTCTATAACATACACACGTTGTCAAAATTTTTGTTACCCCTCATTTAATGACAGAAAAACCCACAATGGTCACAGAAATAACTTGAATCTGACAAAAGTAATAATAACTAAAAAATCTATGATAATGAACAAATGAAAGTCAGACATTGCTTTTCATCGTCATCATCATCATCATCATTATTATTATTATTATGCATTTTATAGCGCCATTTATTCCATGGCGCTTTACATGTGAAAAGGGGGCAAGTATAGACAAGTACAATAAACATGAGCAAAAACAAGGCACTAACAGGTACAGAAGGAGAGAGAATCCTGCCCGCTAGGGCTCACAGTCAACAGGGGATGGGTGAGGATACACTAGGAGAGGGTAGAGCTGATTGTGCGGCGGTTCAGTAGATTGAGGATCACTGCAGGCTGTAGGCTTGTTGGAAGAGGTGGGTCTTCAAGTTCTTTTTGAAGGTTTCCGTGGTAGTCGAGTGTCTGATGTGTTGGGGTAGCTTTTCAACCATTCTTCCACAGAATTTAAAAAAAAACTAAAACTCATGAAATAGGCCTGGACAGAAATGATGGTACCCTTAACTTAATATTTTGTTGCACAACCTTTTGAGGCAATCACTGCAATCAAACGATTCCGGTAACTGCCAATGAGACTTCTGCACCTCTCGACAGGTATTTTGGCCCACTCCTCAAGAGCAATCTGCGCCAGTTGTCTCATGTCTGAAGGTTGCCTTTTTCAGATGGCATGTTTCAGCTCTTTCCAAAGATGCTCAATAGGATTTAGGTCAGGGCTCATAGAAGGCAACTTCAGAATAGTCCCATGTTTTCCTCGTAGCCATTCTTGGGTGTTTTTAGCTGTGTTTTAGGTCATTATCCTGTTGCAAGACCCATGACCTGGGACTGAGACCAAGCTTTCTGACACTGGGCAGCACATTTCTCTCTAAAATCCCTTGATAGTCTTGTAATTTCATCGTATTCTGCACAGATTCTAGACACCCTGTGCCAGATACAGCTAAAGCAGCCCCAGAACATAACAGAGCTTCCTCCATATTTCGCAGTAGGGACAGTGTTCTTTTCTTGATATGCTTAATTTTTCCATCTGTGAACATAGAGCTCATGTGTCTTTCCAAAAAGTTCAATTTTTGTCTCATCTGTCCATAGGACATTCTCCCAGAAGCTGTGTGGCTTGTCAACATGTAGTTTTGAAAATTCCAGTCTGGCTTTTTATGTTTTTTTTCAACAATGGTGTCCTTCTTGGTCGTCTTCCATGAAGTCCACTTTGGTTGATACAGCGACGGAGGGTGCAATCTGACACTGATGTTCCTTGAGCTTGAAGTTCACCTTTAATCTGTTCAGAAGTTTTTCTGGGCTCTTTTGTTACCATTCATATTATCCGTCTCTTTGATTTGCCATCAATTTTCCTTCTGTGGCCACGTCCAGGGAGGTTGGCTACAGTCTCATGGATCTTAAATTTCTGAATAATATCTGCAACTGTAGTCACAGGAACATCAAGCTGCTTGGAGATGGTCTTATAACTTTTGCCTTTTAACATGTTTGTCTATAATTTTCTTTCTAATCTCCTATGATAACTCTTACCTTCGCTTCCTCAGGTCCATGTTGTGTGATACACACCATGTCACCAAACAGCACAGTGAGTATCTGTAGCCCTATATACAGGCCCACTCACTGATTCCAAGATTGTAGACACCTGTGTTGCTAATTAGTGGACACACCGTGATTTTACATGTCCCTTTTGTTATATTATTGTCAGGGGTACCATCATTTCTGTCCAGGCCTATTTCATGAGTTTTATTTATTTATTTATTTATTTTTTTAAGTTTGTGGACGCATGGTTGAAAAGCAATGTCTGACTTTCATTTGTTCATTATCATAGATTTTTTATTTATTATTACTTTTGTCAGATTCAAGTTATTTCTGTGACCATTGTGGGTTTTTCTGTCATTATCGAGGTGTACCAACAATTTTGACCACGTGCGTACATATCTAGAGCACATTCCCAATTTTTTCCCACCTTCTCCACTACGACAGATGAAGAAAAAAAATGATAGTGTCACCCTGTATAGTAACAAGACCCCCCTCCCTTACAACAGTATCCTCAAAAATAAATACGACACAGCAGTAATAATATGTTTTAATTAGCCCCTACAGCATTAATGTCCTACATCCTGGAACCTTCCTGCAATAATGTCCCCCATCCTGGCTCCCATGTGTCTCATTCCTGGCCCCATGTGTCTCCATCCTCCTCCCATATGTCCTCTCATCATGGCCCCATGTGTCCCCATCCTGGCCCCATATGTCCTACCATCCTGTCTCCTATATGTCCTCCCACCCTGGCTCCATATGTATCTATCTTTTTCCGCCATATGTCTCCATCCTGCCCCATATGTCTACATGCTTCCCCGTGTATGTCCTTTCATCATGGAACCCCATATGTCTCCAACCTGCCCCCATATGTTCTCCCATGCTGACCTATATATGTTCTCTCATCCTGGACCCATATGTTTCCATCCTGTCCCCCCATATGTGTCCATCCTGCATACATATATGTCCTCTCATCCTGGCCTTATATCCCAGTATGCACGTTCAGTTATTATTGAGCTGTCAAATCCTGCCCCTGACCAGGCCCCCTTCCTCATCGGGCCCCATACGCCAGTAAGGGAAGTAATGCCCTGATGGCGGCTCTGGCTGAGAATCTAATGTCATCGGAGGAATTATAGAATCATAGAATGGTAGAGTTGGAAGGGACGTCCTGGGTCATCTGATCCAACCCCTTACTCAAAGCAGGATTCACTAAATCATCCCATACAGATGTCTGTCCAGCCTCTGAAGACTTCCATTGAAGGAGAACTCACCACCTCTCATGGCAGCCTGTTCCACTCAATGATCACCCTAACTGTCAAAAAGTTTTTGCTAATAACTAATCTGTGTCTCCTCCCATTCAGTTTCATCCCATTGCTTCTAGTATTTCCTTGTGCAAATGAGAATAAAGATGATCCTTCTACAATGTGACAGCCCTTGAGATATTTGTAGACAGCTATTAAGTCTCCTCTCAGTCTTCTTTTTTGCAAGCTAAACATTCCTAAATCCTGTAAACGTTCCTCATAGGACATGGTTTTCAGACCAGTCACCATTCTGGTCGCTCTTCTCTGAACTTGCTCTAGTTTGTTGATGTATTTTTTAAAGTGTGGTGCCAAAAACTGGACACAGTATTCCAGATGAGGTCTGACCAAAGAGGAGTAGAGGGCAATAATGACTTCACGTGATCTAGACTGTATGCTTCTGTTAATACATCCCAGAATTGTATTTGCCCTTTTAGCTGCTGCATCACACTGTTGACTCATGTTCAGTCTGTGATCTATTAGAATACCCAAGTCTTTTTCACAAGTGCTGTTGCTTAGCCCTATTCCTCCCATTCTGTGTATGCTTTTTCATTTTTATTGCCCAGATGTAGTACTTTGCATTTTTCCCTGTTAAAAATCATTCTGTTAGCTGCTGCCCACAGCTCCAGTTTATTTATATCTTTTTGAATCCCCTCTCTCTCTTCTCTAGTATTAGCTATCCCTCCTAGCTTTGTGTCATCAGCAAATTTAATCAGTTTACCCTAAATTCCTTCATCTAAATAATTGATAAAGATGTTGAACAATACAGGGTTCAGGACAGAGCCCTGTGGTACCCCACTTGAGACATTCTTCCAACTGGATATGCAGCCATTTACGACCACTCTTTGGGTCCGATCACTAAGCCAGTTATGAATCCACCTAACAGTTGCCTTGTCCATTCCATACTTAGTCATTTTTTTCAATAAGGATTGTGTGAAATACTTTGTCAAATGCTTTGATGAACTCAAGATATACTATATCTACAGCATTTCCCTGATCCACCCAGTCAGTGATTCTGTCATAGAAGGAAATTAAGTTAGTTTGACATGGCTTATTAGCTACAGAGCCATGCTGACTCTGTTTAATCACTTCATTCTTATCCAGGTACTTACATACATGTTGTTTAATAATTTGTTCAAAGATCTTTCCTGGTGTAGACTTCAGACTGACTGGCCTACAGTTCCCTGTGTCGACCTTTTTCCTCTTTTTGAAGATTGGAACAACATTTGCTCTTCTCCAGTCTTCTGGGACTTCTCCTGTTCTCCAAGAATTTTCAAAGATTATGGAGAGTGGTTCAAAAATTTCTTCTGCTATCTCCTTCAGTACTCTGGGGTGTAATTCATCTGGACCCAGAGACTTGAATTCATTTATGTTAGCTAAGTGTTTTTTCACTATCTTGCTCACTAGGAGGTGCGTGTCTGCTATACAGTTGCTTGTATTATGGTCTGCTTTGAAGCAGATGATACCATATGTTCTGTTGGTAGAGGAAGTTCAACACCGCCTGAAAGGTCTAATCATGGTTGTGGTAAGTCGTATGTATAATCGAGTTCTATTGCACACTGCTACCTGATGATTCTTTGCAGTCTGCAATCTTTCAAACATAAAGCATATATGTCCTGGCTCATATAGTATAGGAATTATAGCTCTCCATCAGCACATGTTCATTTGATAAGAGCAAGCTAGCTAGCAATCAGAGCTAGCCTTAACCCCTTACTGCCATCGGATGGAATAGTACGTCTGATGTCAGAATCTCCCGCTTTGATGTGGGCTCCGGCGATGAGCCCGCATCAAAACCGGGACATGTCAGCTGTTTTGAACAGCTGATATGTGCCCACAATAGGCACGGGTGGAATCACGATCCACCAGTGCCTATTAACTAGTTAAATGCCGCTGTGAAACTCTGAACTCGGAATTTAACAAGCGATTCCGGCCATCCGGTCGGAAATGCGCGCATTGGTGACCGCCGTCACATGATCGGGAGTCATCGGTGCGTCGGCATTACAACTAGACGTCTCCTTGAGACCTCTATGGTTGTTGATGCCGGATTGCTATGAGCGCCACCCTGTGGTCGGCGCTCATAGCAAGTCTGTAATTCTGCTACATAGAGATGATCTGAGCATCAAGTTGTGGCAGCTTCTAGCCTCCCATGGAGGCTATTGAAGCATGCCAAAAGTAAAAAAAAAATGTTTTTAAAAATATGAAAAAAATAAAAAAAATATAAAAGTTTAAATCACCTCCTTTTCACCCCATTCAAAATAAAACAATGAAAAAAAATCAAACCTACACATATTTGGTATAGCTGCGTTCAGAATCGCTTGATCTACCAATAAAAAAAGGATTAACCTGATCGCTAAACGGCGTAGCGATAAAGTCAAAACGCCAGAATTAAAATGCAATAACGGGCAGTCAAAAGAACTTGTCTGCACCAAAATTGTATCATTAAAAACGTCAGCTCTACACGCAAAAAAAAAGCCCTTACCCAACCCCAGATCACGAAAAATGGAGACGCTATGGGTATTGGAAAATTGAGCAATTTTTTTTTTCTTTTAGCAAAGTTTTGAATTTTTTTTCCACCACTTAGATAAAAAAGAGCATAGATGTGTTTGGTGTCTATGAACTCGTACTGACCTGGAGAATCAAAATGGCAGGTCAGTTTTAGCATTTAGTGAACCTAGCAAAAAAGCCAAACAAAAAACAAGGGTGTGATTGCACTTTTTTGCAATTTCACCGTACTTGGAATTTGTTTCCCGTTTTCTAGTACACGACATGGTAAAACCAATGGTATTGTTCAAAAGTACAACTCGTGCTACAAAAAATAAGCCCTCATATGGCCATATTGACAGAAAAATAAAAAAGTTATGGCTCTGAAAAGGTGGGGAGTGAAAAACAAAACGCAAAACCGAAAAAAGCTCTGGGGGTTAAGTTATCCCATAATTCCTTGACTTTTCTTGGTTTTACAATTTCAATGTTGATGATTGAATATAGTTATTGTAAATCGTTCTAACTAAAGTTACTAAGTAGGAGAATTATTCACTGATGAGCATGATGATGAATAATTTTCTTCTTTTATTTCTAGCTGATACTGGGTACCTACTTCTTGAAGAAGTAATGGAAGAAAACAAACCATCTGTAAAATGGTTCATTGAAACACAATCAGACTGGTTTTTAAAGAATGGCATCCCTGAATGGTTTCATGGCGTTATTACAAGAAAGTAGGTGTTTTTGTAAGTCTTTTCTTTCTGGTGTAGTGTCTCATTATAGCTGGAGTTATGTGGATCGATCTGCGGAAGATCGTCTTGAAGTCGAATTTTCTGAAATTCGCAGGTCCCTGTAAATTTAAGCACATTGTGTGATTCAATTTGCGTGGATCGGCCCCCAAAAAACAAATGCCCAATGCCTTTTCATATACTGTTGAAAACTCACCCCCACACGGTCTGAGGAGCAAATTCCCTAATTAATGTAAAAAGACATAAATCCATGCGACACAATGATTCCTGCACTGAGTGTGTCAAAGGTCATCATCAGCTTGCTCCTCAGACCGTGTGGGGGCATCAAAACATAGAACCAGACCCCAATCAGAGGACAATAAAACATTCACACTCCTTATCTATGAACTGTTCCAATATTTATGGACATAACTGTTTATCACTCACATAATGGTAGTTCTGCTTCACGTCACCTGTCTTATCTATGGCATTTTTCTGTGCTGTGTTGTGCATAAATATGTGATTCTTCCGATTTTCTATTAGTCTATGCCTGATGAAGGGACCGGAGTAGTCTCGAAAGCTTGCAATTTGTTACCATCTTTTCAGTTAGCCATTAAAAGGTATCAACCACTGAGGACTCTCAATTCTAAATATTTTTCTATCCACTGGCTAAGGCTGCTTTCACACATCAGTTTTTTCCGTCAGGCACGATCCGTTGAATGTTGAAAAAAAAAAACAGATCCGGCATAAGTTTTTTTCTCATAGACTTGTATTAGCGACGGATTGCGACGGACGTTTCATCAGTTTTTAGCCGGATCCGTAGGAAATTTGTTTTCCGGCGGCTGGAGAAAACCGGCATACTAACATTTTTTGTGTCCGTCAAAAAAACAGACAGCAACGGATCCGGCGTTTGCTAGAATGGAAGCCTATGGTGCTGTATCCGTCAAACGACTGAATCTGGTGACAGATTCCATTTTTTTAAACTGAGCCTGCTCTGATTTTTTTTTTAAGTGTTTTCTCTTTTCTCTCTCCGTCTCTCTTCTGTCTCTCTCTCTCCCCCTAGTCGGACTCCAGAAAAGCTAGTCGGATCTGGCGAAAAAACAAATCCGTCACATTATTTCTTAACAATTTGTGACGGATCCGTTTTTTTCAAAATTTGACGGATTGAGCCTGATGGCAAAAAACTGATGTGTGGAAGCAGTCTAGCAGGCTACCAAGATATATATCTTTCCTGTATCAAATCTGAGGTGGATATATGCAGGATGGCTGACAGGTGATCATTTGTCTATCTAGATTTTTAAAATTTCATTATTGAGAATGTATGTTCACATATATAAGTAGATCCAAAGAGAACGAACATCTTCTGAGCATGCCTCCTCATGTTTGGAAAGTTCTCCTCTTTGAGAGAAGAGTAAAAAATGCTGCTGTGATGCTCACCTAAAGTTCTCTTCCAGTAGTCTATCAGACTGCAGGTCAATGAGTTCAAGCTGAACATCGCTGGGTGTATTATCAACGATGCAGCTAAAGGGAGAAAAAACAATTACATTTCATTCTCAACTGATCTGAAGTCTTGAAATCGCCTTGAAAATTCATCATGCAGTGCTCCTAACATGGAGTACCTGCAACAGTGATCAGCTGATGGTGTGGCTTCCTTTAGTGTTAGCAAGTGAGTAAGAATGTGATCATCCATTTGTCTTGAAAGAAATTGCAACTTTCTCATGAAACCCTTCACCAAGCTATACATTTCATTTACAAAAAGGCCCTTGCATTGTAATTTGGTATTTAGCTCATTCATTAGTGAAGTTACATCAACAGCAAATCCAAATTCTGCCATCCAGTCAGTATCCGACAGCTCTGTGATATAGTGTCCTTTCTTGTCACGGAACTTTTGAATCTCTACTCTCAAGTCCCACACTGTTTTAAGCACTGTCCCCAGGCTGAGCCATCTGACAGCTGTGAGGTAGCCTATATCATGATGTTCAGTTTCATGCTCTTCCAAAAGTGCAATGAATTGTCTGTGATTCAGCGCTCTTGCCCTGATGAAGTTCACTATTTTGGTAGTTACAACATCTGTAACATGGTTAATTTTTTGCACTGACTTACACAGCACCTCTTGATGAATAATGCAATGTAAAAATACCAGTTTCTGTTCAGTTGATTTCAGTCACTTTGTCCTGCATCCATTTCAAAAGCCCAACATTTTTACCTGTCAGGTTTCGAGAACCATCTGTTGTAACACCCGTTAGTTTGTCCCATTTCAGCCCTAGCTTGTCCAAGCGTCCATCCACTTCTGTGAACAAATCACTCCCTGTTGTCCCTTTCATGGACTGCATTGCTGCCATCTCTTCCTTAACTTTAAAGTCCTTTGATATTCCACGTGCAAAGATGAGCAACTGGGTAGTGTCGCGGATATCACAGCTCTCATCCAAAGCCAAGAAGAAAAAGTCAAAATTGCCCACTTTGTTTTGCAGCTGAAGCTCCAGATTTTCCGCAATGTCCTCGATTCTTCTTATGGTTCTTCTGGAGAGGGGTACATTCACAAATGCCTCTTTTTTATCGGGGCATATTAGCGATGTAGAGTCCACCAAACACTCTTTGATAAACTCGCCAACACAAAATGGCTTACTATTTTTTGGCAATTTTGTGGGATATAACAAAACTGGTCTTGACTGCTCCATCCTTGGGTGAAGCCTAGTAAAACGTTATTGTTAGTTTTGCTGCTTGGCTAGTAAAGCACCTGATGCCCGTGCCCGCTCTGCATCGCTCAAGTTGCTGTATTTCTCAACATGTTTTATTGAGTAATGGAGATTCAAATTGTAATCCTTAAACACGGCAACCTGTTCTCCACAAACTAAGCACACAGCTTTACCTCTCACTTCAGTAAATAAATACTCTGTAGTCCAGATCTTGTTAAAAACTCTACATTCTGTATCAACCTTTCTTTTTTCAGCATGAGCTGACAAGTTATTTTTTAGCTAAAAAAAAATATTTGACCATCCTCAGATAAACTGAAATGGAAACCAATAATGGTGTAAAATTGGTCGTAACATACAGAATCGTCATCCCAGCTTTTATCTCAGTAATCCTAATTGCAGCAGTAATCATCCGGCAGATAACATTCCCCCCCATTCCCACTATTTATTATAATAATATTTTTATTTCTATAATGCCAGCATATTCCACAGCACGCCTGGAACCCAACCACAAATATGTGATTTTCATACATGCAGTCAGGTGCTGACTAGACGTGTGGTCATGTGTCCGCCAGACGCCGGCATCGGAGAATCCTCACAGCGCATAGTGCATGTGCTGTGAGGATTCACAAGTCTGCATTCACATATAGTGTTTGCAGACTTGTAACCAAAAGGCCGGACAACTCCTGTCATGATGTTTTCCGGTTATAAGTTTCTAGCATTTAATCTCCAGCACTGGATTAAAATAATAAAATATGATGTTACTCACCCCAAAATTTAGCTCTATCATTTCACCACTGCACTGATCTCTATTTACTGGCTGCAGTAGTGACTGCCCAACTACAGCTCACATCACTGCTGCTGCCAATCACAGAACTGAACAGCTCATGCGGTCTACATGGAGCGGAGTCATTGAGCTCATTGGCTGTGGAGGTGATGTCTTCTGCACTCGTCCCATCACCAGTAGTCAGTAACCAGAGACCATAGCAGAGGCAGAGATGTGGCCATGGAATCGGGGAGGCTGCATAACATCCCATTTTATTATTATAACCTACTACTGGCTATTAGAGGCCAAAAACGTATAACTGGAAAATCTCCTGAAATAATAACGTACACTTCTACTTCCTTCACTGGCGCTGTTCTTCCAGCCCTGTGTACTCATGTCCTTGTCACATGAAGGCTGCAGTTAGCCGCAGCCACGAGAGACACATGGCTGAGAGCAGCTGAATGTATTTATTTTGTTATTATTTTATGCAGCTGGTTACTGACATATAGAGGGGTTTACCGTTACTGAGGTTATCCACAGTGCGCCCGAACTGTTTGGCTGCAGCCTTTACGGTTTTGTCAGAGCAGACATCCAGCCTGACAGAATATTGATCAGCTGCAGCCATGTCACATTACCCTCCGCCAACAGCAGTGCCGACATTGCTAGAACGGTGTCACTGCGGGAGGGGAGGATTCATTGTTTGCATTTTAACTAGGATCCTAAAATGTTTATGGGAACTGGTCATGCCAGATAATGCTATTTACCTGCAGGTATGTGGTTAATCTGCAGGTAAATAGCTTTAGGCTATGTACCCATGATCCGGACGTTGCAGCACTTTGGATGCTGCGTCCAAAGCGCTGCTGTCTATTGAACGCAGGTGACTCCTCTGTGATCACTGAACCGTGCGGATTCACCACGTCCAATACATTGTCTGTATCTAATTTCTGTTATGGAGGCTCACGGCCACAAGACAAATTGATCTATTGCGGTCCTGAACGACACGCCACATGTCAGTGTCAGTGTGTGATCCACAGGGGTCTGTGGATGCATAATAAATATGGGATTTCTTGAAATCCCATCCCCTATGCTGTAACATCTGGTCGTTGCGGTTTTGATGCTGCATGAGTAAGCAACGTCAAACCCGCAGCTATTACTGATTGTGTGTACGGGCCCTTAGAAAGCCTTTCAGCTGCTACACTGACAGCCCAGCAACCGGGAAGAAATGAACTTTAATCCTACCTGCAGCATCTGACATTCATTTGGAGACGCGGCTCCAGTCACTGCTCAGTACGTGGTGAGAGGCAGATGGAAGCAGTGCAGCCAGGTGTGTACTGAGGCACAAAGTTTTGGGACAAGCTTACACCCGCCGCCCACCATGTACTGAGCTGTGACTATAGCCGTGTCTCAGCCTGACGCTGCCGGGAGGATTAAAGTTCATTTCTTCCCATAGCTGAGCCTCCAATGCGGCTGCACAGCTGTAGAACACTTCTAACCTGCAGATTAAACCTTTATCTGCAGGATAATAGCGTTTACACATTATGAATGTCATTTCCATACATGTGCCTTATTTAAAGAGGTTGTCCAGGCTTGGGGCTCAAGTCTGCAGTTACTCTATGTAACGGTGTGTGCATTGTCCCGATTCTCTGTGAGCAGGCAGTTGTGTGACCGCAAGTACGTGATTTGCATTCCTCCAGCCACACTTCGGCTAGACGTGTCCAGCCTCGCTCAATACACTTGCATCAGTCGAGGCTGGGCCCATCTAGTTGGAATGTGGCCGGGAGTACGCAAATCACATACTTGCGTCACACAACTGCCTCTCGCTCCTGGAGAATTGCGCACACAGCGCTGTGTGAAGATTCACATGTAGAATTCTGTGTCACAGTAACTACAAACTTTAATCCCAGCTTTGGACGACCCCTTTAACTTGTAATAACAGATATAGGGCCCCATGCACATGTGGATCCGTGCACTATACATGTCACATGTGTATGAAGCCCAATATCTTGCCCTATTCTTACCTGGGACATGCCTTTCATAAAACTACAGATTCTGTAGTGAGGGTCTACTGAGGGTGGTGGGCTCACTGTGACAAGTCAGGGCTCTGAGAGAGTCGGGGCAGCGTGCTGTGATCATCTGACCTGCGTCTCTACGTATCTCTACACAGGTCAGATGTACACAGCAATGTTCAGGACCTTTAACAGCACCGCCCTCTGCTCTGCCTCCTCTGAGTTTTCATGCTAGCCGCTCTGCCCTCTGCTCCGCCCCCTCTGAATCCTTATGCTGGCTGTACCATGACTGCTCCGCCCTCCACGCCGCCTCCTCTCCACCCACCTTAGACTCCTCACTACACCTACACGCTGCATTGCTACCTGGCCCGCACACTCTGGAGAGCTGCGACTGCTGGAGCATTTGTTCTAGTCTCTTTGCCTGTGCACATCTGCACGGAACAGGGCAAGTGGGAAGAGCGAGGCTAAGCACCAGATTTGGCCAATCTTATCAATGCACCATTTCTGGGGTGGCTGAGGCCTGATGTTCTTAGCCTTTGAGGGTGGCCAATATTTCTGTCCCCTTCCCAGGCTATTAATATCAGAACACAGCTGTCTGTTTCACCTTTGCTGGTTACAAATTATAGGGAGACCCTAAGTCATTTTTTTCTAGGGTCCCCTGTAAACTAACCAGTAAAGGCTAAGCAAACAGCTGTTAGCTGTTATTAATAGCATGGGAAGCTTTTGGGTAACTGGCCCATTGCACAACTTATTAACATCAGCAACCAGCTGTCTGCTTTCCCTCTACTAGTTATGAAAATTACTTGGGTGCTCACGCCATTTTTTTATTATTTATTTTACTCACGATGTATGCAGCGGATGCTGAGTACAACTCCCATCATTGTCACCTGGTCGTGCTGATTTCAGGGAGACCAGGCGAAAATGATGAAAGCTGTTTTTAGCACCCGGCACCTGTGAACAGCGCATACTGTGCAGCTTTTCCCAGGTGCCAGTGTGTGTCACACTGATGCAACACACAGATGCAACAAGGGCACAAGGACACGGATAGCTCCTGTACTGTTTTTTTCTAGTACTGAAAATATCAGGACTAATGATGATCGAACGTGCTTGGATAACGTCTTATCCAAGCATGCTCAGGTCTTTTCCTAGCATCTGGGAGCGCTCGTATATTATGTCCGAGTCCCTGTGGGTAACAATCAGGCAATCTCCACATGTGCTGTAGCTAACAGCCGCAAATCATGCAGCCATGGGGACTACATCATAATATATGAGCACTCCCTGATACTCTGATAACACCCGAGCAAGCTCGGATAGGATGTTATCCGAGCACGTTCGCTCATCACCAATCAGAACATGTGAAGGGAGCTTAGCACAAGATCCCCTTTAAGAACCTGTTAGTACTTTGAAATGAATATTGGAGCCGACAGACTGCCTTTAGACCACACATGTCAAAGTCTGGCCCGAGACCAAATCTGCTGGATAACCCCTTTAATCGAGGAAAGACAGCAGTACAAAATGCATGGTTCAGCAAACTTTGTCATGCTTGATCACCAATACCTTAAAGAGGTGAACCTGTGAACCATAGGATGAAAGATATGGAAAATAGCAAACACAGTGAGGTCTCTTATTGTACCTATGTCCTGGTCTAGTATAAGCCCCAGGTTTTAGTATAACAAGTCCTCAGGCTAAAAATTAACCCTGGCATGAGCTGCAGTTCGTTTAATAATCTTATAATAGGCAGCCTATTATTGTATGATTATTATTAAAGGATTTAAAGGGGTTATCCAAGCTTGGAACAAATGTATGCTGTCACCACTTGTGAAGGCTGGCACCATAGAGATCACGCAGAATCCCTCCACTGCCACCATATGTGACGAACCCGCCCCTCGCCATCTCATCTGACGTTACTATTACATCAGCGAGATCACGTGGTATGGTGGCCTCATTGGCACCAATATGACGTTCCGCACCCCTGGGGACACATAAGGTTGGCTTGCACAGTTTTACACACATGCCTTGTCCACATAGGTCCAGGGAAGCACGAGGAGTTGGAGGATGTGACCCATGCAGTCAGTGACGTGGCACCACGCTCGCTCACAACCCTGAGAAGCTGAGAGGCAACTTTTACTAGCACCAGTGAAACAGAGTGCTGCCAGCCCGGGTGGAGTGCCACCAGTTCCTCATTAATCCCTGTCCATTAACAGGATTTTATAGAAACTAGCCCCGGTAGCATGGGAAGATAAAAAAGTGATAAATGAACATGTGGATTCGTGGATCGAGATAAAAGAGCAGATCAAGGTTAAAATATATATTTCATCGCCTGTGGGCTGCATGGTGGCTCAGTGGTTAGCACTGCAGCCTTGCAGTGCTGGGGTCCTGGGTTCAAATCCCTCCAAGGACAACATCTGCAAGGAGTTTAGGTTCTCCCTGTGTTTGTGTGTTTTTCCTACGAGTACTCCGGGTTTCTGCCACATTCCAAAGACATACTGATAGGGAATTTAGATTGTGAGCCCCATCAGGGACAGTGATAATGTCTGTAAAGCGCTGCGGAATAAGATAGCACTATATAAGTAAAGCATAAGAAATAAATAAGTCACTATATAGTTTACTGCAAACACTATACACTGACATTTGTTCCAAGCCTAGACAACCCCTTTAATAATCTTACAATAATAAGCAGTACCTCTAAGGCCGGGGTCACACATGCGTGTTTTACGTACGTAAGAGCGCAAAAACTACGTACGTAAAACTCGCATTACATACGGCACAATGCTTCTCAATGGGGCTGCTCCTATTAGCCGTATATTACGGTTCAGTATTATACGGCGTTCTACGGCCGTACAAAATCGCAGCATGCTGCGTTTGTCAGCGTATTGCGCAAATAATACGCCAATGAAAGTCTATGGGGGCGAGAAAAATACGGATTCCACACGGACCAGCAGTGTGACTTGCGAGAAATACGCAGCGCTGTTAGTGAAAAGTCGGTAATTCAATTGCCGGCTTTTCATTTCTCCTGCACAAACCCGACAGGATATGAGACATGGTTTACATACAGTAAACCATCTCATATCCCCTTTTTTTTTGCATATTCCACACTACTAATGATAGTAGTGTGTATGTGCAAAATTTCAGCGCTGTAGCTGCTGAAATAAAGGGTTAAATGGCGGAAAAAATTGGCGTGGGCTCCCGCGCAATTTTCTCCGCCAGAGTGGTAAAGCCAGTGACTGAGGGCAGATATTAATAGCCAGGAGAGGGTCCATGGTTATTGGCCCCCCTGTGGCTAAAAACATCTGCCCCCAGCCACCCCAGAAAAGGCACATCTGGAAGATGCGCCTATTCTGGCACTTGGCCACTCTCTTCCCACTCCCTGTAGCGGTGGGATATGGGGTAATGAAGGGTTAATGCCACCTTGCTATTGGAAGGTGACATTAAGCCAGATTAATAATGGAGAGGCGTCAATTATGTCACCTATCCATTATTAATCCAATTGTTGGAAAGGGTTAAAAAACACACACACACATGATTTAAAAGTATTTTAATGAAATAAACACAGCGGTTGTTGTAATAATTTATTGCTCTCTCATTCCATTTTCAGACCCTCGCTTGGCAAAATAATAAACACACAATATACATACCCTCTCTGATGTCCGATCACGTCCCACGAAGTAATCCATCTGAAGGGGTTAACTAATATTACAGGCAGAGCTGCGATAAACCACTCGCTCGTGCCTGTAATCCCCGGGTGCTGAAAGGAAAGCAGTGATCTATACTTACATTCAGTCGCGGTGATGCGCCCCTGCTGGATGTTCTCATGAACTGCAGCCTGGGAACTTTTTCCCACGCTCCAGGTCATATGAGGACATCCACCAGGGGGCGCATCACCGCGACTGAAGGTAACTATAGGTCATTGACCTACATTTCCTTCAGTCGCGGTGATGCGCCCCCTGGTGGATGTCCTCATATGACCTGGAGCGTGGGAAAAAGTTCCCAGGCTGCAGTTCATGAGAACATCCAGCAGGGGCGCATCACCGCGACTGAATGTAAGTATAGATCACTGCTTTCCTTTCAGCACCCGGGGATTACAGGCAAGAGCGAGTGGTTTATCGCAGCTCTGCCTGTAATATTAGTTAACCCCTTCAGATGGATTACTTCGTGGGACGTGATCGGACATCAGAAGGTATGTATATTGTGTGTTTATTATTTTGCCAAGCGAGGGTCTGAAAATGGAATGAGAGAGCAATAAATTATTACAACAACCGCTGTGTTTATTTCATTAAAATACTTTTAAATCATGTGTGTGTGTGTGTGTTTTAACCCTTTCCAACAATTGGATTAATAATGGATAGGTGTCATAATTGACGCCTCTCCATTATTAATCTGGCTTAATGTCACCTTCCAATAGCAAGGTGGCATTAACCCTTCATTACCCCATATCCCACCGCTACAGGGAGTGGGAAGAGAGTGGCCAAGTGCCAGAATAGGCGCATCTTCCAGATGTGCCTTTTCTGGGGTGGCTGGGGGCAGATGTTTTTAGCCACGGGGGGGCCAATAACCATGGACCCTCTCCTGGCTATTAATATCTGCCCTCAGTCACTGGCTTTACCATTCTGGCGGAGAAAATTGCGCGGGAGCCCACGCCAATTTTTTCCGCCATTTAACCCTTTATTTCAGCAGCTACAGCGCTGAAATTTTGCACATACACACTACTAACATTAGTAGTGTGGAATATGCAAAAAAAATGGGGATATGAGATGGTTTACTGTATGTAAACCATGTCTCATATCCTGTCGGGTTTGTGCAGGAGAAATGAAAAGCCGGCAATTGAATTAGCGGCTGTTCAAAGATATCGCGCTGAATGAAATCTAAATACAGAATATATATATATGTGTCTCAATGACATATATATATATATATATACTGTATATATGTTTTCCCTAACATTTGAGCACATAAATCCATTAGATGTCGGTTTTGCAAGCCTGCGCGAAAATCTCGCAGTACGGATGGCATACGGATTACATACGGAGGATGCCATGCGCAAAATACGCTGACACACCCTGACTACGGATCACTATTTTGGGAACATTTCTCCGTATTACGGCCGTAGTACGGACGTATAATACGTGGCGTATTGTCTTACGCCATGTGTGACTCCAGCCTAATACATTTGGCACTCTGGTAAAAGGGCAGGCTTCATGTAAAGCCCCAGTGACAGTAATGGAAAAGGATCCGTGAGACAGCTGCATGACTAATGGTGTGATAAAGTGTAAAAAAACAACATGCTTTATTTAAAATAAAAAGTTCCTAAAACCATCCATATTTGATAATTGTATTAAAGAAATGGATCCCATACCAGTCAGATGAAGTCCAAATAGGAAAGTCTTCAAAATACAGAAACTCTACAAACCATGACAATGCCAAGAATGAAGAAATCTGTTAAAGTTACTTTTAGAAGCTTTGTCCTAAAGGACCTGGTGCAGTCCTCTTTCATTCCGTTGCAGACTTTGCCCTGGTATTTGTAGGTAGCTATATGCTGAGCTCCAACGATAATTGTGTTTGGACGAGGCCTGATGCTGAGTCTCCGACACCCATCCATGTTATACTGATGAACTGTCTTGCCGGTAGGTCAGCAAGAGTTTAGTCGGGGGCAAGCCCTTTAATAAGCTGAACCCTTAGGGTTGAAATTGAGAAACATAAATAAGTGATTTTTTCATTACTAATTTTATATTTCTATATTAGTCAATCAACTAACATGCGTCCATTGTTTGTCCCCATGCATTGTGGGAATGACTCAGCTAAGAACTATTGATTATGTCATACGTGCCAAGGCACATGACTTACCCGAATACTCTGTGCTTGTGGAACATGTATCGGTGCAGCCCGTGTCATAATTCCCTGCCATAATTACAGGATCGCTGCAATGATTCAGACTTCCCTATTATATATTGGTCAGAAACTTGTGCTGGAAAGAAACAGTTTGCAATAAAGGCTTTAGAAAGATTGGGTTAGCTTGCATATCGTACAATGAAATAATGTGTTATGGAAATCATGTATCAGTATCATGACATATTTTATTAATATCTTACCCAGTAAATGTAACACTTTCTTCTGATATTAAAGTTTTCCTTGTGACAAAATTGCTCTTGAGTTGATGCATGTGAGGAACTGGCCAGCTCTACGGGATGCAGACTTTCCAGCACGGAGCACCATTTGCTTCGATATTTGCTTGCTGTGTTTTATTAGTGATTTGCTTGCTCATCAGTTCATCCTCAGGAACCAATGTTTCCATTCAGTGACTGAAAGCAGAGGAAGGCGTGCACGTTGGATCTTATGTATAACTTAGGGTACTGTCACACTCTGCAACTTTCCAACGATCACGACCAGCGATACGACCTGGCCGTGATCGTTGGAAAGTCGTTGTGTGGTCGCTGGAGAGCTGTTACACAGACCGCTCTCCAGCGACCAACGATGCCGAAGGCCCTGGGTAACCAGGGTAAACATCGGGTTACTAAGCGCAGGGCTGCGCTTAGTAACCCGATGTTTACCCTGGTTACCATCGTAAAAGTAAAAAAAAACAAACAGTACATACTCTCATTCCGGTGTCCGTCAGGTCCCTTGCAGACTGCTTCCCGCTCTTACTGAGTGCCGCCGTAAAGTGAAAGCACAGCACAGCGGTGACGTCACCGCTGTGCTCTGCTCTTACTTTCCGGCCGGCAGTCAGTTAGAGCGGGAAGCAGACTGCAAGGGACCTGACGGACACTGGAATGTGAGTATGTACTGTTTTTTTTTTTTTATTTTTACGATGGTAACCAGGGTAAACATCGGGTTACTAAGCGCGGCCCTGCGCTTAGTAACCCGATGTTTACCCTGTTTACAAGCGAACGCATCGTTGGATCGGTGTCACACACACCGATCCAACGATGACAGCGGGAGATCCAGCGACGAAAGAAAGTTCCAAACGATCTGCTACGACGTACGATTCTCAGTAGGGTCCCTGATCGCTGCTGCGTGTCAGACACTGCGAGATCGTAACTATATCGCTAGAACGTCACGAATCGTGCCATAGTAGCGACAAAAGTGCCACTGTGAGACAGTACCCTAAGGTAAGACAGGAGATTGATAAAGGCAAATGAACAGCAGCCCTTTTATCATTCTCTTCTGTGTCTCAAGGTCTCAAGCCTTTATGCTGCTAGCAACTAGGTCCATTGTGTGGATGGGGATAGTAGACCCAGGGGAGCCATCACTACAGGGGGACTCACATGCAATCCCAGGTGTTGGGGCTCAGCCTAAGTGAGACACCCCCACCAATGCACAGTTAGCTTTGGGAGGGGATTGTTTCCCAAGGGCTGGGCTCAATTCCCGGGGGCGAATTTGGGGGTATTGACGACTGATGAGGAAATGTTGTTGTGTTGGAGTGACATTGAGGGGAGAGGATTTTCTTGGCTGTGATCCTGGAGCCATGGATCGATGGTCTATGGAGTTTTGGAGATCAGTTACCGGCTGGGCAGGATCTCCCTGCTATGGTTGAGGGATCTGACGTCTGGATTTCACAAACTTTCTTAAGGATTGTTGGTCCTGGATACATAGATTTCGGTTGTATTATTTGTCATCTGGAGAAGCATGGACTTTGACTTTGCCTACAGACTATAAAGGCAGGAGATACGAAATCTGTGGGCCAACCAAAAGTTGGGAGACAGTGAGTATCGCCTGATACGGGGGCAGTGAGAGTATTGGCCCTGGGGAAGGGATCTTGTGGACTGTGGGCAATGTATTTTGGTTATTTACCTGGATTTGTTGTATAGCCATGGATGTATGGAATAAAAAATAGTTGCATCGTTAACCTGCCTAGGTGATTATTACAACCTCAGAACTTCACAATGCAGATACACTTTCTTTGCAAAAACCAAATCATAAATGGTCTCAGTGCTCACGGGTATCTTTATAATAAATTGGGCATGTCTGCTTATGTCCTATAGCTACATGCCTTATACCGAAAGGATATAATTTTACTGAAACTCAAAAGAAATATCCTTCATGGTAATAACATGCAATTAGTATGAACCTTAAAAATCCCTGTAGAAACGTAAGAGAACAAGCACATGTTCAAAGCCTTTATCCTTCACGTAATGTGGGATAGAAACTTGGAGTTAGTTCATAACACTTAATGCGTTCGTCTAGGATTTGGAAAAAAATATCTAAAAGTGAGAAATGTAAAATATTAAGAAATTATTTTACAAGATTCCTTGCCTCTACTTCGGTGGTCCGCAGATATTGTTGACTTGCTCTGCAGTGATGATGTGCCAACCATACCCAGCGGTCCAATGTAGCCATTCACTGATCTCAGTGTTTATACCTGCACACAGGGCCGTATTTGCCACTAGGCACTGGAGGGCACGTGCCTAGGGGCGGGAGGCTGCAGGGGGCGGCACCAAGACAGAGAAGAACTTTTTTTTTTTTTAACCTCCTTCCCTCCCTCCCTTCGTCAGACAACCCATAAAATAGGTTGAATTTTTGGTATTTCCAGGCCTCCGTACCTTGTGAGGTCACACTCATTCCAGTAGCCCGCCGTCCATCTTGGATTTCCCTGGTTTCCAGGGACGCTACCTGCGAGAGCGTCCCTGGCTCTGTACAAGCGGTGCTTTCACCTTATCATCCTTCCTGGCTCCGTGCTGCTTCATCGCTCCCCCCTTATCAGATTACAGCTATCCATGGCATTGTGTGCACAAACTTGAAGCTTCTTAAAGGTATAGTAACCAAAGTTACTACGTTGCTTCTATTTATCTGCTGCATCACCAATGCTAAATAGGGAAGGATCACATTACTAACAGCCCAAAGTTGGGTCTTCAGTTCAAAAGTGCCAAACTGCATTGATAAACTTCACTGCTCATAGAGCTGAAGATGGGGGTGGGGGGAGTTTGGTGACAGAGGGGAGTCTGGAGCAGCTATATACTGTTGACGGAGGAGTCTGGAGCAGCTATATACTGGTGACGGGGGAGTCTGGAGCAGCTATATACTGGTGACGGGGGAGTCTGGAGCAGCTATATACTGGTGACGGGGGAGTCTGGAGCAGCTATACACTGGTGACGGGGGAGTCTGGAGCAGCTATATACTGGTGACGGGGGAGTCTGGAGCAGCTATATACTGGTGACGGGGGAGTCTGGAGCAGCTATATACTGGTGACGGGGGAGTCTGGAGCAGCTATATACTGGTGGCGGGGGAGACTGGAGCAGCTATATACTGGTGACGGGGGAGTCTGGAGCAGCTATATACTGTTGACGGAGGAGTCTGGAGCAGCTATATACTGGTGACGGGGGAGTCTGGAGCAGCTATATACTGGTGACGGGGGAGTCTGGAGCAGCTATATACTGGTGACGGGGGAGTCTGGAGCAGCTATACACTGGTGACGGGGGAGTCTGGAGCAGCTATATACTGGTGACGGGGGAGTCTGGAGCAGCTATATACTGGTGACGGGGGAGTCTGGAGCAGCTATACACTGGTGACAGGGGGGAGTCTGGAGCAGCTATACACTGGTGACGGGGGAGTCTGGAGCAGCTATATACTGGTGACAGGGGGGAGTCTGGAGCAGCTATATACTGGCGACAGGGGGGAGTCTGGAGCAGCTATATACTGGCGACGGGGGGAGTCTGGAGCAGCTATATACTGGTGACGGGGGAGTCTGGAGCAGCTATACACTGGTGACGGGGGAGTCTGGAGCAGCTATATACTGGTGGCGGGGGAGACTGGAGCAGCTATATACTGGTGACGGGGGAGTCTGGAGCAGCTATATACTGGTGACGGGGGAGTCTGGAGCAGCTATACACTGGTGACGGGGGAGTCTGGAGCAGCTATATACTGGTGACAGGGGGGAGTCTGGAGCAGCTATATACTGGTGACGGGGGAGTCTGGAGCAGCTATATACTGGTGACGGGGGAGTCTGGAGCAGCTATATACTGGTGGCGGGGGAGACTGGAGCAGCTATATACTGGTGACGGGGGAGTCTGGAGCAGCTATATACTGTTGACGGAGGAGTCTGGAGCAGCTATATACTGGTGACGGGGGAGTCTGGAGCAGCTATATACTGGTGACGGGGGAGTCTGGAGCAGCTATATACTGGTGACGGGGGAGTCTGGAGCAGCTATACACTGGTGACGGGGGAGTCTGGAGCAGCTATATACTGGTGACGGGGGAGTCTGGAGCAGCTATATACTGGTGACGGGGGAGTCTGGAGCAGCTATACACTGGTGACAGGGGGGAGTCTGGAGCAGCTATACACTGGTGACGGGGGAGTCTGGAGCAGCTATATACTGGTGACAGGGGGGAGTCTGGAGCAGCTATATACTGGCGACAGGGGGGAGTCTGGAGCAGCTATATACTGGTGACGGGGGAGTCTGGAGCAGCTATACACTGGTGACAGGGGGGAGTCTGGAGCAGCTATACACTGGTGACGGGGGAGTCTGGAGCAGCTATATACTGGTGACAGGGGGGAGTCTGGAGCAGCTATATACTGGTGACAGGGGGGAGTCTGGAGCAGCTATACACTGGTGACGGGGGAGTCTGGAGCAGCTATATACTGGTGGCGGGGGAGACTGGAGCAGCTATATACTGGTGACGGGGGAGTCTGGAGCAGCTATATACTGGTGACGGGGGAGTCTGGAGCAGCTATACACTGGTGACGGGGGAGTCTGGAGCAGCTATATACTGGTGACAGGGGGGAGTCTGGAGCAGCTATATACTGGTGACGGGGGAGTCTGGAGCAGCTATATACTGGTGACGGGGGAGTCTGGAGCAGCTATATACTGGTGGCGGGGGAGACTGGAGCAGCTATATACTGGTGACGGGGGAGTCTGGAGCAGCTATATACTGTTGACGGAGGAGTCTGGAGCAGCTATATACTGGTGACGGGGGAGTCTGGAGCAGCTATATACTGGTGACGGGGGAGTCTGGAGCAGCTATATACTGGTGACGGGGGAGTCTGGAGCAGCTATACACTGGTGACGGGGGAGTCTGGAGCAGCTATATACTGGTGACGGGGGAGTCTGGAGCAGCTATATACTGGTGACGGGGGAGTCTGGAGCAGCTATACACTGGTGACAGGGGGGAGTCTGGAGCAGCTATACACTGGTGACGGGGGAGTCTGGAGCAGCTATATACTGGTGACAGGGGGGAGTCTGGAGCAGCTATATACTGGCGACAGGGGGGAGTCTGGAGCAGCTATATACTGGCGACGGGGGGAGTCTGGAGCAGCTATATACTGGTGACGGGGGAGTCTGGAGCAGCTATACACTGGTGACGGGGGAGTCTGGAGCAGCTATATACTGGTGGCGGGGGAGACTGGAGCAGCTATATACTGGTGACGGGGGAGTCTGGAGCAGCTATATACTGGTGACGGGGGAGTCTGGAGCAGCTATACACTGGTGACGGGGGAGTCTGGAGCAGCTATATACTGGTGACAGGGGGGAGTCTGGAGCAGCTATATACTGGTGACGGGGGAGTCTGGAGCAGCTATATACTGGTGACAGGGGGGAGTCTGGAGCAGCTATATACTGGTGACGGGGGAGTCTGGAGCAGCTATACACTGGTGACAGGGGGGAGTCTGGAGCAGCTATATATTGGTGACAGGGGGAGTCTGGAGCAGCTATATACTGGCGACGGGGGAGTCTGGAGCAGCTATATACTGGCGACAGGGGGGAGTCTGGAGCAGCTATATACTGGTGACAGGGGGGAGTCTGGAGCAGCTATATACTGGTGATGGGGGAGTCTGGAGCAGCTATATACTGGTGACGGGGGAGTCTGGAGCAGCTATACACTGGTGACAGGGGGGAGTCTGGAGCAGCTATATACTGGTGACAGGGGGGAGTCTGGAGCAGCTATATACTGGTGACGGGGGAGTCTGGAGCAGCTATACACTGGTGACAGGGGGGAGTCTGGAGCAGCTATATACTGGTGACGGGGGAGTCTGGAGCAGCTATATACTGGTGACGGGGGAGTCTGGAGCAGCTATATACTGGTGATGGGGGAGTCTGGAGCAGCTATATACTGGTGACAGGGGGGAGTCTGGAGCAGCTATATACTGGTGACGGGGGAGTCTGGAGCAGCTATATACTGGTGACAGGGGGGAGTCTGGAGCAGCTATATACTGGTGACAGGAGGGAGTCTGGAGCAGCTATATACTGGTGACGGGGGAGTCTGGAGCAGCTATATACTGGTGACAGGGGGGAGTCTGGAGCAGCTATATACTGGTGATGGGGGAGTCTGGAGCAGCTATACACTGGTGACGGGGGAGTCTGGAGCAGCTATATATTGGTGACAGGGGGAGTCTGGAGCAGCTATATACTGGCGACGGGGGAGTCTGGAGCAGCTATATACTGGCGACAGGGGGGAGTCTGGAGCAGCTATATACTGGTGACAGGGGGGAGTCTGGAGCAGCTATATACTGGTGATGGGGGAGTCTGGAGCAGCTATATACTGGTGACGGGGGAGTCTGGAGCAGCTATACACTGGTGACAGGGGGGAGTCTGGAGCAGCTATATACTGGTGACAGGGGGGAGTCTGGAGCAGCTATATACTGGTGACGGGGGAGTCTGGAGCAGCTATACACTGGTGACAGGGGGGAGTCTGGAGCAGCTGTATACTGGTGACGGGGGAGTCTGGAGCAGCTATATACTGGTGACGGGGGAGTCTGGAGCAGCTATATACTGGTGATGGGGGAGTCTGGAGCAGCTATATACTGGTGACAGGGGGGAGTCTGGAGCAGCTATATACTGGTGACGGGGGAGTCTGGAGCAGCTATATACTGGTGACAGGGGGGAGTCTGGAGCAGCTATATACTGGTGACAGGAGGGAGTCTGGAGCAGCTATATACTGGTGACGGGGGAGTCTGGAGCAGCTATATACTGGTGACAGGAGGGAGTCTGGAGCAGCTATATACTGGGGAACAGGGGAGGCTGGAGCTGCTATATACTGGGGAACAGGGGAGGCTGGAGCGGCTATATACTGGGGAACAGGGGAGGCTGGAGCGGCTATATACTGGGGAACAGGGGAGGCTGGAGCTGCTATATACTGGGGAACAGGGGAGGCTGGAGCTGCTATATACTGGAGAACAGGGGAGGCTGGCAGTGGCAGGCTGGGCCGGGTGGCAGGGATGCTTTTTCCCCCTGGGTCGGTCCCCAGGCAGCTGTTCAGGGCCGCCCGAGGATCGGCACTGTACTTTTGATTGCGGATGCCATAACTTAATTTGCTGCCTGGCTGGCAGACTCCTTCCTGATCTTGCATGATGCATCCACATGTATTCGCCTCTTTGAGATGCGAATACATTTGAATGCATGATATCCGGCACAGAGCAGAGCATCACAGTTGGTTCATGAAATCCCATCTCCACTATGCATGCAATGACGCCTTCGGCTTTCCTGCGGAGACACATGTGCGGCTCGTCTTTTACGGACCGCAGCATGTCTATTTATTTTGTGGAGACGCTCCGTCTCCGCAAGATAAATGTCACCCGTACAATATGTTGGACTCAGTGATTCCGCATGGTTCAATCAACACATGAGGAATCACCTACGTTCAAAAGCTGGCAGCACTTTAGACGGAGCAGACATGTGACCGTCATGCATTCATGCAGGGATCACCATAAAAAATATATAAAAATTTATTAGACTATATGTAAACCACACAAAAATATTAAAAACATTTAAAAAACACACAAAACTACAAAATCATGCCCTGTGAGGTCAGGGGCTCCGGATCACTGGCCAACACCCAAAAAGTTTAGCCCCAATGGGCTTAGTACATCTCATAAGTAGGTGAGGTTCCTGTATGGTCCACAGTCTGATGATGAAGGTAACAACAACTCCCAGTATCTCCTTACCATAGTTAAGGACATACTGGGAGGTACATGTTCATGTCATACAAGTGTATCATGGGGCTGATCTAACACTGAAATTGACCACCATAATAAGCGTGGTGCTGCATTCATCTACTGATGGTGGTTCTGATCCTGCATTCATCTACTGATGGTGGTTCTGACCCTGCATTCATCTACTGATGGTGGTTCTGATCCTGCATTCATCTACTGATGGTGGTTCTGATCCTGCATTCATCTAGTGATGGTGGTTCTGACCCTGCATTCATCTAGTGATGGTGGTTCTGACCCTGCATTCATCTACTGATGGTGGTTCTGACCCTGCATTCATCTACTGATGGTGGTTCTGACCCTGCATTCATCTACTGATGGTGGTTGTATCGCTGCATTCATCTACTGATGGTGGTTCTGATCCTGCATTCATCTACTGATGGTGGTTCTGACCCTGCATTCATCTACTGATGGTGGTTGTATCGCTGCATTCATCTACTGATGGTGGTTCTGACCCTGCATTCATCTACTGATGGTGGTTGTATCGCTGCATTCATCTACTGATGGTGGTTCTGACCCTGCATTCATCTACAGTACTGGTGGTGGTTCTGTCCCTGCATCACATAACTGCCAGATCCCACCACCAGCACCAGAGAATCCTCACAGCGCACAGTGCACATGATGTGAGGATTCACATACTGTATAGTGACTTTAGACTTGAAGCTTAAGATCGGACAACCTTTTTAACGATGGGCCGCTACTCATGGGCCACTGCTGTGCTTGCCTCCAAGGCTAAAATTTGCCAGCCAGCCCCTGGAGACTGGTGCTATGCAGGCTGACGATTTGGGGGTGGCTGACACTTTAGAATAGGGATTGGGGGACATATTCCTATAGATGACTTTGAAAAGCTGAAGGTGTTAACAAAAAAACGCTCAAAAGACTGAACCTGTGTACAGCAAGTGCAGGCGTTCATTCTTTTAGTGTTTGTTAAGCGATTTTTAAAGCATTTTACAGATTGCATCTGCCTTAAATAGATGTCGTGCACAGACTCAGTGTGTGAAGTCAGTAAGGGGCGCAACCACGAAAAGTGCCTAGGGCAGCATGAAGGCCAAATACGGCACTGCCTGCACATATGAAACAACAACATGAGGCCAGTGATTGATTGCCGTGATGACTTCCTCCTCACAATTGGCATATCATTACTGTAGGACACATAAAAGACTTGTGGTTGGCAACCTATATTCAAGATAAGTAACCAGCAAAGAATGCTGGAAGAGTTCAGCTGTGAAGAATAGTGAATGCAGCTTTTGGCTATAATACAGGATGTAAGTCAAGATCATCAAAAGGGAAGTAAAGGGGTTCTCCAGTCAAATGGTAAATTTAGAAGTGGGTAGCCAGAGAGTGCAACCAATAAAAGAGTGCATACTCACAACCAGGGCTGTGGAGTTGCAGTCAACGAGTCAAAGTCGGTGTCCATTTTGGTGGAATTGGAGTCAGTCAGTATAAAATGGACGAACTGTAAATATCTAATACATTGAGTACAGTAGTACAATGCAGGATGTGCTGTAAATGTTTACATAATAATTTAGAAAAGTTATGAAATGTCCTATAAATGTCTGTTCTGTTCGATTAATCTGTGCTGCACTTTATGTACATGCTCAGTAGTGAGGCAGTGCTGTGAGGCCAGAGTCAGAGTATTGGGTGCATTGACTGAACATACATTTCAGTAGGCCAACATTTTGAATTTTAAAATCAATTTTCAAGCTGGTGTTATAAAGTATTCTAAGTTACTGAGATAATGACTTTTGAGTTTTCATTGGCTGTAAGCCATAATCATCAACATTAACCCCTTCACCCCCGGAGCTTTTTCCGTTTTTCCGTTTTCGTTTTTCGCTCCCCTCCTTCCCAGAGCCATAACTTTTTTATTTTTCCGTAAATTTTGCCATGTGAGGGCTTATTTTTTGCGGGACGAGTTGTACTTTTGAACGACATCATTGGTTTTACCATGTCGTGTACTAGAAAACGGGAAAAAAATTCCAAGTGCAGTGAAATTGCAAAAAAAGTGCAATCCCACACTTGTTTTTTGCTTGCCTATTTTGCTAGGTTCACTAAATGCTAAAACTGACCTGCCATTATGATTCTCCAGGTCAGTACGAGTTCATAGACACCTAACATGACTAGGTTATTTTTCACCTAAGTGGTGAAAAAAAATTCCAAACTTTGCACAAAACAAAACAAAATTGCGCCATTTTCCGATACTCGTAGCGTCTCCATTTTTCGTGATCTGGGGTCAGGTGAGGGCTTATTTTTTGCGTGCCGAGCTGGCATTTTTAATGATAGCATTTTGGTGCAGATACGTTCTTTTCATCGCCCGTTATTGCATTTTAATGCAATGTCGTGGCGACCAAAAAAACGTAAATCTGGCGTTTCGATTTTTTTTCTCATTACGCCGTTTAGCGATCAGGTTAATGCTTTTTTTTATTGATAGATCGGGCGATTCTGAACGCGGCGATACCAAATATGTGTAGGTTGGGTTTTTTTTTATTGATTTATTTTGATTGGGGCGAAAGGGGGGTGATTTAAACTTTTATATTTTTTTTATTTTTTTCACATTTTTTTTTTTACTTTTTTTTTTTACTTTTGCCATGCTTCTATAGCCTCCATGGGAGGCTAGAAGAAGGCACAACGCGATCGGCTCTGCTATGCAGCAGCGATCATAAGATCGCTGCTACACAGCAGAAATGCCGGTGTGCTGTGAGCGCCGACCACAGGGTGGCGCTCACAGCCACCGGCGATCAGTAACCATAGAGGTCTCCAGGACCTCTATGGTTACAATGTACAAGCATCGCCGACCCCCGATCATGTGACGGGGGTCAGCGATGCGCTCATATCCGGCCGCACGGCCGGATGCGGTAGTTAAATGCCGCTGTCTGCATTTGACAGCGGCATTTAACTAGTTAATTAGCGGCGGGTGATCGCGATTTCACCCGCCGCTATTGCGCGCACATGTCAGCTGTAAAAAACAGCTGACATGTCGCGACTTTGATGTGCGCTCACCGCCGGAGCGCACATCAAAGCAGGGGACCCAACATCTGACGTACTATAACGTCAGATGTCGGGAAGGGGTTAACAGAAATAAACACTTGAAATTGATCACTCTGTAATGACTCTATATAATGTATGAAGTTTCACTTTTTGTATTGAAGAACTGAAATAAATTAACTTTTTGACGATATTCTAATTTCGTGAGATGCACCTGTATGTGCAAAGTTTTTGGTTTATTTGATGAAAAAAATGTCTTTATTTCAACTATAGGGAAGCAGAAGATTTACTGAAAGACAAGACCATGGGATGTTTTCTTATCAGAGTTGGTGAAAGTAGAATTGGGTACAGCTTATCTTACAGGTAAGGTGATGGTTAACTATAAAAGCCTTAATCCCTTCACGCCACGCCATTTTCGCGTTTGTTTTTTTCTCCTCTTATTCCCAGAGCCATCTATGGCTGGATGAGGGCTTTTTTTTTTGCCTGCTGAGCTGACCATTTTGGTGCAGATATGATCTTTTGATCGCCCGATATTGCATTTTAATTCAATGTTGTAGTGACCAAAAAAACATGGGAGGCACTTATAGCTATCCGGTTATGATAACCACAGGGGTCTCCTGCAGACCCCATGTTATCATGCCAACCTGCGATCATGTTACGGGGTTTGTGACACACTTTCGGCACGTACATGTTAAATGTCGCTGTCAAATATTGACGGGTGTTAACAGCTGTGGGTGGATCGCGATTCCACCGCGGTTGTTAGGGGCACATGTCAGCTGATTTCATCAGCTGACACGTGCTTGAAAAAATGTGGGCTCATCGCCGGAGCTGACATCAAAGGGGGAGATCCGACATGCGCTGTACATGTGCGACGCATGTGATGAAGAGATTAAAGGCTTTTCTCTAAAAATAAAAAAATAAGAGAAGGTGCATTAAGAAGATCTCCTGATAAATTATATTACCTTTTTATAGGACCATGGACCGCTACAGACATTTCATGATTGATGTTTTCAAAGATCAACAATGTATTCTTTCTGGAGATGCAAGAGTGCACAATACACTAGAGGACCTAGTAAACTTTCATATACAGCATCCTCTCTATCCTTACAATGAAGTGTTAACGCAACCATGTGGACAGGTATGTGACAGCATTTTGACATTTAAGTAGATTCCACCAGCTAAGCCCACCAGCATCAGGGGCTTATCTACAGCATTCTGGAATGCTGTAGATAAGCCCCGATGTATCCTGAAAGATGAGAAAAAGAGGTTAGATTATACTCACCTGAGTGGGCGGTCCGGTCCGATGGGCATCGCGGTCCGGGGCCTCCTATCTTCATAGGATGACGTCCTCTTCTTCACGCTGCGGCTTCAGCGCAGGCGTACTTTGTCTGAGGGCAGAGCAAAGTACCGCAGTGCGCAGGCGCCGGGCCTCTCTGACCTTACCCTGGCAGGGCAGACAAACTACGCCTGCACCAGAGCTGCAGCATGAATACAAGAAGAGGACGTCATCATAAGAAGATGGGAGGCCCCGGAGCGGACCGCGACGCCCATCGGACCGGACCGCAGCAGGACCGCCCACCCAGGTGAGTATAATCTAACCTCTTTTTCTCATCTTTCAGGATACATCAGGGGCTTATCTACAGCATTCCAGAATGCTGTAGATAAGCCCCTGATGCTGGTGGGCTTAGCTCATCTTCGATTTTGGGGGTGACAGGTTCCCTAAAATGACAGGTTTCCATAAAATATAATGGAATCCATTAAATGATTTTCATGTTTTAGTTTGAATGGTTTCCACAAAAGTTTATAAAAATATGACTACATTAGCTAAGCAATCAATGCTGTTAACTAATGTTCATTAAAAGGATACAGTGGGTACGAAGCGTATTAATACCCCTTTAAATTTTGAATTTTTTTTTTTTCATTGCAGCCGTTTGGTAAATTCAAAAAAGTTCATTTTTTTCTCATTAATGTACACTCTGCACCCCATCTTGACTGAAAAAAAACAGAAATGTAGTCATTTTTGCAAATTTATTAACAAAGAAAAACTGAAATATCACATGGTCATAAGTATTCAGACCCTTTGCTCAGCCATGAGTCTTCTTGGGAATGATGCAAGAAGTTTTTCACACCTGGATTTGGGGATCCTCTGCCATTCTTCCTTGCAGATCCTCTCCAGTTCCATCAGGTTGGATTGTGAACGTTGGTGGACAACCATTTTCAGGTCTCTCCAGAGATGCTCAATTGGGCTTAGGTCCCGGCTCTGGCTGGGCCAGTCAAGACTGGTCACAGAGTTGTTCTGAAGCCAATCCTTTGTTATTTTAGCTGTGTGCTTAGGGTCATTGCTTGTTGGAAGGTGAACCTTCGGCCAATGCTGATGTCCAGAGCACTCTGGAAGAGGTTTTCATTCAGGATATCTCTGTACTTGCCTGCATTCATGTTTCCTTCAACGGCAACCAGTTGTCCTGTCCCTACAGCTGAAAAACACCACCATAGCATGATGCTGCCACCACTATGTTTTACTGTTGGGATTGTATTAGGCAGGTGATGAGCAGTGCCTGGTTTTCTCCACACAAATCGCTTAGAATTATGATAAAAAAGGACTGTCTTCATCTCATCAGACCAGAGAATCTTATTTCTTATAGTCTGTGAGTCCTTCTTGTGTTTTTTAGCAAACTCTATGCGGGCTTTCATATGTCTTGCACTGAGGAGAGGCTTCCGTTGGGCCACTTTGCCATAAAGGCACGACTGGTGGAGGGCTGCAGTGATAGTTGAATTTGTGGAACTTTCTCCCATCTCCCTACTGCATCTCTGGAGCTCAGCCACAGTGATCTTAGGGTTCTTCTTTACCTGTCTCACCAAGGCTTTTCTTGCTCTGTTTGGCTGGACGGCCAGGTCTAGGAAGACTTCTGGTAGTCTCAAACTTCTTCCATTTAAGGAATATGGAGGCCACTGTGCTCTTAGGAACCTTGAGTACTGCAGAAATTATGTTGTAACCTTGGCCAGATCTGTGCCTTGCCACAATTCTGTGTCTGAGCTTCTTGGCCAGTTCCTATGACCTCATGATTCTCATTTGGTCTGATATGCACTGTGAGCTGTGAGGTCTTATATAGACAGGTGTGTGCCTTTCCAAATCAAGTCCTATCAGTTTAAATAAACAAAGCTGGACTCCAATAAAGGAGTAGAACCATCTCAAGGAGGATCACAAGGAAATGGACAGCATGTGACTTAAATATGAGTGTCTGAGCAAAGAGTTTGAATACTTATGACCATGTGATATTTCAGTTTTTCTTTTTTATTAAATTTGCAAGAATTCTATATTTCTGTTTTTTTTAGTCAATATGGGGTGCAGAGAGTACATTAATGAGAAAAAATTGAACTTTTTTTGAATTCACTAAATGGCTGCAATGGGAGTGAAAAATTTAAAGGGGTTTGAATACTTTCCGTACCCACTGTATTTCTATTTTAGGCAGTTTTATACACGATTTGTGTTACCTATTGATAAATTGGGGGTCCTGTAACCAGCAGCCTCTCCGAGGACTCATAGGAGCCAAAGATGGCAGAAATGGTGGCCTTCATTAGACTTTGGCTGTCCTGACAAACCATGGCACGCCAAAATCATGCTTCGTATAGTCAGAGGGGAGGCATGTGGGTGTTGGGGTGTCAGGGGACCCACCTCTCTCTAACCACTTAAATAATCATTTTTATTGATACAGTTCCTCCAAATTTTGCGACAATTTATATTAATTTGGAGTATGTGCACTTTATATACACAGAAGTGCATGGAGTAGGGGGGCTACTTATGATAGAATGGACCAGTTTGTGAGAAAAGTTTAGAAAGAGTGAAACACAAAAAAGTAGCATTAGTGAATAGCACAGGTCTGCCTAAAAATATGTCTTTTCAAGGCATGCTTAAAACTATGGATTTTGTGAATCAAGATGATTATCAAGAGTAGCGCATTCCAGAACTACATAAGAAAAGTTTCCGAGACGGTATTGGGAGTCTTAGATGATCCATCACTTTTGACCATGGCATCTAAGGGGTTGAAATCCCATGCTGATTTCTATAGTTACAAATTGGTGTCAACTGTATTCACAGTCAGCATCGGATGTGTACGGAGCTGCTTCAGCTCCTTAGTCCGCTCCATACACTCACACCTGATGTGCAATAGTCATGTCACTCCAAATCACAAAAAAAGAATAATGATACTTTATATTTTGCACTTGGAATATTATTTTGATGGAGATAGATGTCATTTTCTAGTTAATGTACTTTAAAAATAACGAAAGATCAGCATAGCAGTATAGTGATCACATCAACTTGATGCAAATTTTAATTTTCTGTTCTGTTGCAGAAAGCATCATCCGGTGCTGATTATGAAGAATTATTTGAAAACAGCCTGTCATTGCTAAAAACATTTCACAGTCCAGGGAATTCTTCTACAGGCATCACCACACCTCATCCATTGCCTGTGGAAACACACATTCCACCTGTGCCACCCAGGAGATTGCAGGCTTCCAATTCCTCCACCTCTCAAGTAATGACACCACCATGCAATCCAACCACAGTAAACAGACTCTACCCAATACTGCCTGCAGAACTACAGATGCCAAGCACTACAGTACGTAATTGTATTTTAGCATGTTTGTTGGAAGTGGATTAATTTCTGTGCTGTCCAGCCATTCAACAGTAAATATATGTTTATTCAGGAACAAAGTTAACACAGCTTACAACAGGTATTTCTTATAGCTTAGGTTTTTAGCATCTTGTCTGTCATCTTGCAAAGTGAAAGTAAAATGTGTTCCAGATACACACTCAGTGAGTGAACAGAAATTCCTGTTTTGTTTTAGCAGTGTATTATTGGCAATATAACCCTATTGATGGAGACTCATGCACTATTGAACAGTAGTAAATAGTAGATCATACTATATATATATATATATATATATATATATATATATATATATATATATATATATATATATATATATATATATTATACTCCAACAGCCCCCACTCAACGACTACTTATCCTGTTATTCTGAGAGTGTTTTTGAATTCTTCACATTTGGTTCTTGGAAATGGCTTTGTCATGACATCAGCTATCATCTGGTTATTCTTTCAATAAACAAACTCAATTATGCCACGTTCTAACAAATCACGCAGGTAATGATGTTTAACATCTATGTGTTTGGTTCTCGCATTGATCTCCCTGCATGCAAGCTTAATGCATCCTTGGTTGTCTTCATAAATCACCATTGGTTGAGTTGATGGCTTACCAAGATCACCTAACAATTGGTTTAGCCAAATGACCTGTTGACTTGCGTGGGCTGCAGACACACTCTGCTTCCGTAGATGACAGGGCTACAGACATCTGTTTTCTGCTGGATCAATAAATTGAACTTTCTCCAAGCTTGAACAAATAGCTGCTTGTCGATTTATGATCACTAAAGTAACCAGCCCAGTCTGCATCTACATATCCTGTGAGTTTTAGATCTCGTCTTACACATATCCTTGAATTTATTTCGCGAGTCTCTTTCAAATATTGAAGAACTCTCTTAATGGCATACCAGTCTTATGGGTGCGGTTCTTTCACATATCTGCAGAGAATTGCAATTGTCACTGCGATATCAGGTTGAGTCATAGATGCTACGTATAGAAGTGCCCCCACTGCCTGTCTGTATTTCTCATTGTTAGATAACAGATCATCTTCTCTTTCTAGCTTTAAGTAGAATGGTTCCATTTGGGGTTTATATACTTTTGGCTTCTGACATTCTAAACTCTCAGAATTTAGTTTTTGCACTTTGATTTTGAAGAAACATTCCATCATCTTCTCTTTGGGCCCAGATTCCTAGATAATATGTCACATTTTCAAGGTCTTTAGTTTCAAAATGCTGATTCAGAATTCTAGTCAACATTGCAAACTCAGTTTCCTCTTGATGAATTATAATCATATCGCTCACATTATACAAGAACATACAGTAGCAACCAAATGTTTTGGATCTTTTTAAAGTGTGATTACTTCTGTCTGGTTGTTGTGATGCCATTTTCCTGGTGATTTTAGTAAATCCGAAGCAAATGGTTATCAGCAATAAGGATGAAAGTTGTGTTTGACATTGTTTTATCCCTTTATGTTTTAGTTTTCAACATTTGCTGGGCCAAATGTTTAGCATATTTTGTCATGGGTAGTTGAATTTTGCCTATTTTTTGTGTGTGTTTTTTGGTTAAAACATGGCAAAGACAAAGACAAATTTATTACCTGATTTCAAAAGCTTATTATTCTGAGAGTGAAGTCTAGCAAGAGCTGGTCCAAAGAGACAAGAACATGCTTTGCACCAAAAGAAAAAAGAGCATGAACCGCACCTCCAAAAATCATACGTTTATCTGAAGCCGCTAGGCAAAAAACCTAGAAGTGGGCAATCATGGACGGAAAACTTCCTCCAAATTTGATCACATTATTAAGAAAAGGTCAGTATCTGATGTCCCTAAAAGTTCTGTACAGATTTTGCATAAACTGAATAAAGAATCTGGGGTCAAAGTGAGTCGCCAAACTGTGGTGCGATGGCTAAGAGCAGTAGGGTTGAATGCACGGGTTACAGTCAAGAAGCCTTTCATCTCTGTAACAACCGGAAAGTCCGACCTGAGTTTGCCAAAGAACACAGCCAATGGAAAGAGACAGATTGGTCTAAGGTGTTGTGGTCAGGTGATTCCAAGTTAAATCTGTTTGGTAGTGATGACAAGCACTATATATACTGACCAATTGGAACACGTAATGATGTAAGGTACCAAACACCTACAGTGAAATATGGTGGTAGCAATGTCATGGTTTGAGGCTGATTTTCTGCATCTGCCATTGGCCTTGTGCATAGAATTGATGGAAATATGAATGATACCATATACATGGAGATACTGGAGAATGTAATGCTGCCATATGGTAAAACAAAAGTAGGCAGGGGCTGGAAATTCCAGCAGGACAAGGATCCTAAGTACACATCCAATTTAGTCAAAAATTGCTTAGCAAAGAAAAATGTTCACCTGTTGCGATGGGCATGCCAATCACCTCATTGAAATCCTATATAGCACCTTTGGGATGAGTTAAGGTGACGAGTTGGGGCCTGTATCCACAGAAATAAAGATGAATTGTTTACAGATTTGCAAATGAAATGGAGCAAGATTCCCCAGAATGTTTTGAATACCCTAGAGGCTTTAATGCCCCATTTGTGTGCTGCAGTAATTAAAGCAAGAGGCTATGATAAAAAATATTAAGTTATAGTATTGTAAACAATGAATTCCGCTCTATGTTGTGATCAATAAATAGTATATTCAAAACTCTTGGCAGTCAGTTTTCTGTGATTAAATGACCATACCTACATTCAAAAGCATTTTGGTTATAATTAAGGTCTTGCATGATGACAACTTCATGCACCTTCAATTCATCATCAGGAAAATGGCATCACAAAAACCAGACCGAAGTAATCACATTTAAAAAAAAAATGCAAATCTTTTAGTCACCACTGTTCATCCACTTTCTGTCTGTCTGCATTTTGTGTACAAACACGAATCTGCTTGACCTCTTTTAAATCCTTCCAATAAGACCTTGTTCCATGTTCTTGCCAATTGCTTAAGACCATAGAGAGATGTCTGTAGTTTGCAAATGAGAATCTCTTCCCCCTCTTTGGTGTAACCCTCAGGTTGAGTCATGTACAAATCTTGTTCAATATCACCACATAAAAAAACAGTTTTGATGTCCAAATGTCTGACACACATCTTTTGTACAGGAGCTATAACTAGTGATGAGCCAATATACTCGTTACTCAAGATTTCCCGAGCACGCTTGTGTGTCCTCCGAGTATTTTTTAGTGCTCGGAGATTGTTTTCATCGCCTCAGCTGAATGATTTACAGCTACTAGCCAGGTTAAGTAAATGTGGGGGTTGCCTGGTTGCTAGGGAATCCCCACATGTAATCATGCAGGCTAGTAGCTGTAAATCATCCAGCTTCGGCGAAGAAAACTAAATCTCTGAGCACTAGTGTTGAGCGATACCTTCCGATATCGGAAAGTATCGGTATCGGAAAGTATCGGCCGATACCGGCAAAATATCGGATCTCGCCGATACCGATACCCGATACCAATGCAAGTCAATGGGACGAAAATATCGGAAATAAAATAAACCCTTTCTTTCCTTGTAGGTTCATTCTACATGAAGGAAGACAACTAAGAATAAAGTAGGATGTATTGGGGGAGGTGGCGGAGACATTAAAGGCATAGAGGTTTAGCCCAATCAAATAGAATAGCAGGAATTTTTTTTTTTTTTTAAGATGTTCGGAGTTACAAAGATATTGACTATGTTAAGATTTTTTTTATTTTGTCAGATATTGATGTTTCACAACTTCCACGCCCTTCACCTTTTTTTTTACTTCTCCCACACTTTCTTCTTCATCATCATCAGCATCTTTGACATCAACTTCTTCTTCACCTTATTCATCTTCTTCTTCATCTTCTACCTATTTTTTTTTTTTGTTACATTCTTCATATTCTTTTTATTCAACTATTATTCTTCTTCATATTCTACTTCTTCATCATATTATTATTTGTGACAGGCATTCCTGTAGTTGTTATCTATAAAAGTTTGAAGATAACACCTTCCGTTCTGCCTGTCACAAAAGAGTTACATTTGTCCGCGTTCAGTTTGAGGCTTTATCCAGGGGCACCACGAGGAGGAACGGACTCACCCCCATACACTGCTTAGTCTTCTTCTGCTTATAATTTAGATAATATCTTTTGCTCTGACATTTAGTGTTATGCTTAATGTTCTTCTGCTCTTTGTTCTGCAGCCTCTTGTTCTTCTGCTTCTCGGTCTTCCATGTCGTCGTCTCCAGGGTCGTCGTCTCCGGGGTCGTCGTCGTCATCGGGGTGGTCTTCAGGGTCATCGTCTCCAGGGTCGTCGTCATCTCAGTGGTTGTCGTCTCTGGTGTCGTCGTCATCTTAGGGGTGGTCTTCCGGTCGTCGTCTTTAGGGTCTTGAACTTGGAAATGTAGCAGAAGGTACAAGAAGGCTGAGAAAATGCCGAGAACCAGCTGATGGAACTGGAACTCGGATGGCTACCCAAAGGTCCAAGAGCCAATGGAACTACCGAGGACCAGCTGACGTTACTGGAACCCGGTAACTAAGCAGGAGGTACCCGTGCCAGAAAGCACTACCAAGGACCACCTGACGTTGGTGGAACTCGGATACCCAGAAGGAGGCACCTAAGCCAAAGGCTCTGCCCGGAACCAGCTGACGGTACTGGAACCAGGATGGGGAGCAGAAGGTACAAGAGCAAAAGACACTGCCGAGAACCAGCTGACGGTACTGGAACCCGGATGGGTAGCCGAAGGTCCAAGAGCCAATGGAACTACCGAGGACCAGCTGACGTTACTGGAACCCGGTTACTAAGCAGGAGGTACCCATGCCTGAAAGCACTACCAAGGACCACCTGACGTTGGTGGAACACGGATACCCAGAAGGAGGCACCTAAGCCAAAGGCTCTACCCAGAACCAGCTGACGGTACTGGAACCAGGATGGGGACATATTCAAGATTGTCTTCCTAGAGCCCCAACTAGCGGTGTTGCAGCAAAGGGTCAGCAGGGGGAGCAGAGTGTAGGCCGAAGCCTGCACTGGAGGCAGCTTTGTGTCTGCGTGGCGTTTGCAGGACATGATGCCGGCTACACAGCAGGGGAACAGCTGGCGTTGCTGAACCCCTCTGACACATTGGCGGGTGTTTTTATATGTGCAGCTAGCACTTCCGGGCACCAACTGGCGGTGTTAGAGCCCAGGGTCAGCAGGAGGAGCAGAGGAGCAGAGTGTAGGCCCGAAGCCTGCACTGGCGTCAGCTTTGTGTCTGCGTGGCGTTTGCAGGACACGTTGCCGGCTACACAGCGAGGGAACAGCTGGCGTTGTTGAACCCCACTGACACATTGACGGGTGTTTTTCTCTGTGCAGCCAGCACTTCCGGGCACCAACTGGCGGTGTTAGAGGCCAGGGACAGCAGGAGGAGCAGAGTGTAGGCCGAAGCCTAATTGAACCAATTTTAAAGGTAACCTTTAATCCCCCCTCAGGTGTTACAAACTAGAAGAGCCACCTTGTGCAGCAGTAATGCTGCACAAGTCAAAGGTTGCTCTTTTAATTTTGTTCCTTGCACACGATGAATGAAACACGTATAAAATTTTGCCCCTTATACAGTCAAAACTGTCTTGTAGGCGTCAGTTCCCTTCTTAATGAGACGCAGCACAGCTGTCAAAAAAACCACCTTGGTGCTTGTCGCGGCCTCCTGAGCGTCGCATTTTGCTGTACAGGAGTCTGCGCTGTTGTGTTATCCCTTGGCCCTGCGCTGTTAGCGCTGCCCATCTTCTGACATCATTTCATGTCGGCCGGTGCAGTTCGCGATGCCCATGAATCCCAGCCCCGCAGTGTCTTTTCATTAATTCACACTGCGGGGCTGGGATTCATGGCCTTGCGCAGTAAATATGTTCGCCTCTCACTCATGTCCTTACACCTGCTTCAGACTGTGCGGCGTCAGCTGATCCCTTATCGCATGCCACGACCATGAAGCCGCACAGTCTGAAGAAGGCGGAAGGAGATGAGTGACAGGCGAACATATGCACTGCTCATGCCCATAAATCACACCCTCGCAGTCAAAATAAATAAGACACCGAGGGACGTTGTGTCGGGCAGGGCGGCCGCAGAGGCGCAGCCAGCCAACCAATGATGTCAGAAGACGGGCAGCGCTACCAAGGGGGTTGCTGCGTTTCATTACAAAGGAAAGTCACACCTCAGGGACGGTTTAATGGTCTCAGGGGACACATTTTTGACGTGTTGAGTTCGACGTGTGCAAGGAGAATAACTGAATGAGCCACCTTGTACAAATGCAGCATTACCTCTGTACAAGGTGGCTGTTATACATACAAACGCCTGGGGGGGACAGATTCCCTTCAATTTCAGTTGTTGTGTCTGCGTGGCCTTTGCAGGACACGTTGCCGGCTACACAGCAGGGGAACAGCTGGCGTTGCTGAACCCCACTGACACATTGGCTGGTGTTTTTCTCTGTGCAGCCAGCACTTCCGGGCACCAACTGGCGGTGTTAGAGCCCTGGGACAGCAGGAGGAGAGGGAGCAGAGTGTAGGCCGAAGCCTGCACTGGAGGCAGTTTTAGGTCTGTTGTGTCTGCGTGGCGTTTGCAGGACACGTTGCCGGCTACACAGCGGGGGAACAGCTGGCGTTGCTGAATCCCACTGACACATTGGCGGGTGTTTTTCTCTGTGCAGCCAGCACTTCCGGGCACCAACTGCCGGTGTTAGAGCCCAGGGACAGCAGGAGGAGCAGAGTGTAGGCCGAAGCCTGCACTGGAGCAAGTTGAAAGGGAACCTTTACCCCCCCCAGGCATTTGTTGCTGAAAGAGCCATCTTGTACAGCACTAATGCTGCAAAAGGAAAAGGTGGCTCTTTTAATTATGCTTTTTGCAAACGCTGAACTAGACACTTATGAAATGTGTCCCCTCACACCGTAAAACCGTCCCGGAGGTGGGACTTTCCTTCATAATGTGACGCAGCACAGCCGTCATTCCTACCCCCTTGGTGCCGTGCGCCGCCTCCTCAGCGTTGTTTGATTCTGTCCCGGAGCCTGCGCTGTTATGTTATCCCTTGGCCAGGCGCACTTAGTGCTGCCCGTCTTCTGACATCATTTGTTGTCAGGCTGGCTGCGCCTGTGCGGCCGCGCTGCCCGAGATCCCGCCTCGCAGTGTCGTCTAATGTAATCCCTCTGCGGGCCTGGGATCCATGGGCATGCGCAGTGCATATCCTCGCCTCTCACTCCCCTCCCTCCGGCTTCTTCAGACTGTGCGACGTCCCGGCCGTGGCATGCTATTAGGGATCAGCTGACGGCGCACAGTCTGAAGAAGGCGTAGGGAGATGAGTGAGAGCCTGAGGTGAAGATATGCACTGCTCATGGCCATGGATCACAGGCCCGCAGTGTGATGAAATCAGAAGACACTGCGAGGCGGGATCTCGGGCAGCGCGGCCGCACAGGCGCAGCCAGCCTGACAACAAATGATGTCAGAAGACGGGCAGCGCTAAGTGTGCCTGGCCAAGGGATAACATAACAGCGCAGGCTCCGTGACAGAATCAAACAACGCTGAGGAGGTGGCGCACGGCACCAAGGGGGTAGGAATGACGGCTGTGCTGCGTCACATTACGAAGGAAAGTGCCACCTCCGGGACGGTTTTACGGTATCAGTGGACACATTTTATAAGTGTTAAGTTCTGCGTGTGCAAGGAGCTAAACTAAAATAGCTACCTTTTCCTTGTGCAGCATTACTGCTGCATAAGGTGGCTTTTTCAGTAACAAACGCCTGGGGGGGGGGACAGGTTCCCTTCAATTTCAGTTGTTGTGTCAGCGTGGCGGTCGCAGGACACATTGCCGGCTACACAGCTGGGGATCAGCTGACGTTACTGAAACCCAATAACACTGGGTCGTATGTTTTCACTGTGCAGCCTGCACTTCTGAGCCTCAACTGGCGGTGTTGGAGCCCAGGAATTACAGTTCAGGTGGTAGAAAGATGAACACAACAGGAGACCTGGATACTGTAGACAGTCACCCAATTATTTAATCAGGAAGAGGAGTGGAAAATTCCTGCAAGATCCAGGCCTGGTTCATTTTCAGAAAAGTAAGCCAGTCGACGTTATCGGAGGATAGTCGCATGCGACGGTCTGTTAGTACACCACCTGCAGCACTAAAGACGCGTTCCGATAATACACTAGCCGCAGGGCAAGCCAGCACCTCCAATGCATACTGGCTTAGCTCTGGCCATGTATCCAGCTTAGAGACCCAAAAACTTGAAAGGGGAAGAGCCGTCTGGGAGTACAGTAAGAGGGCAAGACATGTAGTCTGTCACCATCTGACGGAACCGTTGCCTCCTGCTGACTGGAGCCGCCTGTGATGGTGTAGACATTTGTGGCGGGCACACAAAACTGCCACAGTTGGGCCATACTGGTCTTGCCTTGGGCAGAGGCACTACTTCTGCTCCCTCTTTGTGCAGAGCCTCCTCCACTGCCTGGAGGCACTGAGCTGCTTTGTAAAGCACTAGCAGCACTTCTATCAGTTGGACTGGAGAAGATGATGGAATTCACCAGTTTGTCTTGGTACTCCCGCATTTTACGCTCCCGGTTCAATGGTGTGATGAGGCCTTGTACGTTGTCCCGGTAGCGAGGATCGAGGAGGGTGTACACCCAATAATCAGCCATGTTGAGAATGTGGGCGATGCGGCGGTCGTTTCTCAGGCACTGCAGCATGTAATCAACCATGTGCTGCAGACTGCCAACTGTCCAAGAAACGCTGTCCCCTGCTTGAGGCGTGATCTCTGCCTGCTCTTCATCACCCCACCCTCGCTGTACACACTGACTACTGGACAATTGTGTAACTCCCTCCTCTGGATGGATGTCTTCCTCCTCCATTGACTCCTCCTCATCCTCCTCACAAAGTGTCCCCTGCCTACGTGTTTGTGAGGAACCACGTGGCGCTGACTGTCCAGAAGCTGATGGAAATGGTGACTCCTCATCCTTCACCTCTTCCACAACATCATCCCTTAGCGCTTGCAGTGTTTGTTGAAGCAGGCAGATAAGGGGGACAGTCATGCTGACTAGTGCATCATCTGCACTCGCCATCCGCGTGGAATAATCGAAGGGACGCAAAACCTGGCAGACGTCCTTCATAGTGGCCCACTCTGTGGTTGTGAAGTCTGAACAGCGCGGAGTGCGACTTCTTTGCGCCTGATGCAGCTGGTACTCCATTACTGCTTGCTGCTGCTCACACAACCGCTCCAACATATGTAACGTGGAATTCCACCTGGTAGGTAGGTCACATATGATGCGATGTTCTGGAAGGCGGAATCGGCGCTGCAGAGCTGCAATGCGCGATCTTGCCGTGCTGGAACGCCGCAAGTGAGCACACTCTAGGCGGACCTTGTGCAGCAGTGCATCAAGATCCGGATAGTCCCTCAAAAAACTCTGCACGACCAAGTTGAGCACATGTGCCAGACATGGGATGTGAGTGAGGTTGCCGAGGCCCAGAGCTGCCACCAGATTTCGGCCATTGTCACACACTACCATGCCTGGCTGGAGATTCGCTGCCACAAACCACACATCGCTCTCCTGCTTGATGGCATTCCAGAGCTCCTGCGCTGTGTGGCTTCGATTCCCCAAAGAAATTAATTTTAAGATGGCCTGTTGACGTTTGGCCACGGCTGTGCTCATGTCGGTCGTAACAGGTAAACGTTCACGGGTCCATGTGGAGGTGGATTGTGACGGCTCCTGCAGCGATGATTCAGAGGAACTTGTGTATGAGGAGGAGTCAATGCTTACAGACTGGATTCCTGCAATCCTTGGAGTGGGCAGGACACATCCTGCGCCACTCGCACGATCTGTCCCCGGCTCAACAACATTAACCTAATGGGCAGTGAGGGAAAGGTATCGCCCCTGTCCATGGTGACTGGTCCACGCATCGGTGGTGAGGTGGACCTTGCTACTGATGGCGTTCAGTAGCGCGTGTGCCTGTATTGCCGATGGCTGTAGACTGGGCTTGGAGTGTGAGGATGACTGGGAACGTGGTGCTGCGGGTGGAATTACAGTGGGTCTCTGGACAACAGTGCCAGAGGTTCTTCCATGGCGATCCTGGGAGGAAGCCGAACCAGCTGTGTGTGAGCTGGAGGAAGAGGCAACACGAGCTGAAGAGGTGGTAGCTGCCGCTGTTGGTTGGCCTAGCTCTTCAGTGTGTTTTTCTAACTCCGCCGGGTGCCTGGTGCGCACATGTTTCCACATGTTGGAGGTATTGAGGTTGCTGACATTTTTCCCTCTTTTGATTTTATGATGTCACACCTTGCATTTGACATAGCAAATGTCATCTGCAACTGTGTCAAAAAAGGACCAGGCACTGCAAGTCTTGGGAGCGCCCTTTTTGGCTTTTGGAAGAGACATGCTCCTAACGGGTGCCGAAGTGGAGGCTACAGGCTCCGCAGTCTTCCCCCTCCCTCTCCCTCTTTGGCCCGTTCGGGGAATCTCTTCCTCAGAGCTGCTCCCACCACCTTCCTGTCCCTCACGCCACGATGGGTCAAGGACCTCATCATCTACACTACCCTCTGCCACCAACTGCTCCTCCTGGGTAGTCTCGGCAGCACAGCATGCACCAGAAAGTGGCACCTGAGTGTCATCATCAGATGCGTACTGCGGCGTGGTGACCGGAGGCACTGGCCCACCCGCCTCTTCAGAGTCAGAGAGACAAAGCTGTTGCGCATCACTGCACACTGCCTCTTCTTCCATTTCTCCAATGCTGCTTGGCTGGCCCCGTTTCCAAGCCAAGAGATTCAGAGAACAGAAGTAGAAACGGCTCCTGTCCTGGGCTCACTGACTGCCTGGGCAATTTGGCAGGTGGTGAAGAGACAGATGAGTGCTCTCCAGTGCTCTGTGCCTGAGAGGATGTGGCACTAATTGAAGTCGATGCGTTAGCTGCCATCCATCGGACAACGACTTCAATTTGGTCATCACTAGTGTTGAGCGATACCGTCCGATACTTGAAAGTATCGGTATCGGAAAGTATCGGCCGATACCGGCAAAGTATCGGATCCAATCCGATACCGATACCCGATACCAATACAAGTCAATGGGACTCATGTATCGGACGGTATCCCTGATGGTTCCCAGGGTCTGAAGGAGAGGAAACTCTCCTTCAGGCCCTGGGAACCATATTAATGTGTAAAAGAAAGAATTAAAATAAAAAATATTGCTATACTCACCTCTCCGACGCAGCCTGCACCTTACCGAGGGAAGCGGCAGCGTTCTTTGTTTAAAATTCGCGCTTTTCTTTCTTTTACGTGAAGTCCCGGCTTGTGATTGGTCGCGTGCCGCCCATGTGGCCGGGACGCAACCAATCACAGCAAGCCGTGACGTAATTTCAGGTCCTTCAGGATTTTAAAATTACGTCCCGGCTTTGTGATTGGTTGACCGCGACGCAACCAATCACAAGCCGGGAGGCTGGACACGCGCGCATTTTAAAATGCGCGCTTGTCCAACCTCCCGTGACGTCCCGGCTTGTGATTGGTTGCTTCGCGGTCAACCAATCACAAGCCGGGAGGCTGGACACGCGCGCATTTTAAAATGCGCGCTTGTCCAACCTCCCGTGACGTCCCGGCTTGTGATTGGTTGACCGCGAAGCAACCAATCACAAGCCGGGAGGCTGGACACGCGCGCATTTTAAAATGCGCGCGTGTCCAGCCTCCCGGCTTGTGATTGGTTGATCGCGACGCAACCAATCACAAGCCGGGACGTCACGGGAGGCTGGACAAGCGCGCATTTTAAAATGCGCGCGTGTCCAGCCTCCCGTGACGTCACGGCTTGTGATTGGTTGCGTCGCCCATGTGACTGCGACGCAACCAATCACAAAGCCGGGACGTAATTTTAAAATCCTTAAGGACCTGAAATTACGTCACGGCTTGCTGTGATTGGTTGCGTCGCCCATGTGACTGCGACGCAACCAATCACAAAGCCGGGACTTCACGTAAGGAAAGAAAAGCGCGAATTTTAAACAAAGAACGCTGCCGCTTCCCTCGGTAAGGTGCAGGCTGCGTCGGAGAGGTGAGTATAGCAATATTTTTTATTTTAATTCTCTCTTTTACACATTTTTACATTAATGTTGTTTCGATACCGATACCCGATACCACAAAAGTATCGGATCTCGGTATCGGAATTCCGATACAGCAAATATCGGCCGATACCCGATACTTGCGGTATCGGAATGCTCAACACTAGTCATCACGCAGCAGTGGTGTATGGCACTCTATGACAAAGCTGCGTATGAAGGACAGTTCCCTCCTGAAACTGGGTGATGATGAGTCACCGGTGCCCGCAGCAGGCACAGAATCCCCACGTCCTCTCCCTGCTCCGCGCCCACGCCCATGTGCCTTACTCCCTGCCTTCTTCATCTTGGTTGACTGCTAAAGATAAGCAGAAAAGTACCGGTAGCGAGGATCGAGGAGGGTGTACACTCAATAATCAGCCATGTTGAGAATGTGGGCGATGCGGCAGTCGTTTCTCAGGCACTGCAGCATGTAATCAACCATGTGCTGCAGACTGCCAACTGTCCAAGAAACGCTGTCGTTTCTTAAACGTAACGGCACCGTAAACGGCACTGCAAGGCCCAAAAAAACTCCTCTAGGTTATCCTATGTAGTGTTTTTCCACAATTTAGCTGGATACGGGTGGAAAGCCACTAATAGGAATTATTTTAAAAAATGTGCAGCAGCCTGCACTATTTGCAAAAAAGGACAATGTATTTTACGGTATGAGGCAGTGACGCACCCTGAGCTGGATACAACCGGCTGTGGCTGCACACAGACTACAGGGTGAGCTGCACTCACACGGAGACCGTGCAGACAGCCGTAAACGGCGCTGCAAGGCCCAAAAAAACTCCTCTAGGTTATCCTATGTAGTGTTTTTCCACAATTTAGCTGGATACGGGTGGAAAGCCACTAATAGGAATTATGTGAAAAAATGTGCAGCAGCCTGCACTATTTGCAAAAAAGGACAATATATAGAACAGTATGAGGCAGTGAACCACCCTGAGCTGAATACAACCGGCTGTGGCTGCACACAGACTACAGAGACCTTGCAGATCGCTGTGAAAACAGCGCTGCAAGGCAAAAGCAAGGTGAACACACAGCGGTTGCTAAATTAGCCTGGGAAAAGCACAATGAAGCAAATCGCTATCTCAACTGGCCCTCAGTCTGAACACAGCGTCCTATGCCTAACTGAATTCACAGCAGAGTGAGCCAGAAAGGGCGGCAGCGTTTTTTATAGTGCATCATGACATCATTTCAGCAGCCAATCACAGCCTTGCCAGTAGTTACATGCCCACCATGCTGAACAGGATGTGCCCACACTTGTAATCATTCCTCATTGGCTGAATTCATGCAGTTTGAATTCTGGGCACTTCCGATTCCGGTATCCGATATGCGGTAAGTATCGGAACTCGGTATCGGAATTCCGATACCGCAAATATCGTCCGATACCTGATACTTGCGGTATCGGAATGCTCAACACTACTGAGCACTAGAAAATACGCGGAGGACCCCTTAGCATGTTCGGGAAATCTCGAGTAACGAGTATATTCGCTCATCACTAGCTATAAGCATTAGAGTACTGAATGTGGTTTGCTTAGCAACTGGGGAAAATGTGGCATCATAATCTTCACCATATTTCTGAGAATATCCTTTCTGGGTTTAACTGTAGCCCACCAGGATAACCTCTTTTGCATGAGATTCCCACTTGGTACATTTTTCTTTGGGAATATGTGCAAATCCTTTACTTCCAAATATTTTGATGTGTTGTAGTACAGACTTCTTGCTGTTTCATTGCTCAAATGGAGTTTTCTCAGTAGCTTTACCTGGTAGTCTGTTTTGAAAATAGTGAGCTGTCATGATTTCTTCAATACAATATGTTGTTGGTAAATCTGAGTCATATTTCTTTCACTTTCACAAAGTGTCTAGTTCCTTCTTTCCGCTGCATCATTTTGTTCAGAGTTGTATCGTACAGTGGTCTGAAACACAATTCCAGTTTCCTTAAAACACTTTGTGTCTCATTACTTGCATATTCAGTTCCATTATATGCATGCAGAAATTTTGTCATTCTCCCAAATTTATTATTTACTTCAGTGAGATATAATTCAAGTTTCTATGGAACTTCATCATGCTAGGAAGCAGATATACAACTGTATATCTTGATTAATCATCGATAAATGTGAGAAAATATCTCTTCTTTCCAGGAGTTTGAGTACTCACTAAGCCACTGTGTATTAAGTACAGACGTGGTTCTGATTTTGTAGTACTATTCTTCATTAAGACAGCTAGTACATTGCATTGTCTGATTACATATCGACTGTAATACCATCAACAAGTGGTTTTTAGGCTGCTTTCACACTAGCGTCGGTATGGGGCCGTTGCGCTGCGTCGGGCCGATGTACCGACGCATGCTGTGAAAAAAATGCCCGACGTGGGAAGCGGAAGCAGTCTTATGACACTTCCGCTGCCCCATTGTAAGGTTCGGGGAGGAGGGGGCGGAATTTCGGCCGCGCATGTGCGGTCGAAAATGGCGGACTTGATGCACAAGAAAAGTTACATGTAACTTTTTTTGTGGCGGCGGTCCGCCAAAATACGACGCAACCGTCGCACGACAATTGCGACGTGTGGCAATACGTCACAATGCGTCGGTAATGTTAGTCTATGGGGAAAAAACGCATCCTGCAGACAACTTTGCAGAATGCGTTATTTCTCCTAAACGACGCATTGCGACGTGCAGCCAAAAACGCTAGTGTGAAAGTAGCCTTAACTAACCTTATTTTTTCTTTGTCTCTATGTGCAAGACACATGTGCCATACATGGATACAATTCTTGCGCTGTTCATATTTAACAGTGTATACACTTTCCTTGCATTTTAGCTTGTAAAACTTTTCTTTGGTTTTTCTTTTTGCTAGTGTGTAACCTTCCTTTGAGATGATACAACCGTCATCTTTAAATGTAGCTTAATTTCCTAGTCTTGTGATTCTCTTCACAGATAACAGATTGCTTTCAAGACTAGGGACATAAAGCACATCCTTTACTGGGATCTTTCGGATTTGTGTTGGGGAGACTTGACAATTAATGTAACAATCTCCTATTCTCTCTGAATTCATATACTGACCAGTAGACAAGATCACATTCTCTGACTTACTTTGGTCAAGGTTAGAGAAGCTTCTGTCATTAGTCATATGACTAGTTGCCCCAGAGTCTATAGACCATGCATGCTTTGATGTACTTGCATTAACAGTAAACACAGCTTCAGTACTTGAAGTGTTATATTCTTTAGTAGTGGCACTTTTAACCCTTTGATTATTATTTTGCTTTTTTCAGCTGATTCATTCAGTCAGCCTTTAGGTGGCCTGATGTTTTGCAGACAAAACACTCACATGTTTCCTTCAAATTACTTTTATTTTTGGTTAATCTTGGGTTTTTAAAACAGATTCTGCTTTGAACACCTCTACTGCTGCTTACACTTTCTGTCTTCCTTTAAATCCTTTAGATCTTCCCTAATGTCCCACAGGCGCTCCACAATTTCTACAGTATTTCTCATGTAATCCTGCATATCTTGCCCTTTATTTAGCTCAGACTGATACAGCTTTTTCATTAAATAACGCTTATTGCTGAGACATTCTTTCATGCACTTTCTGGAGTTGTTCCCACATTTCTTTTGCAATTTCACATTTACATACAGTTGAAGCCAGAAGTTTACAAACACTATATCAAAAGACACATAGGCATGTTTTCATCAATATCTGGCATGAAATCAGAATAAACCTTTCCCATTTTAGGTCAATTAGAATTACCATAATTATTAATATTTGCCAGAATAATGAGAGAGAGAATGTTTTAAGGCATTTTTATTACTTACTGCAAAGTCAAAAGTTTACACACATTTCATTAGTATTTGGTACCTTTGCTCTTAAACTGAATGACTTGGGTCAAACATTTGGAGTATCCTTCCACAAGCTTCTCACAATAGTTAGTCAGAATTTGGGCCCATTCCTCCTGACAAAACTGGTGTAACCAATTCAGGTTTGTTGGTTGCCTTGCTCGCACCTGCCTTTTCAGCTTTGCCCAAAAATTTTCAGTAGGATTGAGATCAGGGCTTTGTGATAGCCACTCCAAAATATTGACTTTGCTATCCTGAAGTCACTTTGCTACTATTTTGAGAATATGCTTGGGGTCATTGTCCATTTCTGCCCAAGCTTTAACTACCTGGCTGATGTCTTGAGATAAGCCAACCATCAGAACCATAGAAGCCAATCCAAAAAAAGTACTAGCAAGGATATAAAATTAATTATACTTTATTTGCAACAATTAAAATATAACATACAGTGTGCACATATATTAGGACAGAAAAATAATTAATATATATATATATATATTTCTAAAATCATATATTATTATTATTATTATTATTATTTATATAGCACCATTAATTCCATGGTGCTGTACATGAGAAAGGGGTTACATACAGGGTTATAAATATATTGAAACCTAGATAGGAGTGAGAGGCACCCAAAAGGTATATAGAAAAATATATACAGATATTATATACAGATATCTAGCAGATCTCCAGTAAAAATAAATATAAGTGATCCTATTGACCTCTAAATTGGCAAAGGGACCATGTATCTCTCTGAGCACATCAATACAGGAACATGATCAAGCAGACAAAAACCCATACATGGGGTAACATTGTGCAGGGTGTAATACTAAAATAAATCAAAGCGTGATCTAATAAATCTAATCACAAAGCACCCCTACATAGGGTAACAGTGTGCAAAATACAAAAAGTGCAATGTGCCAGCAACGGGAGATAAAACAACCCACACATAGGGTAATAATGTGCAAAAAGTGCAGAATGCCAGCAGCTGGAGATAATATTAGAAGGATCGATACCTTATAGGTGCCACTCGGTCCAGGCAATTGCACTTTTTGTATTTTGCACACTGTTACCCTATGTAGGGGTGATTTGTGATTAGATTTATTAGATCACACTTTGATATCTGTATATAGATATCTGTATATATTTTTCTATATACCTTTTGGGTGCCTCTCACTCCTATCTAGGTTTCAATATATGATTTTAGATATATATATATATATATATATATATATATATATATATATTTTTTATTATTTTTCTGTCCTAATATATGTGCACACTGTATGTTATATTCTAATTGTTGCAAATAAAGTATAATTAATTTTATATCCTTGCTAGTACTTTCTTGGGATTGGCTTCCATGGTTCTGGTGATTGGCTTACACCAATAACTGAGTGGTTTCCACTTGCTTCTTTGTTGCACTAGAGGAGGAATATACGATTTTATTGTCATATACTGATGTTTGGATTGTATTGACTATTATTTTAAATATTAATTATTATTTCTCTGCGGTGCATACATTACCTGATGTCTTGAGATGTTGCTTCAGTATTGCCACATAATCTTCTTTTCTCATGATGCCATGTATTTTGTTAAGTGCACCAGTCCCTCCTGCAGCAAAACAACCCCACAACATGATGCTGACACCCCCGTGTTTCACAGTTGGGATGGTGATCTTAGGCTTCAAAGCTTCTCCTTTTTTCCTCCAATCATAATTCTGGTCATTATGCCCAAAAAGTTCAATTTTAGTTTAATCAGACCACAGGACATGTCTCCAAAAATTAAGGTCTTAGATTAATGTTTGCAAATGCACACAGGAACAGACTTTTTATGTCTCTTTTGGAGTACTGGCTTCTTCCTGATGCTACATAAAGAAGCAGTGTGTTTCAGGTGTGCATTAAAATACATCCATAGTTGTGTCTCTAATTAACTCAGATGTTGCAAAAAAAAAGAAGCTTCCAAACACATGACATCATCATATGGGCAGTCCTGAATTGTTTAAAGGCATAGTAATCTTAGTGTATGTAAACTTTGGACTTTGCAGTAATACAAATGACGACATAAAACACACTCTCTCTCTCTCATTATTCTGGCATTTGGAAAATATTAATAATTATGGTAATCCTAACTGACCTAAAACGGGAAAGGTTTATTCTGATTTCATGTCAGATAATGAGAAAAACATGCATATGTGTCTTTTTATTGAGTGTATGTATGTGGTTTCAACTGTACATGTGCAATCTGATCATCATCTATACTGCGTGCTTTGTGCTCTTTGATCAATCTCTACTCAGTCTTCTGGTAGTGGGTCAGTTTTAGACTGCTGTGTGTATTTCCTGCACCATCTCTTGTCAGTAACATCTTTACCTTGAATTTCCAGGATTAGTTTTTCTGGTTAGTCAGATGTGGCACTGTGAACTTCTCAGAGTGGCAACTATCTTTGCTTCTTCTGTTTCTTAGTACAATGTTGCCCTCTCGTTTCTGGACTGTTTTCTGGTTCTTTGGGTTTCTGAGCCCATAACCTGTTGGAACCAAATTAATCTCTGTACTGTCCAGCTGTTCAACAGTGAATGTATTTATTTAGGAACAAAGATAACATAGCTTACAGCTGGTATTTCTTATAGCTTAGAATCTTAGCATTTTGTCTGTCAGCTTGCAAAGTGAAAGTAGTGTATGCTCCAGCCACACACACAGTGAGTAAATAGAATTTCCGTTTTTTTTTAATGTTGTTTTATTGGTAATATAACACTATTGCTGGAGACAGGTTAATGCATTATTAAACAGTAGTAAATAGCATTTGATACAATGTACAGTGGGGAAAATAAGTGTTTGATACACTGCCGATTTTGCAAGTTTTCCCACCTATAAAAAATAGAGAGGTCTGTAATTTTTTATCTTAAGTACACTTCAACTTTGAGAGACAGAATTTAAAAATAAAAGAACAGATTTTTAGATAATTAAATTGCATTTTTTTGCATGAAATAAATATTTAAAGAAAAACAACCAGGTCTTACTGGTTGGTAGGTGATTAAGAGGCCCTCCTACTCTGCACTAATTACATGTATTAATTGCACCTGTTTGAATTTGTTACCTGTATGAAAGACATCTGTCCACACACTCCAGCACACTCCAACATCTCCACCATGGCCCAGACCAAAGAGCTGTCTAAGGACACCAGGAACAAAATTGTAGACCTGCACAAGGCTGGGATGGGCTGGGGAACATTAGGCAAGTAACTTGGTGAGTAGGCAACAACTGTTGGCATAATTATCAGAAAATGGAAGAAACATGGGGCTCCATGTAGGATCTCGTCTCATGGGGTAAGGATTATTCTGAGGAAGGTCAGGAATCAGCCCAGAACTGTATGAGAGGACCTCCTGAAGAGAGCTGGAACCAGTCTCAAACACACTACGCAGTCATGGATTAAATCCTGCAGGGCATGCAAGGTCCCCCTGCTCATGCCAGCACATATCCAGGCCAATTTTAAGTTCGCCAATGACCATCTGGATGATCCAGAGAAGGCATGGGAGAAGGTCATGTGGTCAGATGAGACCAAAAGAGAACTTTTTTGTATCAACTCCACTCGCCGTGTTTGGAGGAAGAAAGACAAGTACAACCCCAAGTACACCATCCCAACTGTGAAGCATGGTGGGGGAAACATCAAAATTTGGGGGTGCTTTTCTGCAAAGGTGACAGAACGACTGAATGGTACAGTTAGGAGGATAGATGGGGTCATGCATCGCGAGATTTGGGCCAACAATCTCCTGCCCTCAGTAAGAGCATTGAAGATGGGTCGTGGCTGGTTCTTTTAGCATGACAATGACCCAAAACACGCAGTCAGAGCAACTGACTGGCTCCGTAAGTAGCATTTCAAGCTCCTGGAGTGGCCTAGTCAGTTTCCAGACATGAACCCAATCGAAAATCTTCAGATGGAGTGGAACCTCAATGTTGCCCAACGGCAGCCCCGACACCTGAAAGATCTGGAGAAGATCTGTGTGGAGGAGTCGGACAAAATCTATGGTGCAGTGTGAGCAAACTTGATCAAGAACTACAGGAAAAGCCTGACCTCTGTAATTGCAAACAAATGTTTCTGCATCAAATATTAAGTTATTTTCCATGGTATAAAGTATTTATTTTATGCAATACAATGCAAATGAATTATGTAAAAATCATACAATCTGATTTTCAGGTTTTTTTTTAAGATTCTGTCCCTCAGGTAGGAAAACTGGTAAAATGGGCAGTGTATCAAATACTTATTTTCCCCACTGTGTACAATAATAAGCATTATTCCAGCAATGTTGATAATGAAAAGCTGTGCTAAAAGCAAAATACTGACTTCTGGGAAACAACTGTTCCTCAAATATGAATAAAAATGTCAACTGAAATACTGTATTTAACCAGGTTACGCTTTTGTTTGCATGTCTCCTAGGTTCCAAGTGTAGATTTACCATATCCAAACCCAGCTGACAACTCTATGTGGCCCACTAAGAATGAAGAAAAACCGGTCAATTCATCAAAGAAACCCTTAAAAGTGTGTAAAACCGCAATAAACAAAGCAGTTTCTTTCATGAAAGACGGAGAATTGGCTCAGGATTTGAAGAAAATGGAGAACTCAATGGCAGCACACATGAAAAATGTCAAGGACAGTTTTGGACACTTTGCACAAACAGGGCAGAAGACGTCACCTCATACACCTCAGCAGGGATACCACCAACCAACTGCCCCAGAGGAATATAAAGCGCCTCCTCCATTTGCACCAGGATTTTCTTAAACAGGAAAGTGGACTTATGTTGAAAAATCTCCTGTATATAATACCGTATAGTGAATTTTGTGGATTTCTGAAAGTAGGCACTCAAGCAAATCTTATTCTTGTAACCTGTACTTCAGCACAAGACGTCCCTATGTGCCCATATTACACAGCCTACATATTTATCCTCCATGAGGAAATGGAGTCTCTCCCATAATCAATGATCCTAGAGGAGAATTCCTCTGTAATAACGAATGGTCTTTTGGTATAAGAACTTCTGTATGCCCCCTAAACAATCTGTGTGTCTTCCCGTAAAATTGGAGGTATGTGGAGGTAATACATGAGCCCAGAGCAGGCTACCAATGCTGTAGATCTGTACAAAACAGTTGCGTATAAAAAGGGTTGTAAGTCTGCAATATAATCCTGTGCTATAAGATCTAGACACAGCTCAAGAAATGTTTCAGAATGGAACCTCTGTTTAGAATAACACTGGGAACCCACTGAAAATGCCATAAAAGAGCAAAATATGACTATTTGCAAGACTTATTTCAAGATAGTAGTTTAATATTGGACTTAAATGGGTGGTATTGGCAAAAACAAAAGTTTTGTAGGGGCTTAGAGGTGTATTAAAATAACTAAGTGATACTCACCTACCTGTATCCGTTGCATCCAACTACACACTGCTCAAGTCTCTAGACCGCTGCAGCCAAGCAAAGGCTGCAGCGGTCCTGCTGATGGTGGAACAATGACATCTCTTCCTGCATCAGTGCAGACCATGAAGCAACCAATAATACCACTATATAAGGTTATATCATACTGCCATGCTGAAATTACATAATACAACCTCATAGTGATGGAATAATGCCACCACACTGATCATTGCTAACACATCTGTGCCAAGACTAATACTACCATCAATAGTGCAATATAAGAGACAATAATACCACCAGACCATAACCACAGTATGGTAATATCCAGCTGGCACAGTAGTGATAATGTCACCATATTGATCATTATTGACAAAAATAATAGATAAAAACTGATATTTCCACCAAGCAGTGCCAATATAATAGTAGCTATCAGTTCTATATCAGTGCTCTGCCTACGGTATGTGTGTATAATCCAGGGACTCACCGGTTATCGTCTCACATCAAAGTCATTCATTTCTTTCCATTCAGCCAAGACAGTCATGACCAGTTCTCCACCCATAACTCAGCTCGGCAGAATGAAACACACAGACATCTTTGGACATTGCGTTTCCAGCTCCCTACTAACGATTCCCCACCGTTACACAAAGCACATAGTGGTATAACCAATGCCTTATGCCCTGCACGGTAATCGTACCTTAGTTTTCTGTCCCATACAGTAATAATGCTCCCTCTGTGCCTCCACATAGTAATAGTGCCCCCTTCTATGACCCCCTCTATCTGTAGTTAAAAATCCCCCTAGTACTGTCCCCCTTTGCCTCATTCTAATAAGAATGCCCCTATTCCACCTTATAATACCCCCAATTGTGCCTCTTTATAGTTAGAATAATGCCCCCATTATTCTTTCTTGTAATAATGCTCCCTTTGTGCCTCCTTATAATACTGTAATGCCCTTAGTGTGCTTCTTTTCTACACTAATACCCACCTGTGTCTCTTTATAATCATGCCCTTCCTTGTAACTTCTTATAGCACCCCCACTGTGCTTCTTTAGATCAATAATAATGCCAAGAAGAAAATTGTAGAATGGTTAACGGCCTAAAGTTGGCTTCTAATCATATAACCCTTTAGACGCCACAGTCTATAGTGACTGCAGTATCTAAGGTGCTTAACAGAAAGAGTTGTGAGCTCCACCCTGATAGGACTGGGGGGATTGTGGCACGATACTCTACTATGGCAGCCTTCAGACCTGCCGTAAGCATAGACTGCCTCATAATTGCTTCTCAGTCTATACTTAGGAGAAATATATCATTTTTAGACAGCTTTTAAATGCTAGGGAAGTCACATTTAACCTGTAAACCCTTGCCTTTGTATAATGTGTATATAATTACTGGAATGGTGTTGGGAATTAGTTTTTAAGTAATTAGATTTAGTGCATTTTTTTCTTATTCAGCCAGCTACATTCTGGATTTATGTTTAGACATTTATCCATCCCCAGATGTTTTCTGATTCACAATGCGGATGGGTTTATGACTATGTCCATTAATGCAGACAATTGTGATGTGCACTACATACATCTGTATTTTGGTTTCACTTAAAAATAAATGACCTTTATCTATTTACAATTCTGCTTTCCTGTAATTAGGCTGCGCACTAATATGGATTCTGTAGCTTGATGGTAAAAGTCTGAACGTCTCTTCTTTCCACTAGAAACATTTCATATATCAGGGGTAGTCACAGTATGTGTCTGCTATAGGTCCTGAATAGAGGGGTGTTAAGGCTCGAAGCTCCTTACTCCTGTATCATCTGTATCACCGGGAGTCTGACCTTACAAGGAGCTTCTTTTTTTCCTTGTGTACCATAATGGTAGGACATCGAAGAATGAGGAAACCTGCAAATAATCATGTTTCCACTTTTGCCAATGAAAAATGGAAACAGGCAGGCCCCCAATTTTCTTCTTTTTTTTTTTTACTCATTGTATCTCTTAATCCCTAAATTTTGGCCTTTTTAACTGGTGAAATGTATTTATCCATTTATTTATTTTACCCACTTATATAGCGACATTAATTCCACAGCGCTTTACAGACATTATCATCGCTGTCCCTATTGGGGCTCACAATCTTTATTCCCTATCAGTATGTCTTTGGAGTGTGGGAGGAAACCGGAGACCCCAGAGGAAACCCACCGAAAAACGGGGAGAACATACAAACTCCTTGCAGATGTTGTCCTTGGTGGGATTTCAACCCAGGACCCCAGTGGGAAAATGCTAACCACTGAGCCACTGTGCTGCTCATCTAAAATACCCTCATGAAAAAATACAACAGAAATCCCCACATGGAAATTATGATGACAAGGCTCAAGTATAACCATAGGGTATCATGGTGGCTCAGTTAGCATTGTAGTCTTGTGGTGCAGGGGAATACATCTATGAAAACATCTGCAAGGAGTTTGTACATTATGTTACTGAATATCCGTGTAAGATACTTGTGTTCATATCTTAAATATTTTTCTTCCATAAATATAAAGTAATGTATAAAGTATGAATAGAAAGTTTTTTGTAGAGGGTTTGATATTTAAATAGGATTTACTTATAAAAGAACTACACTGTACACCAAAGAATACACTGTATGGCTGGTTTACACTGATGAAATAAACTGATGTTAGTTTTGACTGTACATTGTCTGGATTAGACATTTTCTATATTCTTGCTGTAAACAATACAAATGAATGCACATGAGCCCAGTGATTGGACCCCGAACCAACAGAAGTCTTTTGTAAAGGATAATGCTATTAGTTATCACAGCAGTATTTCATCTTTTACTATTTTACAGACCTGTGTTTTAACTTTCATCTGTTTCATTTAAGGTACCGTCACACTAAGCAACGTCGCCAGCGATCTGTGACGTTGCAGCGTCCTAGGGAGCGATATCGCTGTATTTGACACGCAGCAGCGATCAGAATCCCGCTGTGAAATTGCTGGTCGCTGCTAGAAGGTCTGCACATTATTTGGTCGCTAGGTCGCCGTGTATCGCCGTGTTTGACAGCAAAAGCAACCATACCAGCGACATTTTACGCTGGTAACCAGGGTAAACATCGGGTTACTAAGCGCAGGGCCGCGCTTAGTAACCCGATGTTTACCCTGGTTACCAGCGTAAAATGTAAAAAAAAACAAACAGCACATACTCACATGCTTCCCCCGGCGTCCGCTTCCCACACTGACTGAGCGCCGCAAATTGAAAGTGAAAGCACAGCACAGCGGTGACGTCACCGCTGTGCCCTGCTACTGCCGGCGCTCAGTCATTACAGGAAGCGGACGCCGGGGGACGCATGTAAGTATGTACTTACATTTTACGCTGGTAACCAGGGTAAACATCGGGTTACTAAGCGCGGCCCTGCGCTTAGCAACCCGATGTTTACCCTGGTTACCCGGGGACCTCGGCATCGTTGGTCGCTGGAGAGCGGTCTGTGTGACAGCTCTCCAGCGTCCAAACAGCGACGCTGCAGCGATCGGCATCGCTGTCGCTATCGCTGCAGCGTCGCTTAGTGTGACGGTACCTTTACAAGTTGGTATTTACAGCAAAATATTTTAAAGAGTAACCATTGTTTTACTTATTTCATAAGTCAAGAGTACACGTGAAAATAAGGAACTTTGTGAGGATCTGAGGTTGTGGGTTGTAATAATCACCTAGACCGGTTAATGATACAACTATTTTTTATTCCATACATCCATGGTTTACAACAAATCCAGGTAGATGGCCAAAATACAATGTCCTCAGTCCACAAGATCCCCTCCCCGGGGCCGGTAGTCCCACTGTCCCCGTGCCAGGCGATACTCACTGTTTTCAACTTTTGGTTGGCCCACAGATTTCGTATCTCCAGCCAGTATAATCTGCAATCACAGCCTACGCTCCTCCAAATGACAGGTAACACAATCAGGTATCCAGCAACAATCGTTACGAAAGTTCCTGAAATCCAGATGACAGATCCTTCAACAGTAGCCGAGTGTTAAGCCCAGCCAGCAACCAATCTCCAAACTCCATAGGCCATCCATCCATGTGCTCCAGGACGTCATCCTCCATCCTCTCCCTTCAACATTACTCTCCCCACTCCCTGACTAAACATGTGGCTTCTTCCCTCTTCCCTGGGATCAGCCCCCTGAACTGGTAGAAGTGTAAACACCCTTAAGCATTTGCTTTTAGCTCAAAGAATGAAGACTATTCCAGAAGCCCATCATCTGGAATTGCATGTGAGACCCCTGTGAGGAGGGCTGCCCTGGGTCTACTATCCCCATCCACACAAGATTAATCCAGGAGGTGAAAAAAAAACTTATTTAGCTGATAAGATGTATTATAAAGTTTCATATTTCCAAGCATATCCTTGTTTTAGGTAAGAAAAATTAAAACCACGGTTACTTTTTTTTAAATATACGCAAAACACATGGCCTATGGGTTTGTGTACTCTGAAACGGGTCAGAACCAAACATGCCTGTCTACTAATTGTAAGGAAATACAAATAAAGTAATACATTTGAATATATTTGTGGTCCTGGAGATTTCTCTTGAATTTTATATAAGTAAGATACTTTTTTTTTAATTATTGACCAAAACAGAAGCCAACTATGTCAGCGTACTCTACAATGGGTGAATAATGGGTAATTTGCTTTTGACTAGACACAGTTTAGAATTACTGTCCATCCTTGGTCCGAACAGTAAATCAGATGTATAGATACTGAGTTTGAAGGTGAAATTCTCTCTGCCTGCAGTGAACAGCAGTGGGAGCTTACTGTGTATATCTCATATGTGATAAATAGTATGTAGATAATAAATACGGTATTTGCTGGTTAATTCAAGTCACTTTACAGAATAGCAATTTCATAATACAATGGGATTATTTGCAATGCTCATTTTAACAGTGACGGTGTTGGTGATATTGTAAAGATTTACAACTCCACGGGATTGCCCTACATACTCGTAATAGATAACATAACATCATGTGGCTAGTAGATCATTGGTTAAGTCAAAAAATCCCTCTTTGATTAGTTAGAACAATTACGGAACATCTATGTTTAGTTAATGTGGCTCAAAAAGATGCATGATTTTATTAGAAAACACATGTAATGGGCAATGACAAAAGCTTTACTGTGTATGTACAATATAAAACTGAAGCAGACAACTGAACAGTTCTTTATGTATGGAAACTTCAAATCCGGATATGAAATGTGCTGTTGGAAGAAAAAAAAAAAACAAGTTAATCATTTTAGAATTCAAATTACAAAGTCAGTACTTAGGCTTTATACACAATACAATGTTAGCTTCTTTTTTAACAGAGCCATGATTATACCTAGGGATGAGTGAACTCAAACTGTAAAGCGTCCGGTACTGAACTCTGAACACAGAATCTTTCCTGTAAGTCCGGTTTTCCTGTTTTGTTTTGGTGCCGAATAAAGTTTGTTGAAAGGCTGCAGCCAATGGCTGCGATTAGCTGGCACAACACGTAACCCGGCCTGCACAAATGCCAAATGATGGGTGGCGCTGCCATTGTGCTCTGATTAGCGAGGGGACAGTGTAAAATAAATAAATAATTTTAAAAAACTACATGGGGTCACCCCTTGTTTTAATAACCAGTGTAAAATGGCCGCTGGACAGGTCCTTGAAGGGAGATATGTATTGTCGCGGTTGGTAGCTTTGGTGATGTGAGCTCGGAAAGCATGCTCCAGCACATATAGTGCTGAGAGAGTTATTAGGCCAATCCAGGGCTGAGTTTTAGGAGCAGTCGTAAGCGATGGGTGGGAATGACTGCTCACATATCCCCACCCCAGGGGCATGGTTTGGCAGATGAAAAAGAGATCGAGTGTCTCATTCAGTGTCTGGGTCTGGAGATCTCCTGTGTGTTGGTCTGTGCTAAGGCCTAAAGAACCGGACATTTCCCGAGCGGGTGGACCCACGATATTGTATGGACTTTTTACTTTGTATTTTCTCTTTGTGCCGGAAAAGGCAATCGTTTGCTTGCTTATGCTTACGAAGGTTTATGCAGCCTTAATAAACCTGCCAGGACATTTTAACAAAATTGCTCCCTGTGCTTACCTCAACTGCAGCTAAGTGAATACAAAACCCTACGTTAGGTAAGGGAAAGAAGACAGCTGTGAGCTGGTCTTATTATGCTTAGAAGGGGCCAATATCCGTGGACCTTCCCAGCTTATTAATATCGGCCCCTAGCTGTCTGCTTTTCCTTTGCTGGTTATTAAAAATGGGTGGATAAAAAAAAATGATGTGGAGTCCCCCCTATTTTTAATAACCAGCTAAAGCAAAGAAGACATCTGGGGGCTGATATTAATATGCTGGGAAGGTCCATGGATATTGCCCCCTTCCCAGCCTAATAAGACCAGCCATCAGCTGTCTTAGAAATGTTGCATCAATTAGATGTGCCAATTCTGAATTCCAGAAGATGGAAGAGGAACGACAGTGGTGGAGCAGCAGGTCATAGAAGGCAGGAGCTGGCTGCTGTAGCTAACCCCTGTGCCTGATTCTAAAGAGAAATGAATATTCACTGCACTGACAATGAATATTCATTTCTCTGTAATAGCGCGCAGTGTCAGCCACAGCAATTGGCTACTGCAACTGCTGCACGGTCACGTGTCCCTGCTACTTAAGAGTAATGAATATTCACCTCTCTCTACTCCCATGGGCATGGAGAGAGGTGAATATTCATTTCTCTTAAGTAGCAACACACGTGACCGCCCGGCAGCAGACACTGTGTGCGTTACTTAATACTCACTGCCCTCCACTCACATACTTCTGGTGTGGGGAGCAGTGAGTATTCCGGCAGCTGTGCACTGCTTGTGAGCAACACATGACGTCCATGCCATGCGCTGCTTACAATCATAAAGCAGCTGCTGGCACCGGAACAAGACACTGTGAGGGATAGCAGGAAGTTAAGTAATGGTTTATTTTCTTTGTGTTTTTTAATGGGGGCCATACATACCAGGATAGGGATGGGGCCATGCATACAAGGATAGGGGTGGATCACTGTCTTCACAAGAGACATAGGAAGTCACCTCTGTGTGAGGGAGGTCTGGGGTCAAGGGAGGACAGTACTGAGCCTACTGAGGAACCCATGCAGGTTGGTGCAGCACCTCACTCTGGTAAACTGCCTGTTGTCTGGTATAAAGGGGGAGTGTGTTTCTATTGTAGTAAAATGGGCCATTTCGTGGGCACATGTCCCTCCTTATCACACAGTAAACAACTGCCAGGAAAACTAGGTGGCCCGGGTTGCGGGCAGGTTAGCAACCCGGGTGTCCTCGTCACCTCCATGGGTAGGACACAATTTTTCCTACCAGCTGTAATCCATCTGGGTGAGATTAAGGTGGATGTGTCTGCATTTCTGGACAGTGGGATGGGGTTTAATTTGATCAACGCTAAGTCGTCCAGGTCCAAGGCCTCAATCCACATACTCTCTCCAGACCCATATCCATAATCACCATCGACTCCACCTCCTTGAGACAGTGACATTTTACTCAAGTCATCAGAGTTTTATGGCTTCAGGTGGGGGCCATGCACACTGAGGTGTTAGACTGTTATGTGCTAGAGGGTCTGCCCTCACCTGTGGTACTCATTGGCTTGCTCTGCACAATCCTGTGATAGATTGGCAGACTCAGGAGGTAGTAATATGGAGTGGGTATTGACAAGGACATTGCCTGGGTACCCGGTTTGCTAGGGTGGATACCCAGTCTGTGCTGAGTTACCTGATGGATTTTGGGGACATGTTCTCGGAACAGAGGTGCCAAGAACTCCCTCCCCATCATCCTTATGGTTGCTCCATAAATCTTGTCCCTGGTGCCAAGCTGCCTAAAAGCAGACTCTATAATATCTCTTGGTCCAGAGAGGCAGGCCATGAAGGACTACATCGCAGAAAGCATGTGCAGCGCCCCAGAGTCCTGGTCGTTGCAGTACTGATGCTCCGCCGCTAAGGGGGGCTATGGTACGTCCGATGGCACTGAAGGAGTTCACCTGACCAGGTATCACAGACACCAATACACTTCACAGTCTGGCCTCCAGGGGGAGCTAAGGGTGCTATGTATTAGGCCACTCCTCACAATCTGGTAAAACTGGGGGTTAGATAGGAAGTTAGTCAGAAGCTGACTGGGTTGGAACCAGGCAACATCCTGTGGCAGAGGGTGTTACAGGGGAAGATTCAGGGGGGTCCCTGTCAGGGGTGGGATCCTGACAGAGGCCTAGCGAACAGAGAGAACGTTACGGGACCGCGCCTGCACGTCATTGCGGCGGTACCCCAAGAAAGGACAAGAAGTGAGGTTTATTGTGCTGAGTGAGAAACGAGATCAACGCAACAAGGAGAATTACCAGTAGGAGTCGTGCTGTAAGACGAGGCAACATTCTACTGAGGCGCATAGCCGGTGGCCGGAACGCCGAGGAAGTATTGAGCTCCAGGCCTTACTTCAAACCTACGGCAGGACAGTCAGTTATAGGCGGGCTGCCTCACTCAAATCACCTAAGCAGACACAGGGGGCAACATTTGGAGAGGGGCGACTCTAGGGTCCTGGAAGACCTCCGAGCCTACCCGTCGTACGGGTGCGTCCTAGCCATATCATCTGGGGGACGAAGCAGAACATCATAATCGAGTTGTGAGGGAACTTCAGAAACAGACACAACAGTTGTGGGGACTATCCCGTAAGCACAGCAGGGGAGGACCACAACACACAAGCGCTAGAAGGTAGGCACAGATTTCCACCTGCAAAGGGAACTCTGGAGGTGCCGTTGGACCGGCCGGACTTACGCAGCCCGGTTAACCGTATTCCAGATTGAGGATCCTGAAGCCTTCAGTAAAGAGGTAAAGAGACTGCAACCTGGTGTCCTTGTTATTTACTGCGACCTGCACCGCACCATAACATCATCACCATCCACACCTTTCATTGGACGCCCCTCAGCAGGGTCACGGACCGGGTCTAGCCACCGTGACAGCCCCAGAACAGAGACTCAGAGGCCCGGTACCGGGTACCCCTCGGCCCTGCGGCAGTGGGGGCGCTCCACATGGCTAAAGGTTATATCAGACATCCTCTTCTCCTTTTGCCGTGGGGTTCTTTTATATAAAGAGAAAAGATGGGAGGTAATGCCCATGCTTGGATTTCCGTAAACTTAATACAATCACTGTCATTGATCCTTATCCACTCCCTCTCATTCCCGACCTCTTTAATCAGATTGTAGGGGCAAAGTGGTTCTCAAAGATGGACCTCAGGGGGGCATATAACCACATTTGCATTAAAGAGGGAGATGAGTGGAAGACAGCATTCAATACACCTGAAGGACACTATGAGAACCTGGTGATACCTTTTGGGCTGACGAACGCGCCCGCCATCTTTTAACACTTTACATATGACATCTTTAGTCACTTGGTAGGCAGGTTCGTGGTTATCTATCTGGATGAGATATTAATTTAATCAACAACCTGAGTCACATCAGGCACATGTCAGGCAGATCTTACATATACTCAGAGACAATAAGTTATATGTCAAACCCGAGAAGTGTATGTTCTCGGTTGAGGAGATCCCTTCCCTAGGACATGTGTTGTCTTCCACTGGTTTTTGCATGGATCCAGTGAAAGTCCAGACAGTATTGGATTGGGATCGGACAGAGGATTTGAAGGCATTACAAACGTTTTTAGGTTTTGCCAACAACTACCGCAAGTTCATAAAAAAAATTTCGGTAGTAGCCAAACCTCTTACGGATATGACCAGGAAGGTGGTCCAGTCCCACCAGGGAGGCATTTGATATGTTGAAGAAGTGTTTTTCATCTGCGCCGATCCTTATTCAGCCTGACGCCATGTTGGAAATCTCTATGCTCACAGCTGAGCTCAGTTAACCACTATTTTCCCCTTTATAACCGGGATCTGATGGAAATTCTTGTCAGAGCTAGCATTTGCTGCATGGCTAACTGAGGGAGAGGTTTTCATATGAGAAGCAGAGTTGGAGGAGTTATCTGTGTGTTGCTGGTTTGTATATGTGCTAATTCCCTATCCTTCTCTATTTTGGTTTATTCGCCTATCTCCATGCCCCAGTGCATTCCTCTTATATGTGAGTGTATATTTTGTACGCCTGGAGTTTTCTGTTAACCCTTGTTTGTGTTACCTTGTTTGTCGGGTTGGTGTACTACAGTGCACAGTATTGCCCCTCTTCCCTGGTTGGGGGAAGAGAACAGATGGAGGGCTGACTTAGGAGATAAGGCAAAGGTGGATGCCCCAGCATCTTCACCTTCAGAAGTATCCCAGGGACTAGGGTATGTTAGGGTGCTCCCTAGTGTTAGGGACAGGGAAGGAGCTCCTGGTCCCGGGTCACCCTACAGCTGTGTCGTGACACCCAGGCTGCAGAGACACATGCTCTGCCTGTGCTGCTCCCCCACATGAGATGGCAAAAGATGTATAGCTGACTCTGACAAATACTGGACGTACTGCCCACATATACCCACTAAACACTAAGACCCATGTCATAAAAACAGATTCCCCATAGCAAGGACTAGATGTTTCCTCCCCCACTGCTGCAAAAATGACTACCCTAGAACAGACAGGACAGCTGGCAGATGGCAGAGAGATGAATGGTGAGACCTCAACCACTTATGAGATACCCAAAGCGTTGTGGAGTAGAGATGACACAAGGCAGGCTAGGGTGACTGAATACTGTCTATGGAGCCCAGGGGACCATCTGGCCATGCTAAAACAGCTTTACAAAGATAAAGGCTGCATTTTCAAGATGACCCCTTCATGATGGAAGAAAGAATGCTGTGAGTTCAAAGAAGCCCCAAATTATCTGATGTTGGAATCTGGTGAAGAGTTACTAAGTCTAGCAGGATGGACTGGCCAGTGAAGTATGGACACAAGAACATTTCCGGTCTTATAGAATCACAAAAGGAGGGAATTGTGGGAAATAAGGATCCATTTTCTCTTCTCAGTCCCCATTTTTTGCTCTAAATCTATCATATAGCACCTTTACACAGAACCCCCCTACTGTCACGCACAGTGTAGGAAAGACTAAGTGCAACACGAAGGGATAAGGGGAAGGGAACCCAACACTAAGGAAGGGGCGAGTGGAGACCCCTAGGCAGATCTAACGTCACCCTGTCTGTCCTAAGCGTCCATATATGGGTCCTGTACCTTTTGCCGAGCAGGATACCTAACCCCTCCCTGACCACGGCAATAAGCCCTGCATAGGGATGACCAGGATATTCACTAGTCAATCCCCACTACCACTAAAGACAGATGGGATACACAAACAAGGGTAACACTTAGCTTGAATAGACTCAGAGAGAAACACAGACGTCCTCCAAACACCAAAGAAAAAGATATCTGACTGCTGTAGCTCCAAGCCTCAACAGGGAAACGGAAATATCACCAGCAACTCCCATCAGCAAGCTGGGAGTTAAAAACACCCCAGTCCAGGTGTGTCAACTAGAGCTGAGGGAGGTTGCCACTGGGTCCTCAAGTCAGAAGGACTAGGAAGGAGTCTGCAAAACTAACCGCTGAGACCTTCTGCGCTAGATGCAGTGTGACTGCAGTCTCTGACACACCCGTGACACCTACACATTCCAAGTGCCTGAGAAAGTTAATCAAACCAGACACCTAGACACATCTATCTCGAAAACCCAGAAAACAGTTGCTTGCTTCTTGGTATAAAGCCCTTTCTGTTAAGGGGTGTATGTAAACCCTGCCTGCATTTCATTAAAGCGGAATTTCTTGCTGGACATCATCTGTGCTGTCTATTGATTCTCCAAGCTCATTCATCGCAACACCTCTAATCTGGCCTTGCACATCAACTCTGATGGACCCCATGTGCCCACCCATAGGTGTAACATGAAAAAATGTGGAAACGTTCATGGAGTATGAATACTTTTTCAAAGCTCTGTATATGCATATTTATAGATATTCTGAAAAGATGTCAGTGCTCTATATGATATAAATGTGACTATAAAAAGTGGACCTCACCCCCTGGAAAGCAGGCTTCTGAAAATAATGGGTTGTAAACACTGAATTTAGCTTTTAAAACCTGGTCAATACAAAAAAGGATCCTCCTAAAGCTGCCAATCCAAATATGATTTACAGGTCCCTGTTGGTCTAGGGAAGTGAAGGTGAAATTGTTAGCATCCCTAGTGGTCTTGAGTAGTAATAAGGGAACTATCAGTATCACTGCTGATCTATAAGATTATCTTGCCTCCCTAGGCTTTAAAGGGAATCTGTCACCATGATTTTGATAATGTGGAATGTGGAAACGGAGACCCTGACTCCAGTGATGTGTCAGTTACTAAGCTGGTTAGTGTAGTTTTCATAAAAACACTGTTTTATCAGCAGGAGATTATCAATAGAGGACTAGTAAACCATCTGTCAGGTAGTCCTCCATGTCCATGAGCTCTGTATTACCCTGCCCCACCACTGATTGGCAGCTTTCTATGTACACTGTACTAGTTTCTGGATGCAACTCACAGAGAACTCGAGACAGTCAGGAATCAATATAGTTCTATTTATATACAGCACTAACTTTACAGTGCTTTAAAGTAGCTCTAAACAATTAGCGTTAATAACTATGCAAATCAACATTAACCCCTTAACGACCATTTTTTGCATTTTCATTTTTTGCTCCCCTTCTTCCCAGAGCCATAACTCTTTTATTTTTTGGTCAAAATGGCCATGTCAGGGCTTGTTTTTTGCGGGACAAGTTGTACTTTTAAAAAACACCATTGTTTTAACATATCGTGTACTGGAAAACGGTGCTGTGAAATTGCAAAAAAGTGCAATCCCACAGTTGTTTTTTTTTTGTTGTTGTTACCATGTTGAATAAATGCTAAAACTGACCTGCCACTATCATTCTCCAGACCATTATGAGTTCATAGACACCAAACATGTATAGGTTCTTTTTTATTTAAGTGGTGAAAAAAATTTCCAAACTTTAAAAAAAAAAAATTGCGCCATTTTCTGATACCCGTAGCATCTCCATTTTTCATGATCTCGGGTTGGGTGAGGGCTTATTTTTTGTGCACCGAGCTGACGTTTTTAATTATACCATTTGGTGCAGATATGATCTTTTGATTGCCCGTTATTGCAGTTTAAGGCCAGTCCACCATAGGGGTGGAGCCGCATATTCATTTCTGTAATGGGCGGCCCCACGTGACCGCATACAGGAGAAGCTGCGGCCAGGACAGGACACTGCGAGGGAGGCGGGTGAGTATTTTAATAACAGCGGGCGGGCGCACAGGGGGTGGGAGAGGGGTGGGTACAGGGATCTTTATGTTAAACACGAGAAACAAACAAAAAAAAGGATTATTCATATCTTCTCTACAGCAAACGCTGCTGCAGAGAAGATATGAATGGCGGCTTCAGCACCACGTGGGGGGGACAGCGCTTACTGTAGCGCTGTCTCCTGCACGGCACACGGACTGCACACGGACAACGTCCGTGTGCGGTACGTGTTTTACATGGACCCATTGACTTTAATGGGTCCGTGTAATACGTGCGCTCCCACGAACACTGACATGTCTCCGTGTTTGGCACACAGAGAAACGGTCCGCAAAAAATCAATGACATCTGCACAGATGCATTGATTTCAATGTGTCTACGTGTGTCAGTGGCTCTGGTACGTGAGGAAACTGTCACCTCACGTACCGGAGCCACTGACGTGTGAAACCGGCCTAATGCAGTGTTGCAGCGACCAAAAAAAAGTAATTCTGGCATTTTTACTTTACTATGTGTATGTTTGATTTTTTAAAGTTTTTTCTAATTGTTTTATTTTGAAAAAAACAGCTGACATGTGTCGGAAAAGATGTGGGCTCAGCGCTGGAGCCCACATCAAAGGGAGGGAGTCCGACATCGGCGTACTATTACGCCCGATGTCGGAATGGGGTTAAAGCTGCCAATCAAAGGTGTGGGTGGGGTTATATACAACCCAGCATTCAGACAACTGCTAAAGGCCCCGTCTCACATAGCGAGATCGCTAGCGAGATCGCTGCTGAGTCACAAGTTTTGTGACGCAACAGCGACCTCCATAGCGATCTCGCTATGTGTGACACGTACCAGCGATCAGGCCCCTGCTGTGAGATCGCTGGTCGTGTCGGAATGGCCTGGACCTTTTTTTGGTCGTTGAGGCCCCGCTGACATCGCTGAATCGGTGTGTGTGACACCGATCCAGCGATGTCTTCACTGGTAACCAGGGTAAACATCGGGTTACTAAGCGCAGGGCCGCGCTTAGTAACCCGATGTTTACCCTGGTTACCAGCGTAAATGTAAAAAAAAACAAACAGTACATATTCGCCTTTCGGTGTCCAGGTCCCTTGCCGTCTGCTTCCTGCTCTCACTGACTGCCGGCCGTACAGTGAGAAGTGAGAGCACAGCGGTGACGTCACCGCTGCGCTCTGCTCTCACTGTACGGCCGGATCTCAGTCAGAGCAGGAAGCAGACGGCAAGGGACCTGGACACCGAAAGGCGAGTATGTACTGTTTGTTTTTTTTTACATTTACGCTGGTAACCAGGGTAAACATCGGGTTACTAAGCGCGGCCCTGCGCTTAGTAACCCGATGTTTACCCTGGTTACCCGGGTGCTGCAGGGGGACTTCGGCATCGTTGAAGACAGTTTCAACGATGCCGAAGTCGTTCCCCTGATCGTTGGTCGCTGGAGAGAGCTGTCTGTGTGACAGCTCCCCAGCGACCACACAGCGACTTACCAACGATCACGGCCAGGTCATATCGCTGGTCGTGATCGTTGGTAAATCGCTTAGTGAGACGGGGCCTTAAATCTGCATCAGATAAGACAGTAGTTTTATCAAAATAACAGCAAGTAGCCCAGTAAGTGATACATAACCAAAATCAGGGTCTCAGCCCCTACATTATGCTGCTCTCAGATGGGACAGCAAAAATCTGGTGACAGATTCTGCATTTTTACCAGGAATGTGGCAAGAAATTGCACAGCAATTGAACATGGGAAAGCAGTAAAAGTCTGGAAATGTGAACCATCTCATAATTGTAATGGTTACAGTGGTCAACTTAGCTGGTTGTGAGTCGTTTGGTGGGCCATTTTTCACTCATTTAGTCAAAATACATAGCAATGGCAATGAGTTGTAAAATCAAGCAAAGTCAAGTATTGAGCACGTTCTTCAAGGCTGCTAACAACTGTATAGCATGTTCCAGAATGATTTTTGATACCTGAGAAAGTCTGGTGCTCTCACAATCATGTGTTGGAAATCTTCCAGTGATAGCTTTCCATCATTATCTACATCAGCCTCATCTATCACCTTCTCACAAACCAAACACACTTCCTCTGGTGTTAGCTCATTCCGGGTAAGCTTGTTTAGCGTTTTTTCTAGGTCTGACTTACATATGTAATCATCATTATTGAAATCTAGGAAAAGAACACAGTGGGAAAAAAGAAAAGTGATTTTATTTTGACAATAAGATTCAATAAGATGATGACAAAGCACTTGTGACCCAACTAGATGTTCAGAAATGGTACTTCATCCTAAGTATATATAGGTGAAATATGTACATCTGGTATGCCCAATATTATGTCCCTATTTTTGAGCCTGCATCATTCTTAAACTTTAGAAAAATTCAAGTACTAGATTGAAAATGCATTCATTCATTATCCACCGATCTTGGTGTTACAATCTCTGTTTTTATTTTGGTTTTAATTTATCTGAAATAACTCAAGTGGTCATAACCCTCCATTATTGATAGTGTCAGTGATGTCTATTTTTTTCTACTTGATGTACATCCTTCACCTTGGACCATCCCATATTGCTATGCTTTATTGCATAGCTCACAAGGTGAGCATTTTTTTTTATCCATTTGATGAATTTTTACATGTCATGCAGTACTACCTATGGGAGTGGCCTGGTCTATTTTATTTATTGATAGCATTATCTATTCTAGGATAAAATGGCACCCCAAGCCACTGAAGTGCTAGATTTTTAGGATTGTTATAGATGAAAAATTGTAGATTCAGAGCAGTTCCAAAAACTGTGAGCCTTGACAAAGTGGAAGTCCTACCATCAAAATTTGTATCCTCTTAAATATTGCAATCATCGTATTATACAGCACTGTGTAATTACAATTGCTCATTTTACCTTTCTACCCAGCTATGACATCACCTGATTAAAAACTGACTTGCTCAATACTTCTAAGCTCTATGGAGAATAGAAACAGTAGGTCAATTTGCCCTGTATAAGTCACTGCAAAAGTCCATGGCAGGGGAGAAGCAGCAGGTAGGTCAGAAGTTGAAGAGGGAGATGACTTATGCAGGAATAGAGACATCCTGCTTCTACATAGAGGAGAGAAAATAGAAGAATTAACTATGTAGAAAGGCAAAATGAGCAACTGTAAGTACACAGTGCTATTTAATATGATAATTGAACACTTAAAGAAAAAGGCAGATGAACTACAACCACAGAGTATAATCCAGTATAATCAATTTTTATTAAATATATCACATAGAATAGGTATAAATAAATAAATAGAAGGAGCTGTCTCCATGACGGCTGTGGTGTGCTTACGCTCTTGAGAATGGTTCCCAGTCTCAGCTTCACACTTTGTAAAAGAACAATAATCTTGAACCGGATAGTTGATTGGCAAGAAATTAAACCCTCCCTTATTCTTCACAGATATACTATACTAGACTGCAGTAGAAAACTTATACCCTCTGGTCAGGGCCGTATTTGGTGTTCATTCTGCCCTAGGCACTCTACTGATAAGTCAGACTAAAAGTGCCGATACCCTTTAGATAATAGTTAAAGTCCTCCACGTACACCAGACTAATGTTATCCAAACTCGACGGTTTTGGCTGACAGTCTAAGGGCTCCTGCAGACAAGTATAAGAAATCAACTGCGTTTCATCCAGAAAACTCAGACATTTTTTTTTCTCATTAGATTTGAATCCTTCTGCCATCAATGTATCCATTTTTATTTTTACAACTGCATGTGTAGCGTCCCCACGGCCGCAGGGTCGAGGGGTACCCGGTACCGGGCCTCTGAGTCTCTGTTTTGGGGTTGTCACGGTGGCTAGATCCGGTCCATGACCCTGCTGAGGGGCGCCCAATGAAAGGTGTGGATGGTGATGATGTTGTGGTGGTGCGGTGCAGGGCGCAGTAAATAACGAAGACACCAGGTTGCAGTCTCTTTACCTCTTTACTGAAGTCTTCGAGATAGTCAATCCAGAGCACTGTTAACTGGGCTGTCTGAGACCGGCCGGTCCAAAGGCACATTAGGAGTTCCCTTAACAGGTGGGAATCAGCGTCTACCTGCTAGCGCCTATGTGTTGTAGTCCTTCCCTGCTGAGCACCCCGGGATAGTCCTCACAACTGATTCTGTCTGCCTCTGATGTTCGTTCTCTCTCCGTCCCCCAGATGATATGGTTAGGACGCACCCGTATGACGGGGTAGGCCTGGAGTTCTTCCGGGACCCTAGAGTCGCCCCTCTCCCACAGCTGCCTCCGTTGTCTGCTTAGGTGTTTAAGTGAGACAGCCAACCTATAATTGGCTGTCCGGCCGTGGTTTGAAGTAATGCTTGTAGTCTCTTACTTGCTCGGCGTTCCGGCCACCGACTGTTTGCGCCTCAGAAGGATGTTGCCTCGCTCTTACAGCACGACTCCTTCTGGTCCTATCGCCTCTCTCTGCTCTATTCCCGTTGCTCACTTGTTGCGTTGTTCTCTTAGGAGTCTGCCAGGATCCCATCCCTGACAGGTCCTCTCTCTAGCTCTTCCCAGTTACATCTCTCCGTCTTGTTGTCCAACCCCCAGTTTTACCAGAGTGTGAGGAGTGGCCTACTAGATAGAACCACCCCCCTGGTGGCCGGAGTGTGAAGTGTAATGTGTGTGATACCTGGTCAGGTGAACTCCTTTAGTGCAATCAGACGTAATATCACTCCCCTTAGTGGCAGAGCGACGTTACTGCAATGACCAGGACTCTGGGGCGCTGCACTCCCCCCTGGTTAAATCCAGTACTCCCGGACTGGGAAAACAAGAACAACAATACATGTTAACAGAAAACACACAAAACTTTGAAATATCATAAACAATTAAACATAACAGTGCTTCCCTTTATGGGAGGTGAGGACTCTTGAACGTTGCAAAAGTTAGGTCATGCACAGTTTATGACTCTCAGTTCAGTGGTTGAAACAGCGGGGACCCCGGGTAAACAAAGGGGTCCCCTTTTAGAAGTTTTTGGTGCAATTCACTGTCCATTACTCCGTTTGTCCATTTTAAAACCTGTAACAAAAGATATGTACACAAACATTTTCAACTAAATAGCAGCCCTCATTAATATCTCCAAGTTTTGTAGCGGAGGGGAGTTTGATTCTGAGTGCTGCGTGTAGACCTTCGCAGAGCAGGGGTTGCTACTGGCCTAACAGGGCCCACTATGCTTGCTACCGCTGGTGTAGTGCAATGCCTTCTAGCTACACTTCTAGTGAGTCTGGGTAGCACTGGCAGGCTGGAGCTCTCAGGGCCGCAGCTAGCAACAGTGGGTACGGCAGGTTCGCCGATAGCAGAGGGAGGATTTGCCAGTTCAACGGTCGGCACGGCATCTTCAGGTAGGGCTTGTTGAGGTTGCGGGGCCGGATGATCTGGTACCACCATTGGTTCTGGTGGGTTCGGCTGGTGGAACGTTAGAACAGGTACCACGATGGCCTGATTTATCTGAGTCCAGGACTGGGGAAAGTCACCAAGGACAGTGTGGATCATCTTCTCCTTTTCTACAGGTGGGGAGGTTCCTGGATCCATTTCCCTCGCTCTCAGCTTATCAGGGCAGGCTTTAAGGTGGTCCCTGGATATCACCGTCGAGGTCTCCCCTCCATCCTTGCTGATGAGGCAAACCTTTGTGTTGTCGAAATCGGATGGCAGGACGGTATACGGTTCCGCTTCCCATTGGTCGTCGAGTTTGTGTAGCCTCCTCTTTCGTTTGAGTACATGCTCACCAGGTGGCAAAGGAATTGCAGGGGCATGCTGGTTGTAGTCCCTTTCCTGTTTTTGCCTGGCCTGAGCAAGGCTTCTTTCCACGCACTCTTGTACCTTGCGGTACCTTTGCCGCCTCTCGGTATCCCAATCGGCATCCCGCGATGTATCTTCGGGGGTTAGGACCCCCATGTCCAGATCAACGGGTAACTTGCTAGACCTTCCTCGCATCAGGTACACTGGAGTGCAGTTGGTGGAATTTACTGGGATGTGATTATATATGTCCACCAAGTCAGGCAACTTCGTTGGCCACAGGCTCCGTTCCTCTACGGGCAAGGTCTTTAGTAAGTCGATCACCACCTGGTTCATCTTTTCGCACATCCCATTGGTTTGGGGATGGTACGGTGTGGTTCTGATCTTCTTACACCCGTACAGTTGGCAGAACTCTTGGAACACTTTCGCTTCGAATGCTGGTCCCTGATCGGTCAGTATCTTCTCCGGGTAGCCATGGGGCCTACAAAAGTACTGCTGGAAACCTAGGCGGCCATCCTGGCCGTTAGATCCTTGACAGGCACAACCACCAAAAATCTGGAGTAGTGATCCACGATGGTAAGAGCGTAGACATAGCCTGACCGGCTAGGTGTCAGCTTCACATGATCCAGCGCGACCAGTTCGAGCGGCCGCTTGGTGATGATAGGCTGCAAGGGAGCCCGTTGGCTGCCACGGTCCCTCCTGTGTAGGCTACATGGACCGCACTCTCGACACCACTTCTCAATGGCTCTCTTCATGCCAATCCAATAGAACCTCCCTCGGAGTAGCCTCTCCAGCTTCTTCCATCCGAAGTGTCCGGCTCCATCGTGGTAGCCTCCCAGAACCATGGGCGCATCTCGCCTTGGCACTACTATCTGCCATACCAATTCGTGAGTACGTGGGTCGATGCTTCTCCGGCTCAGCTTGCCATCATGGATAAACAGTTTGCTTCTCCCCTTCCATAGCTGTTGGGTCTCCTGTGGATCATCTGGGCCGGGATGCAACCCTGCCTGCGTCAAGAGCTCTTTCACCCGACGGACCGCGGGGTCACCATCCTGGGTCTCCGCCCATCCGTGGTGGGGCAGGGGATTCAGCATGGCATCCGGTTGGCTCTTGTGTCTGTTCTTCACATGATGGGAGTTCTGAGTGGCTTTGGGGCGATGGAATGCAGGCAGCTCCACCTCTTCAAGTGCCTCCGGGTCTTCCCCCGTTTCTGGCAAATTGGGCATTCGGGACAAGGCATCGGCATTTGCATTCTTGCGTCCTGCCCGGTACTTGATGGTGAAGTCGTAGTTGGACAGCTGGGCCATCCACCGCTGTTCCAAGGCCCCAAGTTTGGCGGTATCCAGATGCGTTAGCGGATTGTTATCCGTGAAGACGGTGAATTTCGCTGAGGCCAGGTAGTGTTTGAACCTCTCTGTCACTGCCCAGACGATGGCAAGGAATTCCAGCTTAAAGGAACTGTAGTTGTCAGGGTTCCTTTCCGTGGGACGAAGCTTCCTGCTGGCGTAAGCGATTACCCTCTCCTTGCCTTTCTGGACCTGGGACAGCACGGCTCCCAATCCTACATTGCTGGCATCCGTGTACAGCACAAACGGTTGGTCGTATTCGGGGTAGGCCAGTACCTCTTCTCCCGTCAGTGCCAACTTTAAGCAAGTGAAGGATCCCTCCAGCCCCTCGTTCCAATCAAATGGGGTGTTCCTCCCCTTGGTCTTCTTTGATTGGCCCACCAACAGGTTTTGCAAGGGCGCGGCCTTCCTGGTGAAGTCCTTAATGAACCTCCGGTAAAAGCCTACCAGCCCGAGGAACTGCCGGACTTCGTGGAGGTTGCTGGGCTTTGGCCAGTCCTGGATCACCGTGACCTTGTCGGGGTCTGGGGCCACTTCTTCGGCGCTCACCACATGGCCCAGGTACTGCACTTTTGCTTTCAGCAGATGACATTTGGACGGTTTCACCTTTAAGCCAAAGTTGGACAGGGCTTCAAACACCTCAGCCAGGTGCTTCAGATGGTCTTCGTAGGTCTTAAAGAAGACAATGACATCATCCAAATACAGCAGCACGGTTTCAAAGTTCTTGTGCCCCAGGCAGCACTCCATCATCCTCTGGAACGTCCCCGGGGCATTGCACAATCCGAAGGGCATGTAGGTAAATTCACAGAGACCCATCGGTGTCGTGAAGGCCGTCTTCTCTTTGTCCGCCTCCGCCACGGGAACCTGCCAGTACCCACTTGTGAGATCTAAGGTAGAGAAGTACAGTAGTTAGCAGATTTTAAGGCAGCCAGAGACTCCTCTATCCTGGGCAGTGGGTATGCGTCCTTATGTGTAATGCGATTCAACTGCCTGTAATCAACACACATCCTCATTGTACCATCCTTCTTTTTAACAAGGACTAATGGAGCTGCCCAGGGGCTACAACTGTCTCTCACCACCCCAGCCTCCTTCATTTCTCGCAACATGTCCTTGGCACACTGGTAATGAGCTGGGGGTACAGGGCGATATCTCTCTTTTATTCGGTCGGTGATCTCCCGTGGGGATGTGATGTTGGATCCCTTTCACCTGTCCAAAATCTAAGGGGTGTTTGCTGAATACCTGCTCGTACTCGTGAACCACCCTGTAGGCCCCCTGTTTCTGATGGGATGGGGTAGAGTCAGTGCCCACATGCAATTCCCGACACCAATCTTTCGAGTGCCCTGCTACCTGTTGCAACAAAACAATAACTTCTGCAAGACAATTTTCTATAACATTAGTACCGATAGTCATCATGGGATTACATTCTCGGCGATCAATATCAACAATCACAATCCCTTGGGCTTTCAATTCCACCCACCCCACCTTGATGGTGACCTCTTTATACCCCACTTGTGGCAACGGCTGACCATTACTGGCTATTATGGTGAAATCGTCATCGGGGCTACGAGTAATATCGGTGTCCTCCCAATACCGTTTATAAAGCACGTAAGGCATAGTCGTCACCTGAGAACCGGTGTCCAGCAAAGCGTTCATGGGGATACCGTCAACCACTACAGGAAGAACTGGTCGCCCTCCAATGTATTTGGCTCTCCAATGCTGCGGGACTGACCGTCCTACTCCTGGGGGTTGGCCCTTTGCCCCAGGGGTTGCTCGTTTAAAGGACAGTACCTTGCAAGGTGGCCCACCTGATGACAGCGGCGGCAGATGGGTCGTCCGTCACGATGGAAGCGATCGTCTTCCCGGCCTCTGGTCGGCGGAGTCCTCCTCTGTCGCATCCAAGGGACATCTTCTGGTCTGGAGGCCAGCTCGATCTTCTCCTTGGGGGCCTCCTGTAGGGACTGCACCATCCGGGCCAGGGCAGCAACGCTCTTGGTCAGCTCCTGCATCTGGAGACGGAGTCCTGCAGGGGAGTCGTCCTCTAGGCTCTGGGCATCGGCCTCGGCGGCGACTGGGGCATCCGACGTCACCTCCTGGTGGTATGTGAGAGCGGGACGCCTGGGAGGCGCTGCGCGGCTGGGCTGTCGCTCCTGCAACGCCTGGATAGCTTTATCCTTGAATTGCGCAAAAGTCAAGTCTGGATTTTGCATGGACAGGAAGTGCAATTGGCCCCGTTGGTGACTGCACAGGAGCCCCTCAATGAACCGCTCCTTCAGGAGTTTATCCTCGTCCTGCATGCTGTCGGGGTCACTCTGCTTAATGGCCCACAGCGCCTCCTGGAGATTAAGGGCATAGTCCCGTAAGCTATCCTGCGGTCTCTGTTTGCATCCATAGAAAGTCAGTTTAATTTCTGTAGCAGTGCGGGTATCGAAGGTCGCTTTAAGCTTTGCAAAAACCTGCTGTGCAGTTCCCTTATCCGCGGCAGGCCAGGACTTCACTTCTCTCAGAGCCACCCCGAAGAGTTGGCCGATTATCATATGAACCTTCTGAGGCTCCGTCAGGTGATAGAACTCGAGCAGGCTGCAGATTCCTTCTTTAAAATCAGTTAATGTGTGCGACTCCCCGGAGTATCGTGGGAGCCAGGCCGCTCCGGGCAGGTACGGCATAGAGAAGGGCATTATGGCCTTTGTGGTAGCGGCATTGTCCGACTGGCTGATGGGGACAGCGGGCTCCGCGGCCACCGTGGTGGTATTAGGGCCGCGGCTATGTCCGCTACGGGGACCGGAGCTGCCTCTGCGTTCACGGCTGCGACTGCCGCCTCCGCTTCCCCTGACTCAGACATGGCTGTCCCTTCCTCCCACTAACCTGCTGGAGGTCGGAGTTCCTCTTCCGGGGTTGGCACTTTACCGCGCTTTCTCGTTTCGCGCTTCTTTTTGACCGGTTCCGCCCACGAAGCTAAGGCTCCTCCCTCCGTGCGTGGCGATGGCGAATTGTGGCGGGAACTCTTGGCGCAATAATAATGCACAGTCTTTGCAATAAGTCACAGTTCAAGCACAATAAATCACAGTTCCAAGGCACACATGACCTGATTCTTCAGGCTTAAGTAGATCCTGTTCGTGACGCCAAGTTGTAGCGCTCCCACGGCCCCAGGGTCGAGGGGTACCCAGTACCGGGCCTCTGAGTCTCTGTTTTGGGGTTGTCACGGTGGCTAGACCCGGTCCGTGACCCTGCTGAGGGGCACCCAATGAATGGTGTGGATGGTGATGATGTTGTGGTGGTGCGGTGCAGGTCGCAGTAAATAACGAGGACACCAGGTTGCAGTCTCTTTACCTCTTTACTGAAGGCTTCGAGATAGTCAATCCAGAGCACTGTTAACCGGGCTGTCTGAGACCGGCCGGTCCAAAGGCACGTTAGGAGTTCCCTTAACAGGTGGGAATCAGCATCTACCTGCTAGCGCCTATGTGTTGTAGTCCTTCCCTGCTGAGCACCCCGGGATAGTCCTCACAACTGATTCTGTCTGCCTCTGATGTTCGTTCTCTCTCCGTCCCCCAGATGATATGGTTAGGATGAACCCGTATGACGGGGTAGGCCTGGAGTTCTTCCGGGACCCTAGAGTCGCCCCTCTCCCACAGCTGCCTCCGTTGTCTGCTTAGGTGTTTAAGTGAGACAGCCAACCTATAATTGGCTGTCCGGCCATGGTTTGAAGTAATGCTTGTAGTCTCTTACTTGAGCAGCGTTCCGGCCACCGACTGTTTGCGCCTCAGAAGGATGTTGCCTCGCTCTTACAGCACGACTCCTTCTGGTCCTATCGCCTCTCTCTGCTCTATTCCCGTTGCTCACTTGTTGCGTTGTTCTCTTAGGAGTCTGCCAGGATCCCATCCCTGACAGGTCCTCTCTCTAGCTCTTCCCAGTTACTTCTCTCCATCTTGTTGTCCAACCCCCAGTTTTACCAGAGTGTGAGGAGTGGCCTACTAGATAGAACCACCCCCCTGGTGGCCGGAGTGTGAAGTGTAATGTGTGTGATACCTGGTCAGGTGAACTCCTTTAGTGCAATCAGACGTAATATCACTCCCCTTAGTGGCAGAGCGACGTTACTGCAACGACCAGGACTCTGGGGCGCTGCACATGATCACATACAATTTCCTGGGTTTATAATAGAAATCTATCTGTAAAAATTGGATGACACTTGGATGTTCCGTGTGTGATCAGATTTATTTTCACACCTATAGACTTGAATGAAAGACTTGGAAGAAAGTACTATATGCTGAAATTTTATTCTCATGGATGGTTGGACAGTGGAAGACTGCAGAGGAAAGAAGAGAACAGTAATGCAGACATGAATTACTCCATTTCTGTCTACAGCAAAAAATCCTTATATCTTCAGTTCCATTAAGGAGTGTTTACCTTCCCCTCCTTTGTGGCGCTCTATCACATACAGTCCGCACCTAAAGTACCACACACACGGTCCACACTCCATGTACTGCAGACATACAACATGAACCCCCTACATACAGTCCACACCCTATGTACCGCTCACATACAGCATGAACCTCAAACAAACATTTGACAACCCATATACCACGCACAAACTGCCTGCACCCCCATAATCAGCCTACACCCCAATGTATCCCCCATATATAGCTTTCACCCCCATGTACCCTCTACATACAGTCAGCAATCCCATGTCCCCCTTACATACTATATACAGGCTGTATTACCATGTTCGCAATACATATAGACTGCACCCCCAACATATAGACTGCACACCCATATGCACCCCCACATATAGCCTGCACCCCCATATGTATCACAATATATATTGCCTGCACCTGCATATGCACCACCACATATAGCCTGCACCGGCATATGTACCCCCACATATAGCCAGGACTCCCATATGTACCCCCACATATAGCCTGCACTCCTATAAATACCCCCACAAGTAGCCAGCACCTCCATATGTACAGCCACATATAGTCTACATTCCCATATGTACCCATATATAGCCAGCACTCTCATATATATACCCCCACATGTAGCCTGTACCCCCATATGCACTACCACATATAGCCAGCACCCCCATATGTACCCCTACATATAGTCTGTAGTACCCACCCATATGTACCCCAACATATAGCCTATATGCACCCCCCATATGTACCCCTACATTTCAGCTGCATGTTATGTACCCCTTCATATAGCCTGCACCTCATGTACCCGACATACAGCCTGCACTCCCATATGAACCCCCACATATATCCTGCACCCCCATATGCACCGCCATATACAGACTGCATCCCAATATGTACCCCCACATATAGCCTGCTTCCCCCTATATGTACCCCCCACATGTAACCTGCATCCCCACATATCTCCAGCACCTCCTATATGCACCCCCACATATAGCCTGCAACCCCTGTATGTATCCGCACATATATTCTACACCCCCATATACATCCTGCACCCTCATATGTACCCCCCTACATAGCTTATATCCCATGTACCCCTGAAAAAGGTTTCACTTGCAAGCTGTAGCATGGCTTTGCCCATAAGTCACATGGGCCGGTCCTTCACTTTTATAATTTCACTTCCCCCATCGGGCAGGGAGCTGATCGGTGCCACCTCCCCAATAAAGATGTCATTCCTAATCCATTGGAGGTAAGAAGAAGGGGGAAGTTTAAAAAAAATACAATTTTTCAATCCTACTTCATGGTGGCACATTCCGCTTCCCCCACAACCTGCCGCCCTAGGCACCTGCCTCTGGTAATAAAATGTCCATGAGTGAAAAGAAACCATTATTGATATATAAGACAGTTTAACGTTTAATAAGACGAAAACAAAAGAGCATTCAAAATCTTGAAGGCCTAGAATACAGAAATAGTATTTCAGGAGTATAAAGATCCCCATAAGAAATGTAAAAAAAGAAATCAAGCTAGCAAACTTAGCTACTGAAACAAAATTTGTCAGCAACATTAAAATAAATCCCCCAAAATTGTATAAATACATCAATGCAAAAAAAAAGTCTGGTATAGGCCCCTTAAAAAATGATAATAACAAGATAGTTATAGGGGACAAGGAAGAGACTGAGATATTAAACAGGCACTTTTCATCTGTGTTCACCAATAAACTGTCTGTTCCAGGGATCATTCAACAAGGCAAAAATCAAAGATCACCACCTGACATAACTAGCATAACACAAGAAGATGAACGCCTACATCAGGGCAAATTACACATTGAGAAATTCCCTGGCCCCAGTAGCGTAGCTACCGGGGAGGGCAGAGGCAGCAATCATCCCGGGCCCCGTGCTTTTGGGGGGCCCACCCAGAGCTATGCTGCTGTAACTGTATCAGCGTGCACAGCGCACCGATACAGTTACATTATGCAGCAGAGCAGGGAGAATCGATCTCCCTTCACTGACACCTGGCCGCTATGGGGTCCCTAAGCAGGAGGCGGGCCTGGTGCCAGCAGTGGGCCCTCTGCTCATCATCAAAGGTTCAACTGTATCGTCTTGATGCTGATACTGCTGACCATATTGATGAGAGTGGGAGTTTTATGCTCCTTCTCCCATCATCCCTCTCTCAGCATCTGACTCAAACACTGACACTGGGCGCGATGACGTCACTACTCAGCACCTGCTGTCCGGAGATGTGAAGGCACTCAGAGCAGCGGAGGAATGAGGAGGAGAGGTGAGTATTTAATTATTGATTTTATGGGGTGCATTATACTATAGCGTTTGCTTATGGAGGTGGATTACGCTAAATGGTCTGCCTATGGGGGGTGTTGTGAATTCTGCTCTTGGGTTCCCTCCGGTGGTTGTTGGTAGTAATGCAGTTGTCCCTGGGTTGCAATCCTGGGCAGGTGTCCCTGCTGATTGCAGCTCTGACTGGGATATTTAGGTGTGCTGGATTCATTAGCCCTTGCCAGTTGTCCATTGTTCTTGGAGGTTTTGCATCTCTGTCTGGTTCCTCCTGCCCTGCTGCCAAATCAAAAAAGATAAGTGTCTGCTTTTGTTTCTGCAGCACACATGCTGTGTGCTTTACAATTCAGTACTATTCAATGTTTTTTCTCGTCCAGCTTAGACTGTGTTTGGATATCTCAGTCAAGTTGGATTCTCAGGAGATGCAGATATACATTCCATGTCTTTAGTTAGATGGTGGAATTTTTGTATTATCTGCTGTGGATATTTTTAGGGTTTTAATACTGACCGCTTAGTATTCTGTCCTATCCTTTCCTATTTAGCTAGCGTGGCTGTCTATCTTTTGGGGTTCTGCTCTGAGGCAAGATAGAATTCCCATTTCCATCTATAGGGGTATTTAGTAGTGTTGAGCATTCCGATACCGCAAGTATAGGGTATCGGCCGATACTTGCGGGTATCGGAATTCCGATACCGAGATCCGATACTTTTGTGGTATCGGGTATCGGTATCGAAACAACATTAATGTGTAAAATTAAGAATTAAAATAAAAAATATTGCTATACTCACCTCTCCGACGCAGCCTGGACCTCACCGAGGGAACCGGCAGCGTTCTTTGCTTAAAATGCGCGCTTTTACTTCCTTCCGTGACGTCACGGCTTGTGATTGGTCGCGTGCCGCCCATGTGGCCGCGATGCGACCAATCACAGCAAGCCGTGACGTAATTTTCAGGTCCTCAATGCCTAATTCTAGGCATTCAGGAATTTAAAATTACGTTCCGGCTTGTGATTGGTCGCGTCGCCGTCACATGGGCGACGCGACCAATCACAAGCCGTGACGTCACGGGAGGCAGGAGACGCGCGCATTTTTAAAATTACGTCACGGCTTGTGATTGGTTGCGTGCCGCCCATGTGACCGTGACGCGACCAATCACAGCAAGCCGTGACGTAATTTCAGGTCCTCAATGCAGAAATAGGCATCAGGACCTGAAATTACGTCACGGCTTGCTGTGATTGGTCGCGTCGCGGTCACATGGGCGGCACGCAACCAATCACAAGCCGTGACGTAATTTTAAAAATGCGCGCGTCTCCTGCCTCCTCCCATGTGACCACGACGCGACCAATCACAAGCCGGAACGTAATTTTAAATTCCTGAATGCCTAGAATTAGGCATTGAGGACCTGAAAATTACGTCACGGCTTGCTGTGATTGGTCGCGTCGCGGCCACATGGGCGGCACGCGACCAATCACAAGCCGTGACGTCACGGAAGGAAGTAAAAGCGCGCATTTTAAGCAAAGAACGCTGCCGGTTCCCTCGGTGAGGTCCAGGCTGCGTCGGAGAGGTGAGTATAGCAATATTTTTTATTTTAATTCTTTATTTTACACATTAATATGGATCCCAGGGCCTGAAGGAGAGTTTCCTCTCCTTCAGACCCTGGGAACCATCAGGGATACCGTCCGATACTTGAGTCCCATTGACTTGTATTGGTATCGGGTATCGGTATCGGATTAGATCCGATACTTTGCCGGTATCGGCCGATACTTTCCGATACTGATACTTTCAAGTATCGGACGGTATCGCTCAACACTAGTATTTATCCTCTGGCTGTGTCGAGGTGTCTAGGATGTGTTAGGTACACCCCACGGCTACTTCTAGTTGCGGTGTCAGTTTAGGGTTTGCGGTCAGTATAGGTTCCACCTACTCCTGAGAAAGTCTCATGCGGCTGCAAGGTCACCGGATCATAACAGTACAACTGGCCAACAATGAGTTAAATGCATCTCAGAAGAAGGGAAGAAAGAGCCATTTTTTTTCTGTAGCCTGCTCTGTTTTTTCTTCCCTCTTTTTCTCTGGGTGGCTGAGGAGTCTTGTGCTAGCATGGATGTTCAGGGATTAGCTTCTCTTGTAGACCAGCTTGCTGCTAGGGTACAGGGTATTTCTGATTATATTGTTCAGACTCCAGTTTTAGAGCCAAAGATTCCTACTCCTGATTTGTTTTTTGGGGACAGGTCCAAATTTTTGAGTTTTAAAAACAACTGTAAACTGTTTTTTGCTCTGAGACCTCGATCCTCTGGTGATTCCATTCAGCAGGTTAAAATTGTCATCTCCCTGCTGCGTGGCGATCCTCAGGATTGGGCATTTTCCCTGGAATCTGGGAATCCAGCCTTGCTTAATGTAGATTCCTTTTTTCAGGCTTTAGGATTATTATATGATGAACCAAATTCTGTGGATCAAGTGGAGAAGACCTTGTTGGTCCTGTCTCAGGGTCAAGAAGCGGCAGATGTTGTGAATTTGCTTTTTGCTCCCTCTAGTGGTTACTAGTTTTTTGACTCTGGTTTTTCTGTCATTCCTTTTATCCGCACCTGGGTCGTTAGTTAGGGGTGTTGCTATATAATCTCCCTGGACCTTCAGTTCAATGCCTGGCAACGTAGTTATCAGAGCTAGTCTGCTGTGCTCTTGTCTACTGATCCTGGTTCCAGTTATATCAGCTAAGTCTGCCTTTTGCTTTTTGCTATTTGTTTTGGTTTTGTATTTTTGTCCAGCTTGTTCCTAATCTATATCCTGACCTTTGCTGGAAGCTCTAGGGGGCTGGTGTTCTCCCCCCGGACCGTTAGACGGTTCGGGGGTTCTTGAATTTCCAGTGTGGATTTTGATAGGGTTTTTGTTGACCATATAAGTTACCTTTCTTTATTCTGCTATCAGTAAGCGGGCCTCTCTGTGCTAAACCTGGTTCATTTCTGTGTTTGTCATTTCCTCTTACCTCACCGTCATTATTTGTGGGGGGCTTCTATCCAGCTTTGGGGTCCCCTTCTCTGGAGGCAAGAAAGGTCTTTGTTTTCCTCTACTAGGGGTAGCTAGATTCTCCGGCTGGCGCGTGTCATCTAGAATCAACGTAGGAATGATCCCCGGCTACTTCTAGTGTTGGCGTTAGGAGTAGATATATGGTCAACCCAGTTACCACTGCCCTATGAGCTGGATTTTTGTATTCTGCAGACTTCTACGTTCCTCTGAGACCCTCGCCATTGGGGTCATAACAGTTTGCCAGGCCCGTATTAAATGTTTAATGCATTGCAGAAGAGGGATTATAAGAAAGAAGATTCTGAGTTTTTTTTTTCTTCTTCCCCTTTACCTCAGAGTGGCTATGCTTGCTGCAGACATGAATGTCCAGACCTTGATTACAAGTGTGGACCAGCTGGCTACTCGTGTGCAGGGCATACAAGACTATGTTATCAGAAATCCTAGGTCAGAACCTAAGATACCGATTCCTGAACTGTTTTCCGGAGACAGGTTTAAGTTTAGGAATTTCGTGAATAATTGTAAATTGTTTTTGTCCCTGCGACCCTGTTCATCTGGAGATTCTGCTCAGCAAGTAAAAATTGTTATTTCGTTCTTACGGGGCGACCCTCAGGATTGGGCTTTTTCGTTGGCGCCAGGAGATCCGGCATTGGCTGATCTTGATGCGTTTTTTCTGGCGCTCGGTTTACTTTATGAGGAACCCAATCTTGAGATTCAGGCAGAAAAGGCCTTGCTGACTATGTCTCAGGGGCAGGACGAGGCTGAAGTGTATTGCCAAAAATTTCGGAAATGGTCCGTGCTGACACATTGGAACGAGTGTGCACTGGCCGCTAATTTTAGAAATGGCCTTTCTGAAGCCATTAAGAATGTTATGGTGGGTTTTCCCATTCCCACAGGTCTGAATGATACTATGGCACTGGCTATTCAAATTGACCGGCGGTTGCGGGAGCGCAAAACCGCAAATTCCCTCATGGTGTTGTCTGAACAGACACCTAATTCGGTGCAATGTGATAGAAAAACCGCAAATTCCCTCATGGTGTTGTCTGAACAGACACCTGATTTAATGCAATGTGATAGAATCCTGACTAGAAATGAGCGGAAAATTCATAGACGCCGGAATGGCTTGTGCTACTACTGTGGTGATTCTACACATGTTATCTCAGCATGCTCTAAACGTATAGCTAAGGTTGTTAGTCCTGTCACCGTTGGTAATTTGCAACCTAAATTTATTCTGTCTGTAACTTTGATTTGCTCACTGTCATCTTATCCTGTCATGGCGTTTGTAGATTCAGGTGCTGCCCTGAGTCTCATGGATCTCTCATTTGCTAAGCGCTGTGGTTTTACTCTTGAACCATTAGAAAATCCTATTCCTCTTAGGGGTATTGATGCTACACCATTGGCAGCAAATAAACCGCAGTATTGGACACAGGTTACCATGTGCATGACTCCTGAACACCGCGAGGTGATACGTTTCCTGGTTTTACATAAAATGCATGATTTGGTTGTTTTAGGGCTGCCATGGTTACAGACCCATAATCCAGTCCTGGACTGGAAGGCTATGTCAGTCTCAAGTTGGGGCTGTCGTGGTATTCATGGGGATTCCCTGCCTGTGTCTATTGCTTCTTCTACGCCTTCGGAAGTTCCGGAGTATTTGTCTGATTATCAGGATGTCTTCAGTGAGTCTGAGTCCAGTGCACTGCCTCCTCATAGGGACTGTGACTGTGCTATAGATTTGATCCCAGGCAGTAAATTTCCTAAGGGAAGACTGTTTAATCTGTCGGTACCTGAACATACCGCTATGCGTTCATATATCAAGGAGTCTCTGGAGAAAGGACATATTCGTCCGTCTTCTTCCCCTCTTGGTGCGGGATTCTTTTTTGTGGCTAAAAAGGACGGATCTTTGAGACCTTGTATTGATTATCGGCTTTTAAATAAGATCACTGTCAAATTTCAGTATCCTTTACCGCTGTTGTCTGACTTGTTTGCCCGGATTAAGGGTGCCAAGTGGTTCACCAAGATAGACCTTCGTGGTGCGTACAACCTTGTGCGCATTAAGCAAGGTGATGAATGGAAAACCGCATTCAATACGCCCGAAGGTCATTTTGAGTACTTGGTGATGCCTTTTGGGCTCTCCAATGCGCCTTCAGTTTTTCAGTCCTTTATGCATGACATTTTCCGGAAGTATCTGGATAAATTTTTGATTGTTTATCTGGATGATATTTTGATTTTTTCTGATAATTGGGATTCGCATGTGGAGCAGGTCAGGTTGGTCTTTAAAATTTTGCGTGAAAATTCTTTGTTTGTCAAGGGCTCAAAGTGTCTCTTTGGTGTACAGAAGGTTCCCTTTTTGGGGTTCATTTTTTCCCCTTCTGCTGTGGAGATGGACCCAGTCAAGGTCCGAGCTATTCTTGATTGGACTCAGCCCTCGTCAGTTAAGAGTCTTCAGAAGTTCTTGGGCTTCGCTAACTTCTACCGTCGTTTTATCGCTAATTTTTCTAGCATTGTGAAACCTTTGACGGATATGACCAAGAAGGGCTCCGATGTAGCTAACTGGGCTCCTGCTGCCGTGGAGGCTTTCCAGGAGTTGAAACGCCGGTTTACTTCGGCGCCTGTTTTGTGCCAGCCTGACGTCTCACTTCCCTTTCAGGTTGAGGTGGATGCTTCGGAGATTGGGGCAGGGGCCGTTTTGTCGCAGAGAGGCCCTGGTTGCTCTGTTATGAAACCTTGTGCCTTTTTCTCTAGGAAGTTTTCGCCTGCCGAGCGAAATTATGATGTGGGCAATCGGGAGTTGTTGGCCATGAAATGGGCATTTGAGGAGTGGCGTCATTGGCTCGAGGGTGCTAAGCATCGTGTGGTGGTCTTGACTGATCACAAAAATCTGATGTATCTCGAGTCTGCTAAACGCCTTAATCCGAGACAGGCCCGCTGGTCATTGTTTTTCTCCCGCTTTGATTTTGTTGTCTCGTATTTACCAGGTTCAAAGAATGTGAAGGCCGATGCTCTTTCTAGGAGCTTTGTGCCTGATGCTCCTGGAGTCGCTGATCCTGTTGGTATTCTTAAAGATGGAGTTATCTTGTCAGCTATTTCTCCGGATCTGCGACGTGTGTTGCAGAGATTTCAGGCTGATAGGCCTGAGTCTTGTCCACCTGACAGACTGTTTGTCCCGGATAAGTGGACCAGCAGAGTCATTTCCGAGGTTCATTCCTCGGTGTTGGCAGGTCACCCGGGAATTTTTGGCACCAGAGATCTGGTGGCCAGGTCCTTTTGGTGGCCTTCCTTGTCAAGGGATGTGCGGTCATTTGTGCAGTCCTGTGGGACTTGTGCTCGAGCTAAGCCTTGCTGTTCTCGTGCCAGCGGTTTGCTCTTGCCCTTGCCTGTTCCGAAGAGACCTTGGACACATATCTCCATGGATTTCATTTCTGATCTTCCGCTATCTCAGGGCATGTCCGTTATCTGGGTGATATGTGATCGCTTCTCCAAGATGGTCCATTTGGTTCCTTTGCCTAAGCTGCCTTCCTCTTCCGATCTGGTTCCTGTGTTTTTCCAGAACGTGGTTCGTTTGCACGGCATCCCTGAGAATATTGTGTCAGACAGAGGATCCCAGTTCGTTTCCAGGTTCTGGCGATCCTTTTGTAGTAGGATGGGCATTGATTTGTCGTTTTCGTCTGCTTTCCATCCTCAGACTAATGGACAGACGGAGCGAACCAATCAGACTTTGGAGGCTTATTTGAGGTGTTTTGTCTCTGCTGATCAGGACGATTGGGTGACATTCTTGCCGTTGGCTGAGTTTGCCCTTAATAATCGGGCTAGTTCCGCCACCTTGGTTTCGCCTTTTTTCTGCAACTCTGGTTTCCATCCTCGCTTTTCTTCGGGTCATGTGGAGCCTTCTGACTGTCCTGGGGTGGATTCTGTGGTGGATAGGTTGCAGCAGATCTGGAATCATGTGGTGGACAACTTGAAGTTGTCACAGGAGAAGGCTCAGCGCTTTGCCAACCGCCGCCGCGGTGTGGGTCCCTGACTACGCGTTGGGGATTTGGTATGGCTTTCTTCCCGCTTTGTTCCTATGAAGGTCTCCTCTCCCAAATTTAAACCTCGTTTTATTGGGCCTTACAAGATATTGGAAATCCTTAATCCTGTATCTTTTCGTCTGGATCTTCCTGTGTCGTTTGCTATTCACAATGTATTTCATAGGTCCTTGTTGCGGCGGTACATTGTGCCTGTAGTTCCTTCTGCTGAGCCTCCTGCTCCGGTGTTGGTTGAGGGCGAGTTGGAGTACGTGGTGGAGAAGATCTTGGATTCTCGCCTCTCCAGGCGGAGGCTTCAGTACCTGGTCAAGTGGAAGGGCTATGGTCAGGAGGATAATTCCTGGGTGGTCGCCTCTGATGTTCATGCGGCCGATTTAGTTCGTGCCTTTCATGCCGCTCATCCTGATCGCCCTGGTGGTCGTGGTGAGGGTTCGGTGACCCCTCACTAAGGGGGGGGTACTGTTGTGAATTTGCTTTTTGCTCCCTCTAGTGGTTACTAGTTTTTTGACTCTGGTTTTTCTGTCATTCCTTTTATCCGCACCTGGGTCGTTAGTTAGGGGTGTTGCTATATAAGCTCCCTGGACCTTCAGTTCAATGCCTGGCAACGTAGTTATCAGAGCTAGTCTGCTGTGCTCTTGTCTACTGATCCTGGTTCCAGTTATATCAGCTAAGTCTGCCTTTTGCTTTTTGCTATTTGTTTTGGTTTTGTATTTTTGTCCAGCTTGTTCCTAATCTATATCCTGACCTTTGCTGGAAGCTCTAGGGGGCTGGTGTTCTCCCCCCGGACCGTTAGACGGTTCGGGGGTTCTTGAATTTCCAGTGTGGATTTTGATAGGGTTTTTGTTGACCATATAAGTTACCTTTCTTTATTCTGCTATCAGTAAGCGGGCCTCTCTGTGCTAAACCTGGTTCATTTCTGTGTTTGTCATTTCCTCTTACCTCACCGTCATTATTTGTGGGGGGCTTCTATCCAGCTTTGGGGTCCCCTTCTCTGGAGGCAAGAAAGGTCTTTGTTTTCCTCTACTAGGGGTAGCTAGATTCTCCGGCTGGCGCGTGTCATCTAGAATCAACGTAGGAATGATCCCCGGCTACTTCTAGTGTTGGCGTTAGGAGTAGATATATGGTCAACCCAGTTACCACTGCCCTATGAGCTGGATTTTTGTATTCTGCAGACTTCTACGTTCCTCTGAGACCCTCGCCATTGGGGTCATAACAGGCAGAATTGTATTGTCAGAAATTTAGAAAATGGTCTGTGTTGACTAAATGGAATGATGATGCTTTGGCGGCAATTTTCAGAAAGGGTCTTTCTGAATCCGTTAAAGATGTTATGGTGGGGTTTCCCACGCCTTTCGGTCTGAGTGATTCTATGTCTCTGGCCATTCAGATTGATCGGCGTTTGCGGGAGCGCAGAACTGTGCGCGCTGTGGCGTTGTCCTCAGAGCAGATGCCTGAGTCAATGCAGTGTGATAGGATTCTGTCTAGAACGGAACAACAGGGATTCAGACGTCAGAATAGGTTGTGTTTTTATTGTGGCGATGCTTCTCATGTCATTTCAGTCTGCCCTAAGCGTACAAAGAGGATCGCTAGTTCATTTACCATCAGTACTGTACAACCTAAATGTTTATTATCTGTGTCCTTGATCTGCTCATTGTCATCATTTTCTGTCATGGCGTTTGTGGATTCAGGCGCCGCCTTGAACTTAATGGACTTTGAGTTTGCCAGGCATTGTGGTTTTCCCTTGCAGTCTTTGCAGAACCCTATTCCTTTAAGGGGCATTGATGCTACACCTTTGGCTAAAAATAAGCCCCAGTTCTGGACACAGGTGACCATGTGCATGGTGCCAGCCCATCAGGAAGATTGTCGATTTCTGGTGTTGCATAATTTACATGATGCTATCGTGCTGGGTTTTCCGTGGTTGCAGGCACATAATCCTGTGTTGGATTGGAAGTCTATGTCTGTGACTAGTTGGGGATGTCAGGGGGTTCATAATGACGTTCCTTTGATGTCAATCTCCTCTTCTTCCACTTCTGAAATTCCAGAGTTTTTGTCTGATTTTCAGGATGTATTCGATGAGCCCAAGTCCAGTTCCCTTCCACCGCATAGGGACTGTGATTGTGCGATTGACTTGATTCCACGCTGTAAGTTTCCTAAGGGCCGACTTTTCAACCTGTCTGTGCCTGAACATACCGCCATGCGGAGTTATGTTAAGGAGTCTTTGGAGAAAGGACATATTCGGCCATCTTCTTCACCGTTGGGAGTGGGATTTTTTTTTGTTGCTAAGAAGGATGGCTCCTTGAGACCCTGTATTGATTATCGCCTCTTGAATAAGATCACGGTCAAGTTTCAATACCCTTTACCTCTGCTTTCCGATTTGTTTGCTAGGATTAAGGGGGCTAGTTAGTTTACGAAGATTGACCTTCGGGGGGCATATAATCTTGTTCGTATTAAGCAGGGTGATGAATGGAAAACTGCGTTTAATACGCCTGAAGGCCATTTTGAATACCTTGTGATGCCATTCGGGCTCTCTAATGCTCCATCTGTTTTTCAGTCCTTCATGCACGATATCTTCCGGACTTATCTTGATAAATTCATGACTGTATATTTGGATGACATTTTAATTTTTTCCGATGATTGGGAGTCTCATGTGAAACAGGTCAGGATGGTATTTCAGATCCTTCGTGATAATGCTTTGTTTGTGAAGGGGTCTAAGTGTCTCTTTGGAGTGCAGAAGGTTTCTTTTTTGGGCTGCATTTTTTCTCCCTCATCTATAGAGATGGATCCGGTTAAGGTTCAGGCCATTCATGATTGGATTCAACCCACATCTGTCAAGAGCCTTCAGAAATTTGTTGGGCTTTGCTAATTTTTATCGCCGTTTCATTGCTAACTTCTCCAGTGTGGTTAAACCCTTGACCGATTTGACGAAGAAAGGCGCTGATGTGACGAATTGGTCCTCTGCGGCTGTCTCTGCCTTTCAGGAGCTTAAACGCCAATTTACTTCTGCCCCGGTGTTGCGTCAACCGGATGTTTCTCTTCCGTTTCAGGTTGAGGTTGACGCTTCTGAGATTGGGGCAGGGGCCGTTTTGTCTCAGAGGGATCCTGTTGGTTCCTTGATGAAACCGTGTGCCTTCTTTTCCTGTAAGTTTTCGCCCGCTGAACGCAATTATGATGTCGGCAATCGGGAGTTGTTGGCTATGAAGTGGGCATTTGAGGAGTGGCGACATTGGCTCGAGGGAGCTAAGCACCGTATTGTGGTCTTGACCGATCTTAAAAATCTGATTTACTTCGAGTCTGCCAGGCGGCTGAATCCTAGACAGGCTCGATGGTCCTTGTTTTTTTCCCGTTTTGATTTCGTGGTTTTGTATCTTCCGGGTTCTAAGAATATTAAGGCTGATGCCCTCTCTAGGAGTTTTTTGCCTGATTCTCCTGAGGTCCTTGAACCGGTCGGCATTCTGAAAGAAGGGGTGGTCCTTTCTGCCATTTCCCCTGATTTACGACGGGTTCTTCAGGAATTTCAGGCTGACAAACCTGACCGCTGTCCAGTGGGGAAACTGTTTGTTCCTGATAGATGGACTAGTAGAGTGATTTCTGAGGTTCATTGTTCTGTGTTGGCTGGCCATCCTGGTATTTTTGGTACCAGAGATTTGGTTGGTAGGTCCTTTTGGTGGCCTTCTTTGTCACGTGATGTGCGTTCTTTTGTGCAGTCCTGTGGGACTTGTGCGCGGGCCAAGCCTTGTTGTTCCCGTGCTAGTGGGTTGCTTTTGCCTTTGCCGGTCCCTGAGAGGCCCTGGACGCATATTTCTATGGATTTCATTTCTGATCTTCCGGTTTCCCAGAAGATGTCTGTCATCTGGGTTGTTTGTGACCGGTTCTCTAAGATGGTCCATTTGGTGCCTTTGCCTAAATTGCCTTCCTCTTCTGATTTGGTTCCGTTGTTTTTTCAGCATGTGGTTCGTTTGCATGGAATATTGTGTTCGACAGAGGTTCCCAGTTTGTTTCTCGGTTTTGGCGGGACTTTTGTGCTAAGCTGGGCATTGATTTGTCTTTTTCTTCCGCATTTCATCCTCAGACAAATGGCCAGACCGAGCGAACTAATCAGACTTTAGAAACTTATCTGAGATGCTTTGTGTCTGCTGATCAGGATGATTGGGTGGCTTTCTTGCCATTGGCCGAGTTTGCCCTTAATAATCAGGCTAGTTCGGCTACCTTGGTTTCGCCCTTCTTTTGTAATTTTGGTTTTCATCCTCGTTTTTCTTCGGGGCAAGTTGAGCCTTCTGACTGTCCTGGTGTGGATTCTGTGGTTGACAGGTTGCAGCGGATTTGGGCTCATGTGGTAGACAATTTGGTATTGTCTCAGGAGGAGGCTCAACGTTTTGCTAACCGTCGTCGGTGTGTTGGTTCCCGGCTTCGGGTTGGGGATCTGGTCTGGTTGTCTTCCCGTCATGTTCCTATGAAGGTTTCTTCCCCTAAGTTTAAGCCTCGCTTTATTGGTCCTTATAGGATTTCTGAGATTATTAATCCGGTGTCTTTTCGATTGGCCCTTCCGGCTTCTTTTGCTATCCATAATGTCTTCCATAGATCTTTATTGCGGAAATATGTGGTGCCCGTTGTTCCCTCTGTTGATCCTCCGGCCCCTGTGTTGGTTGATGGGGAGTTGGAGTATGTGGTTGAGAAGATTTTGGATTCTCGCTTTTCGAGGCGCAGGCTTCAGTACCTTGTCAAATGGAAGGGTTATGGCCAGGAGGATAATTCTTGGGTTTTTGCCTCTGATGTCCATGCTGCTGATTTGGTCCGTGCCTTTCATCTGGCTCGTCCTGATCGGCCTGGGGGCTCTGGTGAGGGTTCGGTGCCCCCTCCTCAAGGGGGGGGTACTGTTGTGAATTCTGCTCTTGGGTTCCCTCCGGTGGTTGTTGGTAGTAATGCAGTTGTCCCTGGGTTGCAATCCTGGGCAGGTGTCCCTGCTGATTGCAGCTCTGACTGGGATATTTAGGTGTGCTGGATTCATTAGCACTTGCCAGTTGTCCATTGTTCTTGGAGGTTTTGCATCTCTGTCTGGTTCCTCCTGCCCTGCTGCCAAATCAGCAAAGATAAGTGTCTGGTTTTGTTTCTGCAGCACACATATGCTGTGTGCTTTACAATTCAGTACTATTCAATGTTTTTTCTTGTCCAGCTTAGACTGTGTTTGGATATCTCAGTCAAGTTGGATTCTCAGGAGATGCAGATATACATTCCATGTCTTTAGTTAGATGGTGGAATTTTTGTATTATCTGCTGTGGATATTTTTAGGGTTTTAATACTGACCGCTTAGTATTCTGTCCTATCCTTTCCTATTTAGCTAGCGTGGCCTCTTTTGCTAAATCCTGATTTCTGCCTGCGTGTGTCTTTCCTCTAATACTCTCAGTCAATATTTGTGGGGGGCTGTCTATCCTTTGGGGTTCTGCTCTGAGGCAAGATAGAATTCCCATTTCCATCTATAGGGGTATTTAGTCCTCCGGCTGTTTCGAGGTGTCTAGGATGTGTTAGGTACACCCCACGGCTACTTCTAGTTGCGGTGTCAGTTTAGGGTTTGCGGTCAGTATAGGTTCCACCTACTCCTGTGAAAGTCTCATGCGGCTCCAAGGTCACCAGATCATAACAGGGGGGTGCATTATACCATAGAGTCTGCCTATAGAGGGTGCATTATACTATAGAGTCTGCTTATGGGGGTGCATTATACTCTAGAATCTGCCTATGGGGGTGCATTATACTATAGAGTCTGCCTATGGGGGGTATTATACTAAAGAGTCTGCCTATGGGGGGTTGAATTATACTATAGAGTCTGCCTATGGGGGGTTAAATTATACTATAGAGTCTGCCTATGAGGGGGATACATTATACTATAGAGTCTGCCTATGGGGGTTCATTATACTAAAGAGTCTGCCTATGAAGGGGTTCATTATACTATAGAGTCTGCCTATGGGGTTAAATTATACTATAGAGTCTGCCTATGAAGGGGGGTATTGTACTATAGAGTCTGCCTATGGGGAGTACAGTATACTATAGAGTCTGCCTATGGGGAGTGCATTATACTATAGAGTCTGCCTAGCGGGTGCATTATACTATAGAGTCTGCCAATGGGGGTGCATTATACTGTGCAGAGTCTGTCTGTGGGGTGCATTATGCCATAGAGTCTGCGTATAGGGGAGTCCATTATGCTATATGGAGTCTGCCTATGGGGAATGCATTATAGTTGTCACGGGGAGACTAGGTAAGCTAAGGCTGGTTACCCGGGCCCCTGCGATATCCCTCAGACTAGGGAAAACCCTGGCTGTCCCTCTCCCAGAATTTACACTAATGGTGTGTTTGTCTGGGCCACCAGGCCTGGCCCTGACTCCTGTTTCAGCCCTATGCTGAAACCACCACCCGCCACCCAGTGAATAGACCACACACCAACCCCCACAGAAAGCACAGACAGGGAAAACTAAAAAATGCACCACGCCGCAGACACACAGGAAAACACAATAATGTGCCCGGGGCAAAACAAATACAAATATAGGAAGGAGAAATATAACAAAGGATAATACACCACCAGATACGATATTTCTTCTCCAAGACCACCACTCCAGACCGGAATCACTAGGCACGAGGCACAAGCTATAATCGGCGACGCCCAAAGTCCAGCAATACTATTTAAAGGCCGTGGGCGTGACCCAGTCTCCAACCCGAGTACCAGCTAGATTAACCCTGGGCAACCTGGATAAAAATCTAGCCAGCACCACTGAACGTATAGTGGACGAATGAGGAATTACTGCTGTCTGTCGGACGCCCTAGTGTGAATAGCGTCCGACATGACAATAGTATAGTCTGCCTATGGCGGGTACATTATACAATATAGAGTCTGCCTATGGGGGTGCATTATGCAATATAGAGTCTGCCTTTGGGGGTGCATTATACAACATAGAGTCTGCTTATGGGGGTGCATTATATTGTATAGAGTCTGCCTATGGAGAGTGCATTATACAACATAGAGTCTTCCTACTGCCTATGGGAGATGCATTATACAATATAAAGTCTGACAATGGGGATGCATTATACAATATAGAGTCTTCCTATGGGGAGTGCATTATACAATTTATACAATATAAAGTCTGCTTATGGGGGTGCATTGTACAATATAGAGTCTTCCTATGGGGAGTGCATTATACATTATAGAGTCTGCCTATGGGGAGTGCAGTATACAATATAGAGTCTGCCTATGAGGAGTGTTGTGATTTTGCTTTTTGCTCCCTCTAGTGGTCATTAGTGATTTGACTCTGGAGCGTCTGTCTTTTCCTATATCCTCACCTGGGCCATTAGTTCAGGGGCGTTGCTATATAAGCTCCCTGGACCTTCAGTTCAATGCCTGGCATCGTTGAAATCAGAGCTAATCTTTTGTGCTCTTGTCCTCTGATCCTGGTTCCTGTTTTTCAAGCTAAGTCTGCTTCTTTGCTTTTGTTTTGTTTGGTATTTTTGTCCAGTTTGTTCCTATCTGTATCCTGACCTTTGCTGGAAGCTCTAGGGGGCTGGTGTTCTCCCCCCGGACCGTTAGACGGTTCGGGGGTTCTTGAATCTCCAGCGTGGATTTTTATAGGGTTTTTGTTGACCAGATAAGTTATCTTGCTTTATTCTGCTATTAGTAAGCTGGCCTCTCTTTGCTGAACCTGGTTCATTTCTGTGTTTGTCATTTCCTCTTACCTCACCGTTATTATTTGTGGGGGGCTTGTATCTTGCTTTGGGGTCCCTTTCTCTGGAGGCAAGAGAGGTCTTTGTTTTCTTCTCCTAGGGGTAGTTAGATTCTCCGGCTGGCGCGAGTCATCTAGCGATCACCGTAGGCATGATCCCCGGCTACTTCTAGTGTTGGCGTTAGGAGTAGCTATTTGGTCAACCCAGTTACCACAGCCCTATGAGCTGGATTTTTGTATCTTGCAGACTTACACGATCCTCTGAGACCCTGTCCACTGGGGTCATAACAGTATGCCAGGCCAGTATTAAATGTTTAATGCATTGCAGAAGTGGGATTATAAGAAAGAAAATTTTGAGTTTTTTTTTTTTTCCCTCTCTCATTTTTTTTTTTTTCTTTTCCCCTTTACCTCAGAGTGGCTTAAGCTTGCTGCAGACATGAATGTCCAGACCTTGATTACAAGTGTGGACCAGCTTGCCGCTCGTGTGCAGGGTATACAAGATTATGTTACCAGAAATCCTAGGTCTGAACCCAAGATTCCGATTCCTGAACTGTTTTCAGGAGACCGATTTAAGTTTAGGAATTTCAGGAATAATTGTAAATTATTTTTGTCCCTGAAACCTTGTTCGTCTGGAGACTCTGCTCAACAAGTAAAAATTATTATTTCATTCTTACGGGGTGACCCTCAGGATTGGGCTTTTTCGTTGGCGCCAGGAGATCCGGCATTGGCTGATATTGATGCGTTTTTTCTGGCGCTCGGTTTACTTTATGAGGAACCCAATCTTGGGATTCAGGCAGAGAAAGCCTTGCTGGCTATGTCTCAGGGCCAGGACGAGGCAGAGGTGTATTGCCAAAAATTTCGGATATGGTCCGTGCTGACACATTGGAACGAGTGTGCACTGGCCGCTAATTTTAGAAATGGCCTTTCTGAGGCCATTAAGAATGTTATGGTGGGTTTTCCCATTCCCACAGGTCTGAATGATACCATGTCCCTGGCTATTCAAATTGACCGGCGGTTGCGGGAGCGCAAAACCGCAAATTCCCTCATGTTGTTGTCTGAACAGACACCTGATGTGATGCAATGTGATAGAAAAACCGCAAATTCCCTCATGGTGTTGTCTGAACGGACACCTGATTTGATGCAATGTGATAGAATCCTGACTAGAAATGAGAGGAAAATTCATAGACGCCAGAATGGCTTGTGCTACTACTGTGGTGATTCTACACATGTTATCTCAGCATGCTCTAAACGTATATCTAAGGTTGTTAGTCCTGTCACCGTTGGTAATTTGCATCCTAAGTTTATTCTGTCTGTAACTTTGATTTGCTCACTGTCATCTTATCCTGTCATGGCGTTTGTAGATTCAGGTGCTGCCCTGAGTCTTATGGATCTCTCATTTGCTAAGCGCTGTGGTTTTATTCTTGAGCCATTAGAAAATCCTATCCCTCTTAGGGGTATTGATGCTACGCCATTGGCAGAAAATAAGCCGCAGTATTGGACACAGGTTACCATGTGCATGACTCCTGAACACCGCGAGGTGATACGTTTTCTCGTTCTACATAAAATGCATGATTTGGTTGTTTTGGGGCTGCCATGGTTACAGACCCATAATCCAGTCCTTGACTGGAAGGCTATGTCAGTGTCTAGTTGGGGCTGTCGTGGTATTCATGAGGATTCCCTGCCTGTGTCTATTGCTTCTTCTACGCCTTCGGAAGTTCCGGAGTACTTGTCTGATTATCAGGATGTCTTTAGCGAGTCCAGGTCCAGTGCATTGCCTCCTCATAGGGAATGTGACTGTGCAATAGATTTGATTCCAGGCAGTAAGTTTCCTAAGGGAAGACTGTTTAATCTGTCGATACCTGAACATACCGCTATGCGTTCATATATCAAGGAGTCTCTGGAGAAAGGACACATCCGTCCGTCTTCTTCCCCTCTTGGTGCGGGATTCTTTTTTGTGGCTAAAAAGGACGGATCTTTGAGGCCTTGTATTGACTATCGGCTTTTAAATAAGATCACTGTCAAATTTCAGTATCCTTTGCCGCTGTTGTCTGACTTGTTTGCCCGGATTAAAGGTGCCAAGTGGTTTACCAAGATAGACCTTCGTGGTGCGTACAACCTTGTGCGCATTAAGCAAGGGGATGAATGGAAAACCGCATTCAATACGCCCAAAGGTCATTTTGAGTACTTGGTGATGCCTTTTGGGCTCTCTAATGCCCCTTCAGTTTTTCAGTCCTTTATGCATGACATTTTCCGGAACTATCTGGATAAATTTCTGATCGTTTATCTGGATGATATTCTGGTTTTTTCTGATAATTGGGACTCGCATGTGGAGCAGGTCAGGATGGTCTTTAAAATTTTGCGTGAAAATTCTTTGTTTGTCAAGGGCTCAAAGTGTCTTTTTGGTGTACAGAAGGTTCCCTTTTTGGGGTTCATTTTTTCCCCTTCTGCTGTGGAGATGGACCCAGTCAAGGTCCGAGCTATTCTTGATTGGACTCAGCCCTCGTCAGTTAAGAGTCTTCAGAAGTTCTTGGGTTTCGCTAACTTCTACCGTCGTTTTATCGCTAACTTTTCTAGCATTGTGAAACCTTTGACGGATATGACCAAGAAGGGCTCCGATGTGGTTAATTGGGCTCCTGCTGCCGTGGAGGCTTTCCAGGAGTTGAAACGTCGGTTTACTTCGGCGCCTGTTTTGTGCCAGCCTGATGTCTCGCTTCCCTTTCAAGTTGAGGTGGATGCTTCAGAGATTGGAGCAGGGGCCGTTTTGTCGCAGAGAGGCCCTGGTTGCTCTGTTATGAGACCTTGCGCCTTTTTCTCTAGGAAGTTTTCGCCTGCCGAGCGAAATTTTGATGTGGGCAATCGGGAGTTGTTGGCCATGAAATGGGCATTTGAGGAGTGGCGTCATTGGCTCGAGGGTGCTAAGCATCGTGTGGTGGTCTTGACTGATCACAAAAATCTGATGTATCTCGAGTCTGCTAAACGCCTGAATCCTAGACAGGCCCGCTGGTCATTGTTTTTCTCCCGTTTTGACTTTGTTGTCTCGTATTTACCAGGTTCAAAGAATGTGAAGGCCGATGCTCTTTCCAGGAGCTTTGTGCCTGATGCTCCTGGAGTCGCTGAACCTGTTGGTATTCTTAAGGATGGTATTATCTTGTCAGCTATTTCTCCAGATCTGCGACGTGTGTTGCAGAGATTTCAGGCTGATAGGCCTGATTCTTGTCCACCTGACAGACTGTTTGTGCCTGATAAGTGGACCAGCAGAGTCATTTCCGAGGTTCATTCCTCGGTGTTGGCAGGTCACCCAGGAATTTTTGGCACCAGAGATCTGGTGGCCAGATCCTTTTGGTGGCCTTCCTTGTCTAGGGATGTGCGGTCATTTGTACAGTCCTGTGGGACTTGTGCTCGAGCTAAGCCTTGCTGTTCTCGTGCCAGCGGGTTGCTCTTGCCCTTGCCTGTCCCTAAGAGACCTTGGACACATATCTCCATGGATTTCATTTCTGATCTTCCGGTGTCTCAGGGCATGTCTGTTATCTGGGTGATATGTGATCGCTTCTCCAAGATGGTCCATTTGGTTCCTTTGCCTAAACTGCCTTCCTCTTCCGATCTGGTTCCTGTGTTTTTCCAGAACGTGGTTCGTTTGCACGGCATCCCTGAGAATATTGTGTCAGACAGAGGATCCCAGTTCGTTTCCAGATTCTGGCGATCCTTTTGTAGTAGGATGGGCATTGACTTGTCGTTTTCGTCTGCTTTCCATCCTCAGACTAATGGACAGACGGAGCGAACTAATCAGACTCTGGAGGCTTATTTGAGGTGTTTTGTCTCTGCTGATCAGGACGATTGGGTGACCTTCTTGCCGTTAGCTGAGTTTGCCCTTAATAATCGGGCTAGTTCCGCCACCTTGGTTTCGCCGTTTTTCTGCAACTCTGGTTTCCACCCTCGTTTTTCTTCAGGTCATGTGGAACCTTCTGACTGCCCTGGGGTGGATTCTGTGGTGGATAGGTTGCAGCGGATCTGGAATCTTGTGGTGGACAACTTGAAGTTGTCACAGGAGAGGGCTCAGCGCTTTGCCAACCGCCGCCGCGGTGTGGGTCCCCGACTACGTGTTGGGGATTTGGTGTGGCTTTCTTCCCGCTTTGTTCCTATGAAGGTTTCCTCTCCCAAATTTAAACCTCGTTTTATTGGTCCTTACAAGATATTGGAAATTCTTAATCCTGTATCCTTTCGCCTGGATCTTCCTGTGTCATTTGCTATCCACAACGTGTTTCATAGGTCCTTGTTGCGGCGGTACGTTGTGCCTGTGGTTCCTTCTGCTGAGCCTCCTGCTCCGGTGTTGGTTGAGGGCGAGTTGGAGTACGTGGTGGAGAAGATCTTGGATTCTCGTCTCTCCAGGCGGAGGCTTCAGTACCTGGTCAAGTGGAAGGGCTATGGTCAGGAAGATAATTCCTGGGTGGTCGCCTCTGATGTTCATGCGGCTGATTTAGTTCGTGCCTTTCACGCCGCTCATCCTGATCGCCCTGGTGGTCGTGGTGAGGGTTCGGTGACCCCTCACTAAGGGGGGGGTACTGTTGTGATTTTGCTTTTTGCTCCCTCTAGTGGTCATTAGTGATTTGACTCTGGAGCGTCTGTCTTTTCCTATATCCTCACCTGGGCCATTAGTTCAGGGGCGTTGCTATATAAGCTCCCTGGACCTTCAGTTCAATGCCTGGCATCGTTGAAATCAGAGCTAATCTTTTGTGCTCTTGTCCTCTGATCCTGGTTCCTGTTTTTCAAGCTAAGTCTGCTTCTTTGCTTTTGTTTTGTTTGGTATTTTTGTCCAGTTTGTTCCTATCTGTATCCTGACCTTTGCTGGAAGCTCTAGGGGGCTGGTGTTCTCCCCCCGGACCGTTAGACGGTTCGGGGGTTCTTGAATCTCCAGCGTGGATTTTTATAGGGTTTTTGTTGACCAGATAAGTTATCTTGCTTTATTCTGCTATTAGTAAGCTGGCCTCTCTTTGCTGAACCTGGTTCATTTCTGTGTTTGTCATTTCCTCTTACCTCACCGTTATTATTTGTGGGGGGCTTGTATCTTGCTTTGGGGTCCCTTTCTCTGGAGGCAAGAGAGGTCTTTGTTTTCTTCTCCTAGGGGTAGTTAGATTCTCCGGCTGGCGCGAGTCATCTAGCGATCACCGTAGGCATGATCCCCGGCTACTTCTAGTGTTGGCGTTAGGAGTAGCTATTTGGTCAACCCAGTTACCACAGCCCTATGAGCTGGATTTTTGTATCTTGCAGACTTACACGATCCTCTGAGACCCTGTCCACTGGGGTCATAACAGAGGAGTGCATTATACTATAGAGGTCTATGAGGAGTTCATTATACTATATGGAGGCTTATGGGGAGTGCGTTATACTATACTGAGGACTCTGGTGCATTATACTATATGGAGGCTATCTAGTGGGCCATCATACAATGTGAAGATTACAGTGAGAGGGCCATTATACAGTGTTAGAGCCATTAGACCCTTACCGACATGCACCATACATATACTGCTCTGTGGGAGGTGCATTCACACAAAGAGCAGTACATGTACTATGGCACACCGATCGTGCGGCCTCACACTGAGTGCCGCGGCGGTTGGGTGCTAGTGTCAGCTGTATATGACAGCTTACACCCCACAGCAATGCCCACGATTAGTGCTAGCATCTACTACTTGGGTCACCCTCCCCTGGCTGATTAAGTCAATGACTTAGGGGTCTCGCTAGCTTCCTACTCCTCAGACCATGGGTTTGAACAAAGTGGGCATCCACCAAATTGACTCCCACTCCTCTGTCCACAAGCACCGGTACAGTCTCAGTTACCCCGCCAACCACCACTTCAGCAGGTATGGTACACTGAGATGAGAGTGCAGCGCCCCAGAGTCCTGGTCGTTGCAGTACTGTGGCTCCGCCACTAAGGGGAGCTATGGTACGTCTGATGGCACTGAAGGAGTTCATCTGATCAGGTATCACAGACACCAATACATTTCACAGCTGGGCCACCAGGGGGAGCTAAGGGTTCTATTCACTAGGCCACTCCCCACCATAGTGGGTAAACTGGGGGTCAGGCAGGAAGTTAGGCAGAAGCTGACTGGATTGGAAGCAGGCAACATCCTGTGGCAGAGGGTGTTGCAGGGGAAGATTCGGTAGGGTCTCTGTCAGGGGTGGGATCCTGACAGAGGCTTGGCAACTTGAGCGAACGTAACGGGTCCGTGCCTGCTCAGTATAGCGGCGGTACCCGAGAAGGGACTGGAAGCGAGATAGATTGTGCTGAGTGAGAAACGAGATCAAAGCAACAAGGAGAATACCAGTAGGGGTTATGCTGTAAGACCGAGGCAACATCCTACTGAGGCGCACAACCGGCGGCCGGAACGCCGAGGGAGTATTACAATATCTAGCTTCAAGCAATACTCTAAACCAACGGCAGGACAGTCAGTCTAAGGCGGGCTGTCTCAACTACATCACCTATGCAGTCTTGGGGGGCAACTTGTGGAGAGGGGCGACTCTAGGGTCCCGGAAGAGCTCCGAGCCTACCCGTCATACGGGTGCCGTTCCAACCGTAACATCAGGGAGGGACGGAGGATTAGCAGAACACCATCTAATCGAGTTGTGAGGGAACTTAAGAAACGGACACAACAGTTGTGGGGACTTTCCGTAAGCACAGCAGGGAAGGACCGCAACACACAGCGCTAGGAGGTAGGCGCAGATTTCCACCTGTTAAGAGAACTCTGGAGGTGCCATTGGACCGGCCGGACTTGCGTAGCCTGGTTATCCGGACTCCGGACTGAGGACCCAGAGATCTTCAGTAAAGAGGTAAAGAGACTGCAACCTGGTGTCCTCGTTATTTACTGCACCGCACCACTACAGCCTCACCACCACCATCATCCATCATATCTATCACTGTGCGCCCCTCAGCAGGGTCACGGACCGGGCCTAGCCACCGTGACAACCCCAGAGCAGAGACTCAGAGGCCCGGTACCGGGTACCCCTCGGCCCTGCGGCAGCGGGGGGCGCTACAACTTGGCGTCACGAACAGGATGTACTTAAGCCTGAAGAATCAGGTCATGTGTGCCTTGGAACTGTGATTTATTGTGCTAGGACTGTATTATGCTGCAAAGACTGTGCTACGACATTCCCCGCCAAAACCGCCGCCATTACAGTACTATGTGGCGCGCAGGAAGGATGGGGCATGTCATCGTGGGCGTAGCCTGGAAGAGTGGCGCGAAGATGGAGCCCGCCCCTCACAGATACTACTATGTCCAGAAGATATGCCCATCAATGAGAAGGGCCCGCCTCCTAGTGTGGGATGGTGGAGGAGAGAGAGGCCGCCCTCCAGACGGGGAGGAGCAAGAACTTCTGGAAGCCACGAGGCAGAATCCGATTGGCAGCATGGAGCACGGAAGTCACCCAGGAGAGGTGGAGAAGACCCGTACCAGACCCCGCCAATCGGAACCGAGGGAGCTCTTACCAGGCTGCGCAGACCAGGAAATCCTCGGGGCGGAGGTGGAGGAGCTGTGCCGGCAGCTCCGGAGTCTGTGCCAGCGAGCGACGAACCCCGGCGAGGGGCCGTACCAGCACCAGGCACCGATCCCGCAGCCGACAGCGGAGGAGACCGGCACCGGAGATGCTCCAGAAGCCGGTAACGGCGCCGACCCTGGCGCGGCGACCGAAGAGCCCCTGCTGGTGGATGTGGACTCACCACCACCACGACCACCCGGACGGGTGTGTAGCCGCATTGAATGCGAAAGGCCCTGGGAAACTCTGCAAACGGCCGACAGCCCCCTGCGACCCACCGAGCAGCCCGTGAAGCTCCAGGGAGAGTGGGTGACCTTCAAGTGGACCCGCGCTGCCACCAGCAATCTGATTGGATTCCCAGGGGACGCCCAGGAGGAAGGGGAGAGTATCGAGGTCATCCGCCAGAGGGAATACCGGCAGCAGCTGCGCCAGCAGGAAGAAGAGTGGGCCCGCAAGAAGGAGCTCCGGCGCCAGGCAGAGCGGGAGAAGGACCTTCAAGCTAAAGCCCAGATCCGGCAGGCTGCCGAGGAGAACTGGGGCCTGCAGCGCTATGGCGTGATCAGCACCTTCCGGCTGCAGGGGGGTTGGGGCTTCATTAAGGAGCCCGGTCTCGCCTTGGAAGTGTTTGTAAATCGGCGGGATGTGGAGGCGCACCTCATTGAGGGACACCCAGGTCGGGATCTTTACCCGGGGGACCGAGTTCGGTATACCCGCCACTGGGGAGACAAAGGGTGGTATGCCCTGCACGTGCGTAAATACAAGCCGGAAGTGACCACACCACCCTCTGATGATGTACCGAGACCAGCGGTCATTGCTCCAATCTCCCTGTGTGCCAAGTGTTTGCGGACCATTACTCCAAGGAGAACCGTGAGTACCCAGACCCCTATCCAGGGTGCAGACGCCCTTTATGTGGTGGCAGGAGGAGGGCGGTACTCGCGGAAGCCACCCCCAGACTTGGAGGGATAAACCTCGATACCACGAAAATGTAAATAGTTACTGTTCTACTGTTTTGCTGCTAAACCCGTTCAGGGTTAACTCTTAAAGGGATCCCTTTGTTGACCCGGGATCCCAATTGTTTTGCTTGCTTTTTCTAAAGTTTTACACAAGTTTCCAGAACTGCCGCAATCATGAACAGTGCATGATACAAACACTTTGTAAATAGTTTGCACCTTCTTAAAGGTGCTCCCTACTGGTTTTACTTAAAGAAGGACTCTTTGTGAAGATACCACACCGGAGCCTTTGCTGAGTATGGACTGGTAGCTTGAGAAGACATGCTACCTCATAGAGACTTGGTCCCCTCTTAAAGGGGATGTTTACTTGTTGCATTTAAAGAATGGTATTACTTTAAGACTGAGAGATGGCAATAATGTCTTAACAAAAGGAAAAGTGATGATGATGCTTACATGTAACAGTTATATGTATTTAATAAGTTAAATTGTGAGAAATGTTTGATAATGTTGATAAAAAGATGAGGACAGAGAGTGAACCCGTACGGGGTTAGTTAGCAAGTCCTCTTAGGAGCCTTGAAGAAAGGGCTCATTGATCCTAAACTGAAAGAAATGTTATGTTCTATACTGTGTATAGTAGTTGAAAAGACAGAAGGCTCGGGCTGAAAGGAGCGGTCCTGTAAGAAAGGAGAGGCCGTAGGTCTGGTGCCGTTAGGACAGGCGGTCCTGCAGATTTAAAGAAGGAGAATGTAAAAGTTAAATTGCCTTATAATGTGATTATAAGAAGGTCTTTAGCGGATTCAGAGTGTACGTCCTTAAAGGCAATGTTAAATTATTGTTCGAGAAGTTATACTAAGTAGAATACCCGGTTGGGTACGAAAAGTTATTTATAGCATGTTGCTATGCTAATTAACCATGTTTGTAACGTTCAAGTGTTCTTACCTCCCATAAAGGGAAGCTCTGTTCAAGTATACTTATTGTTATTGCACTCAACAAAATTGTATGTCTTTTTGCTAACCTGTATTGTTGTTTTCTTCCCAGTCCCGGAGTACTGGATTTAACCGGGGGGGAGTGCAGCGCCCCAGAGTCCTGGTCGTTGCAGTACTGTGGCTCCGCCACTAAGGGGAGCTATCGTACGTCTGATGGCACTGAAGGAGTTCATCTGATCAGGTATCACAGACACCAATACATTTCACAGCTGGGCCACCAGGGGGAGCTAAGGGTTCTATTCACTAGGCCACTCCCCACCATAGTGGATAAACTGGGGGTCAGGCAGGAAGTTAGGCAGAAGCTGACTGGATTGGAAGCAGGCAACATCCTGTGGCAGAGGGTGTTGCAGGGGAAGATTTGGTAGGGTCTTTGTCAGGGGTGGGATCCTGACAGAGGCTTGGCAACTTGAGCGAACGTAACGGGTCCGTGCCTGCTCAGTATAGCGGCGGTACCCAAGAAGGGACTGGAAGCGAGATAGATTGTGCTGAGTGAGAAACGAGATCAAAGCAACAAGGAGAATACCAGTAGGGGTTATGCTGTAAGACCGAGGCAACGTCCTACTGAGGCGCACAACCGGCGGCCGGAACGCCGAGGGAGTATTACAATATCTAGCTTCAAGCAATACTCTAAACCAACGGCAGGACAGTCAGTCTAAGGCGGGCTGTCTCAACTACATCACCTATGCAGTCTTGGGGGGCAACTTGTGGAGAGGGGCGACTCTAGGGTCCCGGAAGAGCTCCGAGCCTACCCGTCATACGGGTGCCGTTCCAACCGTAACATCAGGGAGGGACGGAGGATTAGCAGAACACCATCTAATCGAGTTGTGAGGGAACTTAAGAAACGGACACAACAGTTGTGGGGACTTTCCGTAAGCACAGCAGGGAAGGACCGCAACACACAGCGCTAGGAGGTAGGCGCAGATTTCCACCTGTTAAGAGAACTCTGGAGGTGCCATTGGACCGGCCGGACTTGCGTAGCCTGGTTATCCGGACTCCGGACTGAGGACCCAGAGATCTTCAGTAAAGAGGTAAAGAGACTGCAACCTGGTGTCCTCGTTATTTACTGCACCGCACCACTACAGCCTCACCACCACCATCATCCATCATATCTATCACTGTGCGCCCCTCAGCAGGGTCACGGACCGGGCCTAGCCACCGTGACAACCCCAGAGCAGAGACTCAGAGGCCCGGTACCGGGTACCCCTCGGCCCTGCGGCAGTGGGGGCGCTACAAGAAGATGGAGGAAATATACACACCCTGGTTGCCTCCCTCCACACGACCAGGGGGATGCGGCTTTTGAGATGGTGATAGTACTTTGGCATGAGCTGGGCAGACATTGATAAAATGACCAGTCTGCCCACAGTAAAAACATGCCCACATACCACGGCAAACCGCAGGCAACCCTGTTTGAGGTGACACTCCTCCCACCTGCATAGATTCATCCGTCTGCACCGCTGTGTCCTCCTCCCTAGAAAGGACAACAGGGGGCAGATTTGGTGTATGTATCCCCGAGGCATCTATCTACCCGGATAGCAAGGGACATGGCAGCTTCCAACGACCTGGGAGCAGTGTACTGCACCAGAGTATCCTGTAGCCTAGGTAAAAGACCCTGACAAAAATGGCTCCTAAGGGCAAGGTCATTCCACTGCATGTCAGTGGCCCACCTCATAAACTCTGAGCAGTACTCCTTAGCCGGTTGGCTCCCCTGCTTGATTTTACGGAGTCGAGACTCAGCCAGGAAGATGCCATCAGGATCCTCACACACCAGCACCAATGCCACAAAAACTGATCCACCAACCATAACGATGGTGAACAGGTCGGCAGGGAGAAAGCCCAGTATTGGGGATCAGCCTTGAGAAGGGAGAATATAATCCCCACAAGCTGGTCCTCACTTCCTGAATAACGAGGGCGATACCTGAAAAACAGCTTGCAGGCTCCCTCCAGAGAAACGGTCAGGGAGAGATATTTTGGGTTCCGGCTGAGCCTTCAACTGAGCCGAGGCCCAGATCCCCATTAACTGCTGAAGCTGCTGCATCACCTGACCCCGCAGCTCCTTAAACTCCTCAGTGAGGGTCTGGATCAGTTGGGCAAAGGTCTGCATTTGAGCCATGGCTCACCGGAAGAAATGTGATGGTTGGTGATAGTGTCACGGTGTGACTCGACCCAACGGGTGGTCGGTCAATGGACGGCACAACTTACAATCAACGGGATGGAAAAGGTGAGAGGAAGGCCCTACCCGTGAGGAATGGAGAATGGACACCACCTGAGCTCAAATCTGAGCCTGACCTTGCACTCCCCTAACGCCCAATGCGGGTCCATCCCCCCGCCGCTGTCAGCATGCCTCGTCCCTAACTGTCACCTAACTCTACCCTGGCTAGTGCACTGGCCAGTGACAGTCACTAGCCGCACCACTACAGATATTACCACATGGGGGATAGTGACAAACACGAAAGGGATGAGGAAATAAACACTTAGCTTTCCCTGCTGCAAAGCACCGCACAGTAGAATAAAGACACCAGGATAATGAACCCAGCAGAATCGCCACTGCACCCAGAGAGCTCCTCACTCAGGCTTGGTCACTGAAGATTGCTCTATCACCAACAGTCAGCTGATGCATCATGTGATCTTTTAAAGAATGGTGGGAGTGGTCACCACCTGCATCAGCTGGCCCAGCAGCACTGCAGTAACATCAGCTTGCCAGCGGGAAAAAAAACTGACATTAACCCCCAATGGTCCAAAAGGAAAGGAGAGGAAGCACAGGAGAGGATATCAAAAGGGAACCAGCCCCGAGCAGGCTGCCTCCTTCTGAGGCGCAGAGACCAGTAGCTGGAACACCGAGGTTGTAAGGACCTCTATGAATTACATCAGAGACCGGCAGGACAGCTGTACTCTGCGTTACCTGTCCGACCTCACACCCAGGAGGCACGGTGACAACCTTAGAGGCTGGAGCATGCTAGAGTCCCTTTAAACCACCTCAAGTCACCAGTCATACGGGTATGTCCTATCCAATCTGGGGGACAGAGAGAGGTAACATCTGTGAGGACCTTATGAGAAGCTTATCAGTAAGGGACTACACCACCACGGCGCTAGAGCAAAGGCTTTTATTCTCCACCTAGACAAGGGGACTCTAGACTTGCCTCCAAACCAGCTGGACTCTGCCTGCCCTGTGGTCTGGTGCTCTGGACTGTGGATGCTGAAGTCTTCAGTAAAGGTAAAGAGACTGCAACCCTGTGTCCTCGTTCTTCTCTGCGCCACTCACCATTCACTATTTATACACCGGGAAGTCCTGGGGGATACACTTCACCTGTGGGAAGTTATACCATCTAGCTGCCATAACATCACCCCGGCGGACCCCTTAAAGCAGCGTCGGTCACCCTGACCGAATACCACAGGTGGCGTCACGAACATAAACCTTATCCCTTTAAAGACCTTTCCCTTTTATACAGATGTCCCAGGGCCACAGACCGGGTCAGCCACCGTGGCATCTCCCCTTTGAGCCGACCGGACCCGGTACTGAGTACGCCACTGCCCTGACGGGGCGCTCCAAACTTGGTGTCCCGAACAGGATGGACTAAACCCCGTAAATTGGGTCATGTGTGCCTTAGAGACTGTGTTGTGCCTAACCGTGATTTATGCTGTGAGAATGTGCATTGTAAAATACCACCAAAATTGCCGCCAAAACCGCCGCCATTACAGCGCCACAAGGAGTGCTGGAGAAGACGGGCGTGCCATCATGGGCGGGTACAGCAGAGCGGCGCGAAAACTATGCCTGCCCCCTGCCAAGACTGTGATGTGAGGAAGGAGGAGGTACCGAAAAGCAACATGGCGGAGGAAAGTGAGCGGACCCCGGAGTGTGGGATGGAGCAAGAGGACTCTCCCAGCCGGGACCTGCAAGAACTGCACCTGTCACCGACGATAAGCCCGGACCTCCTGCGGAGAGAGATGGAGAAGCTGGCCCGATGACTCCTGCGGACCCAGATGACAGCGGTGACCGCACGGAAGGAGTCCTTGATCAAAAAGATGATGACCGAACAGCGACAAAAGTTACCACCAGCACTCACAACCCCGATGGAGCCAGATTGTAAGACACCGCCGGAATGCGAGATGCTGCAAATGGAGATGACAATGCCGCAGCACAAGGCCCTGCAGCCCACAGACCAGGCACCGCAACAAGTGATCCTGACCCCAGCAGAGGAGCAGATCGGCACCAGAAGGTTCGCATCTGAAGCAGGTATGAAGAACGACCCTGCCACAGTGACCGTCCCAGCGACTGCTCCTGCCCCAGCTATTAACCCCGCCCAGTGACTGACCTTACAGCAGCGCCACCTAGTGTCAGAGTTGGTACCGCCACTAACCCTCCTTGTTGTGAATTTGGTTTTTGGGCTCCCCCGGTGGTCACTGGTGGTACTGGACTTGTGTGCTTCACTTTCTCTGTTCACCTGTTTCCATCTGGATATGGGTGTATCCTATTTAGCCTTGCTGCTCAGTTATTCTAGTGCCGGCCATCAATGTAACCAGAGCCTTTCTGTTGCATGTTCCTGCTTCTAGACTACTATCAGCTAAGTTGGACTCTTAGTCCTAAGTTTGTTTTGCATTTTTGTTCCAGTTCACAGTTATGTTATTTTTCTGTAGCTGGAAGCTCTTGTGGGCCGAAATTGCCACTCCGGTGTCATGAGTTGACACATGAGTCTTAAAGTAATTTCGGGATGGTATTTTAATAGGGTTTTCAGCTGACCGTGAAGTTCCCTATTGTATCTTCTTGCTATCTAGTAAGCGGACCTCGCTTTGCTGAACCTACCTTCATACTACGTATGTCTTTTCCTCTGAACTCACCGTCAATATATGTGGGGGGCTTCTGTCTCCTTTTTGGGGGAATTTCCCTAGAGGTAAGCCAGGTCTGTCTTTTCCTCTATTAGGGTTAGTTAGTCCTCCGGCTGGCGCTGGGCGTCTAGGGATAAAACGTAGGTACGTCACCCGGCCACTGTTAGTTGTGTGATAGGTTTAGCTCACGGTCAGCTCGAGATTCCATCACCCAAGAGCTGTTCTGTTATTTATGTTCTCTGACTTTCCCTTGCCATTGGGAACCATGACACCTCCTGTTACATAGCCTGCAACTCCACGAATCAACACTACTACTACTGTGTGCATAATCACCACCACTGAGACAACTGCTGTGGCAACTGCAGTAGCTGACATACGTACTCAAGCCACGCAAACTTTGATCACCGCTAATGACTTGACCATACATGAGAGGCAAACCCATGATGTTGATATAGCATCAGATGACGATCTGGATACAAATCTTTCTGGGCCAGGACGTGTTCGATACCGACTGGTACCTTGGCTACTGCTATAATAGAACAAGACAAATCTGAACATGACTGTACATAGTTAAAAGTTAACTCTTCACTGCAAATTTAAAATGACTGTTGCTGTTCACAAGTTTGCCCTTTAACAGTTCACAAACCCTACCAGGGTTTCTTCTTAAAGGGGTCCCCTATTTAAAGGGATCCTATGTTTTGCACAAGTTGCCTTAAAGAACTCTTAATCATGAACTGTGCATGATCAAGACTTTGCTTGTATATAGTTTGCACCTTCTTAAAGGTGCTTCCTACTGGTTTTACAAAAGAAGCTTTTAAAGACAAGACACTGCTTCTAACATTGTTGTGAGAACTGCTTTGTTTTCCAGAGACATGAAGAAAAACCCGTTTGGCGCTGCAGGATTTCAGGTCTGCATACATGCCTTGTAGCCCGCCCAAGACGAACGTTGGGGGTTAATGACGGGTCCCTTGCATCGTTACTGCTGTTCTAAAGTATTGATTGACTTGAGTATTATTTGCACTACCTCATTGAAAGACTTGAATATTGTTAGAACCCTTAAAGGGAATGTTGAATTGTTGCACTTTGCCAGTTAGCCTTATATGTTGCCAGATAGAAAAGTTAATATATTACAGAGTTAATATAGTGAATAATAATAAAATTGAGATATAGGATTGAAGTTAGATAGTGTGTAGCTGATATTATGATGCACTTTTGAATAAACTGAAGAAAATATAGTGAGCCTGTGGGTGTTGATAGACAGTTCTACACTTGAATAAAGAGTAAAAGATAGTTTTGCACTAGAAGTTCTAAGGTAGTATACCCATAGTGGATAATCGTATTTCATAGTTATATTGTTTTATTAAAGTACGCGTACAATGTAAATAGTTATTGCAACGTTCAAGTGTCCTCACCTCCCATAAAGGGAAGCTTTAGCTATAATATTAATTTGTTTTATAAGTTTATTGCATTCCAAAAATTGTATGTCTTTTTGCTAACCTGTAATTGTTGCGTTTTCTTCCCCCAGTCCAGGAGTACTGGATTTAATGGGGGGGAGTGTGGCGCCCAAGGGTCCTGGTCATCACAGTGGTATTGCTTTCCTCCTGGGGAGAGTGATGCTACGTTTGGAGGCAAGGAAGGAGAACTGCATCCAGGTACCACAAACATGCAACACTTCACACTCAAGGCCACCAGCGGGAGCTTCTGATCCTATTTACTAGGTCACTCCCCATATATATAAATATAACTGGTAATCTGTAGGGAACGTTAGTCAGTCCTTCAGGGAAGCTGTTCCTGGCAGGAGCGAATTCCTGTCAGAGGACAGAGGTGAGGGTTCACGGAGCTGTACATGCCCACAGAGCTGCAGCTCCCAGAAAGAGACATTTTGAAGGCCGAATTGTTTGCAGTGAGCATGCAGGAGAGGAAGCACAGGAGAGAATATCAGAAGGGGACCAGCCCCGAGCAGGCTGCCTCCTTCTGAGGCGCAGAGACCGGTAGCCAGAACACCCAGGTTGTAAGGATCTCTATGACTTACATCAGAGACTGGCAGGACAGCTGAACGCTACGTTACCTGTCCGACCTAACACCCAGGAGGCACGGTGACAACCTTAGAGGCTGGGGCGTGCTAGAGTCCCTATAAACCGCCTTAAGTCACCAGTCATACGGGTATGTCCTATCCAATCTGGGGGACAGAGAGAGATAACATCTGTGAGGACCTTATGAGAAGATTAGCAGTAAGGGACTACACCACCACGGCGCTAGAGGAAAGGCTTTTATTCTCCACCTGGACAAGGGGACTTTGGACTTGCCTCCAAACCAGCCGGACTCTGCCTGCCCTGTGGTCTGGTGCTCTGGACTGTGGATGCTGAAGTCTTCAGTAAAGGTAAAGAGACTGCAACCCTGTGTCCTCGTTCTTCTCTGCGCCACTCACCATTCACTATCTATACACCGGGAAGCCCTGGGGATACACTTCATCTGTGGGAAGTTATACCATCTAGCTGCCATAACATCACCCCAGCGGACCCCTTAAAGCAGCGTCGGTCACCCTGACCGAATACCACAGGTGGCATCACGAACATAAACCTTATCCCTTTAAAGACCTTTCCCTTTTATACGGACGTCCCAGGGCCACAGACCGGGTCAGCCACCGTGGCATCTCCCCTTTGAGCCTTTGGATTGGAGACCAAACAGCATGACACGGGATCCCGATCGTTGCCATGGTGACCTGTTGTCCTCATGATGACATATGGGTCACCAGAGCTAGGAAACAAAGCTGATTACGCGCAGTGCATGATCAGCAACTTTATTTGTCCGTGCAGAGCTGACAGTTTATACAACATGGGGATGCTACTGCTGTATCCCTTTGCTGTAAAAGCGATCAGTCTGCAAAAAAATGATAGTCCCATAGTGGAACAAAGTAAAAAAGTAAAAAAAAATTTTAAAAGAATTGTAAAAATATATTTTAAAAAACCCCAAAATAATCATAAAAAATCAAAAGATATTGTATCTATAAATGCATTTTGGTATGAAAAAAATATAAACAATAAAAGTAGCTATATTTGGTATCGCCATGACCGCAACGACTCGACCTATAACAGTGTCCCACTAGTTCATCCCTTTAGTGAACAGCATAAAAAATAAATAAAAAACTAGGCAAAAAACAATGCTTTATCATCATACTGCCAAACAAAAAGTGGAATAAAACGCGATCAAAAAGACGTATATAAATAAACATGGTAATGCTGAAAATGTCATCTTGTCCTGCAAAAAAACAAGCTGCCATACAGCTCCATCAGCAGAAAAATAAAAAAGTTATAACTCTCACAATAAAGCGATGCAAAAATAATTATTTTTTCTATAAAATAGTTTTTATTGTGTAATCGTTCTGACCCGAAGAATAAAACTGACAGCGCAGCTGCCAGATGTAACAGCATAGTGGATGGGATTTCAAGAAATACCATGCCCACTATGCGTGCACCGATGCCAGCATCTCACCCGCAGATACGGACATGTGGCGCGTCTTTCCAGCATGTCAATTTATGTAGTGGAGACGCTCCGTCCCCGCTGCATAAATTACCCATACACTTTCGTTAGATGCGGTAAACCGCATTATCTTCCTAGTCACATGCCTATTAAGTGCGGGAACACAGCTTACTACGCATGTGAACTAATTTACATAACGGTGAATCTTGTGACACAGCTGGACTTATATGACACAAAATGTGGAGGAAAGCACAGAGAGAGGTCCCCTCCTTTTTAATAAATAAATAATTAAAAAAAAAAAATAGCGTGGGGTCCCCCCTATATGTGTTAACCAGCCAGAGTAAAGCAGACTACTGGGACTGGTATTTCAGGCTGGTAAGGATCCAATATCCATGAACCTTACCAGCCTGATAACACCAGGCTGCAGCAGTCTGCCTACCTTGGATGGTTAGCAAAAATAGTTGGATCCCCTCCCAAAAAAACGGCGTGGGGTCCCCCTATTTTTGTTAACAAGCCAAGGAAAAAGCAGACAGCTGCGGACTGGTATTCTCAGGCTGGCGAGGCCCATGGATTTTGACCCTCACCAGCCTAAAAATAGCTGCCCACAGCTGCCCCACAATTGGCGCATCCAAAGATGCACCAATTGTGGCACTTTACCCAGCTCTTCACACTTACCCAGCGGTGGCAAGTGGGGTAATATTTGTGGGGTTGATGTCACCTTTGTATTATCTGGTGACATGAAGCCCACGGATTAGTAATGGAGAGGTGTCTATAAGACACTTATCCATTACTAATCCTATAGTTATTTGGTCAATAAAGACACAGCAATAATAAAGTCCTTTAATAATCTTAATTAACCATACTTACTGCATCACCTAATCCCCAACACACTCGATCTCCTGCAAAAAAAATAAATAAATAAATAAACCAACTCAAATTCTCCCTGTCCGACATAGTCCAATTACCGAGTGTCCCACGACGAGTCCAGCTCTGCTATATCTGGATGCCTTTGGCTGAATGGTGGCATTATGCCACCATCCAGCCTGACATCCAGACACAGCAAAGCTTGTAGATGACCACCAGAGATAACTTGGTCTCCGTCAGTCGCCTGTACTGCAGTTTTCACGATCAGCTGATCAGCTGACTGTGAGAACTTTGCTAGTGACCGGAGATAACCCCGGTGGTCACATGCACAGCAGATCAGCTGATCTCATCGCAAGAACTGCAGTGTACACGAACTTCTGGCTGAAACAAGGTAAGACATTATTCAAATTAGTTCACATGCGTAGTAAGCTGCGTTTCCGCCCTTACTACGCATGTGACTATAAAAATAATGTGGTTTTACCGCATCTAATGATAGTCTATGGGAAATTTATAAATAGACATGCTGGAAATATAATACTAGAGCAGAAAACATGATAACTCAGCCATAAAATTGGGAACACTACTAAGACATAATGTCTAGATTGGCCCAATAGACTCAGGACACTTCATGATTACAATGAAACAACAGAAAAACTGGAGTAATGGTCCAAGAAATATCACAATTTATTAATACAAAAATACATAGGTCAAAGCAATGACTATAAAATCAACTGCACAAGTAAAGGCTAGGTGACAAAAGAGGGCATAGTAAGTCTTTACTAGTGCAGTGGATTTTATAGTCATTGCTTTGACCTATGTATTTTTGTATTAATAATTTGTGATATTTATTGGGCCATTACTCCAGTTTTTCTGTTGTTTCATAAATAGACATGCTGCGGTGTGGAAAGACGCGCCACATGTCCATTTGCGCAGGAAGCAGCAGGCGTCTTTTAACGCATAGTGGAGATGGGATTTCTTGTAACATCTAGATGCTGCGGGTTTGACGCTGCGGCTGCACGCAGTGTCAAACACACAGTGTTTACTGACCGTGGAAACATACCCTTATACCACACGAGGAATGGCGTAAAAAATAAATAAAACCAATTCTTCACCTGCTGTTGATTTTTTCATTCTGCCTCCCAAAGATCGCAGTAAGGATTGGTGCACATTTATCCTGCGCTTTGCGCTGAGCGCTTGCACCGAGGTTTCCTTGTAAATCTCTGAAATACGTGATTCAGACCAAATCTCTGGAGGAAAATTCCCTATAATGAGGCAGATGGAGGCACTGTGGACGTCATCTGACCTGTGCCTGGTGGGGTCCGTCTTTTTAGGATTGCATAAAAATTCCATCCGCCACAGTTTTGTGCACTTCTGAAAAGAAGGACACTGCTGAACAGAGGCCAGACGGAGTCCAGAGTAAAGGCCCCGTCTCACATAGCGAGATCGCTAGCGAGATCGCTGCTGAGTCACAAGTTTTGTGACGCAACAGCGACCTCCATAGCGATCTCGCTATGTGTGACACGTACCAGCGATCAGGCCCCTGCTGCGAGATCGCTGGTCGTGTCAGAATGGCCTGGACCTTTTTTTGGTCGTTGAGGCCCCGCTGACATCGCTGAATCGGTGTGTGTGACACCGATCCAGCGATGTCTTCACTGGTAACCAGGGTAAACATCGGGTTACTAAGCGCAGGGCCGCGCTTAGTAACCCGATGTTTACCCTGGTTACCAAAAAAAACAAACAGTACATACTCGCCTTTCGGTGTCCCTTGCCGTCTGCTTCCTGCTCTCACTGACTCCCGGCCGTACAGTGAGAAGTGAGAGCGCAGCAGTGACGTCACCGCTGCGCTCTGCTCTCGCTGTACGGCCGGATCTCAGTGAGAGCAGGAAGCAGACGGCAAGGGACCTGGACACCGAAAGGCGAGTATGTACTGTTTGTTTTTTTTGGTAACCAGGGTAAACATCGGGTTACTAAGCGCGGCCCTGCGCTTAGTAACCCGATGTTTACCCTGGTTACCCGGGTGCTGCAGGGGGACTTCGGCATCGTTGAAGACAGTTTCAACGATGCCGAAGTCGTTCCCCTGATCGTTGGTCGCTGGGGAGAGCGGTCTGTGTGACAGCTCCCCAGCGACCACACAGCGACTTACCAACGATCACGGCCAGGTCATATCGCTGGTCGTGATCGTTGGTAAATCGCTTAGTGAGACGGGGCCTTAACTCTGCTGCCTCACTATAGTGAATAGATCCCTCAGGGGTTTCATTTGAATCAAGTCACTCAGAGATTTACAAGTAAACCCCAAAGTAAGTGCTCAGTGTAGAGCGCCAGATAAATGTGATCCCAAACGTTATGTAAAATATTCACAATAAAAGCTTCAACTCAATCCACAAAAAAAAGAAAGTCCCCACTCAGGTCTGTAATCTGTTAATGGAAATATAGGAGGTGTCCATGTGACTGGTAGTACAAAGGCTCTGGATATGCGAAATGGCTCCTCACCAGCCAAAAGAATTCAGCAAATTCTCTGCTCTGAAATCCAAATGCCCCCTCCCTTCTGAGCCTTACAGTGTACCTAAACCGCATATAGCGTCCACATGTTAGGCATTTCTGAAGAGATGAGAGCCTGCCTAACTTAAAGGTGCATGTCTTCAGAAGCACGGGCTGGGCATAATGTACTGGTGACTACAGCGTATTGGTCACTACAGCATGCTAGTCACTACAATGGCAGTTTGCAATTTTCACTCAGCAACATTCATTGCTACTTGCTTCTTGAAAATACTAACGGAGTCAAAATCATCACTACACCTGTAGATAAATTCCCAAACGGTATAGTTTCCAAAATGGGGTCACTTGAGGGGGGATTCTGCTCTTCTAGCAATTAGGGGCTCTGTATGAGGAGTCGTCAAACTGTTCTAGAAAAATCTGCGCTCCCGGAGGCAAATAGCACTCCTCCCGAGTCTCTCTGTATGGCTAAGTAGTACTGTACTGCCACATATGGGGTATTGCTACGTTCAGTAGAAATTGTGGGACAAATTTTTGTGTCATACTTACCCCCTTCTTGTGTGAAAATGTAAAATCTGGGGCTAAAACTAAATTTTGGTGGTAAAAATGCAGTTATTTTTTCTTCACTGCCCAATGGTATAAATTTCTGTGACACACCCGTGGTGTCAATATGATCACTGCACCCCTAGATGAATTAATTTAGATGTATAGTTTGTAAAATGGAGTCACTTATGGGGGTTCTCCTGTTCTGACATCTCATGGGCGCTCCCAGTGGGTCATGGCACCTGCAAACCATACCAGGAAAATCTGGCGCTCCTTCGGAGCTTTGCACTGTGCCTGAAAAATATTTTCCGATTACATGTAGGGTATTGGCGCACTCAGGAAAAAATGTCCTATTAGCCCTTAGAAAATAAAAAACTTGAGGCTAAAACAACATTTTAGTGGTAAAAATGTAATTTATTCTTTCTTCACCGCTCAGTGGTATAAAATTCTGTGAGGTACATGTGGTGTCAATATGATCACTGCACTCCTAGATAAATTCATTGGGGAGTGCAGTTTGTAAAATGAGTTCACATATAGGGGGTTTCTGTTGTTTTGTCACCTCAGGGGCTTTGCTAATGTGATATGGCACCCTCAAACCATTTCAGCAAAATATAAACTCCAATATGGCGCTTCTTCCCTTCTGAGCTTTGCACTGTGCCTCAAAAGTAGTATTCCCTCACTCACTCACCTCGACCCGTTGAAGCGATTACACGCAAAATAGCAGTCGTCCACCCCTGCAGTCCCCGCATGCCTCGTTAGTCTGCTTATCCTGCTCAAATGTCAGTAGCGTACAGGTGAAATAAACTTATTTCAGCATGGTGAGTGAAACAATTCGTTCTTTTTGTCGTTAAACTTATATGTAACCTTTCTTATGGTCCCTCACATTCTGTTAGCGTTCAAGAGAACTTGTATAAAATAGTTACACATTGGTACGCAACCCCTCTGCAAACACACAGGTGGTTCCCATCTACCTCCGATCAGTGTTGGTGCCGCCATGGGAATAAAGGATCCTATTTACACATATGGTGGTCCTGGCCAATTATTCAAGGCTTCTGGAAAGAGATCTCAGAAATTCTTTTAGAATTACTTCATTCTTGTATAACTCTGACTTCAGAACAAATTTTCCTGAACTCCCCAGTCAGGCAAAATAGACCATCAAATCATGAAGAATTGGCTGCCCTTACCCATCACAACTTATTTTCAAAAGACCTGGTAACCATGGTAGAAATACAGAATCTCACATCAGTTCGTCTCCCTCACAACCTCATGCACATGTTGATAGAGGCAATAACCTACAACCTGACCGAACTTACAATAGTCTGGACAACGCCTGTCCTAAATTGGTGTATCAAGAATCTTTCTCATATCAAACGGAAGAATGATGACTTACCCTTTGTTCCCTCTTATATATTATAATTCTGATTTTATATTATTGAATTTATCAAAAATAAAAATGGAAGGTTCCTCGGCATGTTACACAAAGACTTACATAATCAACAACCCTTCAGACATGTATTAATCTGTGTTGGAAGGACATTATGCAATGATTTCATGCATAATGTTAATATAATTGATTGTACAGACTTCAATTTATGTATTGTTTTTTTGAACCATGTAATAAGTAAAACATTGAAAAGATAAGTATTACTTAGACATCATTTACATAGTTTATTAGCTGCTATTTTTAGGTTTGTTTTTAGCATTGTCCTCTGGATTATTGAGATTCTAACATACTTTTTTGATATTGTTTGGATTATTTAACTTCTATGGCTATTTGGCAATAGTGCAATTTGTATTTAGAATATTACTACACTCATAAACCAATGCGTTTTGTTCTCATTCTGATTGGTGCTCACTATCAGCTGCTTGGCTAATGAATCATATGTGACATTTATTTCTTTGGATGAGATCATTGCCCACAACTGATTGTCTAAAGATCTCCTATTTGTGATTTTGGTCATATACAGGTGCATCTCAGAAAATTAGAATATCATCAAAAAGTTAATTTATTTCAGTTCTTCAATACAAAAAGTGAAACTCATATTATATAGAGTCATTACAAATAGAGTGATCTATTTCAAGTGTTTATTTCTGTTAATGTTGATGATTATGGCTTACAGCCAATGAAACCCCAAAAGTAATTATCTCAGTAAGTTAGAATACTTTATAACACCAGCTTGAAAAAATGATTTTAAAATCCAAAATTTTGGCCTACTGAAATGTATATTCAGTAAATGCACTCAATACTTGGTCGGGGCTCCTTTGGCATCAATTCCTGCATCAATGCAGCGTGGCATGGAGGCGATCAGCCTGTGGCTCTGCTGAGGTGTTATGGAAGCCCAGGTTGCTTTGATAGCAGCCTTCAGCTCATCTGTATTGTGGGGTCTGGTGTCTCTCATCTTCCTCTTGACAATACCCCATAGATTCTCTATGGGGTGAAGGTCAGGCGAGTTTGCTGGCCAATCAAGAACAGTGATACTGTTGTTTTTAAACCAGGTATTGGTACTTTCTGCAGTGTGAACTGGTGCCAAGTCCTGCTGGAGAATGATATTTGCATCTCCAAAAAGCTTGTCGGCAGAGGGAAGCATGAAGTGCTCTAAAATTTCCTTGTAGACGGTTGCGCTGAATTTGGTCTTGATAAAACACTGTGTACCTATATCAGCAGATGACATGGCTCCCCAAACCATCACTGATTGGGAAACTTCACACTAGACCTCAAGCAACCTGGATTGTCTGTCGCTCCACTCTTCCTCCAGACTCTGGGACATTGATTTTCAAGGTCTAGTGTGAAGTATCCACAATCAATGATGGTTTGGGGAGCCATGTCATCTGCTGGTGTAGTTCCACTGTGTTTTATGATTGGATAGGCCATAGAATCAACCTGCTTGTCTATTGTGTTATGTACTGTTCTGCTGCCACCAGGTTTTATGTTCTCAACTAACTGTACATCTCCTGTCTGTCCATTTTGTTCTATATCTATACTTTGCTGCTTTTGTTGCCGAGTGCTGGCCCTACACAGCCTTACATCTCCTTTGCTGTCTCTATTGTACATATGCTGCCCCTGACACTGCTGATATACAGCCAAACTGTAATGGTAGTGATGGAACCACTGTGCTGTGATCTGACGAGAGCCTGGAGGGTCGTAGCTAGGTGACCATCTGACTCTTCATTAGAGCCCCCTGGTTGTGGGGTTAGACTTGGCTCCAGATGGACACCAGGTGCTTCACCAGGATGGACCTTGGATGCATGCAGCTAATCCCCAAGAGCTGGACGCAGGAATGGCCTAGAAGGGAGGGTTCAGCTGGTACAGGCAGGCATGGCAGGAACACAGGAAAGGCTGGTATGCAGGCAAGCACTAGCAGGTATAGGCTGTCATGGCACGAAAAGTGCAGGCAGGTACTGCTGATATACAGGAAAGCACGATAGGTGCATCCTAGTGTGGATGGTGTACAGGTAGGCACAGCAAGTGCAGGTAGGTAAGGCTGGTATACAGGAGATGCATCCAAACAAGAAAAAAATGGAAGTACGGTAAATAAAATAAAGAATATAAATTTTTATTAACGTATAAAGTTTAAAAGCATTTCTTAAAAATCAAGAAAAAGTATGTACATGTGGGAACAATATATGCAAAAAACTGCCACATCTTAAAGGTAAGGTGCTCAAAGATTGAAATGCCAAAAAGATGCTACAAAAATGCCAAAGAAAATTCTAATATGATGTATTAGTTACAATACATATCTCCTGTCTGTCCATTGTGTTCTGCTAAAAAAAATAATTTTTGAGCGGTTTCTTCATTTACAAAACAGCAAATCCTGATACTAGAAAAGCAATAATTTTTGGATAAAAATCGACTGCTTCTTAATTTTCCAAGCAACAAACATATTCCCGGAAATGAGAATATTTTTACGTTTGTCAAAATGGCAGGGCATTTTTTGTGCACACCAGCACAACAGTAATCTATCCCCAAAAAGGGCCAACTGATGGACGATTTTTACATTTACAGAGAGGTTACTGGATACCACTACCTTCCATTTTTACATTTACAGAGAGGTTACTGGATACCACTACCTTCCATTTTTACATTTACAGAGAGGTTACTGGATACCACTACCTTCCATTTTTACATTTACAGAGAGGTTACTGGATACCACTACCTTCCATTTACCGATAGCCTGTGTAGGAATCATAATATACAAGCCATTGAGCTTTAAAAATGCATTCGTCTGATCGCTGAAGGAAGTAAACAGTGGAATAAGAGAGGAGAAGGGAAAGTCAGTTTACCAAGTCTGTGTTTGTGAAGAGACCTGAATGTGATATATATCTTTTAAGGGCAATTGGTGGCTTTATAGTACTTGCAATTCACATCTAATTTTAAATATTTATTTTTGTTAATACAGTGTCAAAGCTAGCAAATCCGAATTTCAAAAGATTCGCTCTTTTGAAATAGGCTTGGCATAATTGGAGCTTATGGGCGCCTGCAGTGTAGGCAAAGGAAGAATTCTTGGCACGCTGTTTTCAAATGTACAGGAAAAATGTGTGTGAGACCAGCCTTAAATTTTTCGATCTTCACTTAAAGTGTACCTAAAAAGAAACATGGCTTTATGACTACTTACAGTGCACTTTGAATAAAACAAAAAATCATATGCCACTACTAATAAATAGGAGCCAATTTCTTCTTTCTGTCTTGTATAAATCACAGAGTAAAAAGGATAATACGCTCAAAAAATTAAAAAAACAAAATAATAAATGGTGACACAAAATTGTAGTATAAATAATTGTCTCACCTTATCCATAAATAGACTTACCGTATATTTTAAATGCATAGTATGCTTTAAGATCACGTGGAGCCATTTCACTGAGCACAGAAAACATGTCCAAAAAATCATCCAAAGTCATATTTCCATCCCCGTCCTCAGAGAACACTTCAGCTATTCTTTGTCGGAAGGGATTATCCTGAAATACATTTAGTTGTCTTAGCAAATTCAATAATACTAAGCTATATATTATTGATATTTTGTACCATATGACCATATACAGAGTTTAGCCTTAAATTTTGTTCCATTACAATATCATATGTGCTGTGTGGTGGATTTGGGCAAAGTCTGAGGCTCTATAGGAACCCATGGCTGCCAGAGAACCCATAATTTTACACACCATAAATTTTTAATCGGCCACTGTCTTTTGGAATAATAAATAAGATAATGGCTGGTAATACTTACCCACTCCCATTTCCTTGCTCACGTACATATTTAAGGCCATTGGCACCACCCTCTGTTCTACTAGGGTCCAGTGCCCTGTTGCGGTTCCTGGATCTGAAGAGGAGACCAGGAGCAAGAGAGATAAGCATTTGAGTCTGATCTGGGGTTGAAAGTTATTAATGATTAGTTTGGATTAAAGAAGCACTCCCATTAAAATATTTATTCTCTAAATATATTGCAATTATCGCATTATATAGCACTGTGTACAATTGCTCATTTTGTCCTTCTACCCAGTTAATTTTTCTGTTTTCCATTAGGTTTATGACATCACGTGATAAAAACCTGACTAGGTGAATCCTTCTAAGCTCTATGTAGAAACAGGTGGTCAATTTTGCCTGTATGACTCATGAGTCACTGCAAAAGTCAATGGACAGGGGGGAGGGGCAGAGCAGCTAGGTCAGGAGTTGAAGACAGGTATGGCTTCTGCAGGGACAAGATACTTCTTGTTTCTACATAGAGCAGAGAAAAGAGAAGAATTAGCTGGGTAGAAAGGCAAAATGAGCAATTAAAAGTACACAGTGTTGTATAATATGACGATTACAATATATTAAAAGGATACAATCTTTGATGAGAATGGTTCTTTAAGGTCTGCACTAACTAAACTCTCAACTAATTTAGTGGTCTATGTGGGATCTAAATTAATGTAGACAACTACCCTGATGTCTGAAATAATGTCTGTTCTCACGTCTGCATAATTTAAGATGTCTACCCTGTCATCTGGATTAGTGTAAATTTCTAGTCCGGGGTGTAGTCTTTCTAGTCTGTATTTAGGGATCTGGTCTAGGGTTCTGATGTAGGGGTCTGGTCAGGAATCTGCATTAAATGAGTTTTGGGGTTTTGAATTAATTGAGTATTTTGAAATAATGCAATGGTCTAGTATGGAATTTGCATTATTTACTCGTCTAATCTATGGCCTATATTATTTAACAGGCCTGGTCTGGGATCTGAATTGATTTGTGTTGGTATAATGAAAAATATATAGAAATTGTATCACATATAGTCCATCGTGGTGTGTTGATTTGATGTTTCGGTCAGAACGACCTTTATTAAACAAACACCTGAATGTGATGGACTATATGGAGGAGATGCTTTCCCTTTACAGGGAAAGACACTTCACTCAAGAGAAGCAGGCGGGGAGAAGATGATGGTTATCAGGCTTCTCAACTAGTCACATGCGTAGCTTGGTCCCTGGCCAACTTTTTTGAAATGCAGTGACTTAGCAGAATATATCAGCTGTCAGATTCCCTTACATGTAAGGGAAGATGTAACACATGTGTAAGTGCCTTGTTACTTTATAAGACTTTTAACCCATTTACCACCTTGGGTTTTTTCATTTTTGCATTTTTGTTTTTTGCTCCCCTTCTAACAGCCATAACTTTTTTTATTTTTCTGTCAATATGACCAAGTGAGGGGTTTTTTTTTGCAGGACGAGTTGTACTTTTAAATTGAATAACGACATTAATTTTACCATATAGTGTACTAAAAACGTGAAAACAATTCCAAGTGTGATGAAATTGTAAAAAAGTGCCATTCCACAATTTTTTTTTTACTGTATTCACTAAATCCCAAAACTGACATGCCATTATGATTCCTCTGTTCATTAAGAGTTTGCGGATACCAAACATGTATTGGCTTTTTTTTATTTAAGTAGTAAAAAAACTTCAAAGCTTGTCAATAAAAAAAATGGCACCATTTTCCCAAGGCCCCCTAGTGTCTCCATGTTTCGGGATCTGGAGCTGGATGAGAAATCATTTTTTGTATGCTCTCTTGACATTTTCATTGATACAATTTTTGGATAGATACAATCTTTTGATCTCCTGCTATTGCATTTTATTGCAATGTTTCAGTGACTAAAAAAACGCAATTCTTAATTTTTTTTTTTTTCTTGTTATGCCATTTACCGATTGGATTAATTCTTTTTAGATTTTGATAGATTGAGCGGAGATACCAAGTAAGTGTATTTTTGATTTTTCTTTAATTATTTTATTTTGAATGGTGCAAAGGGGTGATTTGAACTTTTATATTTTTTTAAATTTTTTTTTTACTTTTTACATGCTTCAATAGTCTCTTTAGGAGACTTGATGCTGCGATCTTCTGATCACTTGTGCTACACCCTGCTATGTGTAGCAAAAATGCTCATCTGCTATGAGTGCCATCCACCAGGTTTGGCAATGACAACCACAGGGATCTCCTACATGTCCCACTTCACTTTATTATTATTTATTAAATTTTTACTTCTTTTCTCCCCCTCCATCTTTTTGTCCTTAATTTCTTATCAACTCTTCTTCCAGTTCGCTGTTTTTATTTCCTAGTTGTAATCTTTTTTTTTACTATATCTTACCACAAACCCCCTTTTTTTTTTAATCTTGTTATTGACTATAACATTCCTCACACTTCCTCCTTTTCTCCACCCACTTTAGGGCCGTTTATTCAATTATTTTAGTCTTTTTAAAGCTCAGTGGCAAAGGGTGTCTTGCACATTTATATCTTGGCATTGGTAAATAAAATGGTTTATTTTATATAATTGAGAATTCTTCATTTCCGCAATCGTAGCCTGGGTACCGTGATCTGCCCACTAAAGGGAACTTCTGTGTAGAAACACTTGCAAGGCAGGCATCTGTCATAGAACAATCTTGGACCATTTTAACATAAAATAGCCTAAAAGTATGTTACTGTAGTGTGTCGATAAAGAGGCTGCTCTAAAGCTGTGTTTGCATTAAAGAATTGAAAGTTGTTCAATACAGTCCTAGGAGATCTCAAAGTGTTTTCCGGGAGATTGAAGGCTGCATGCATTTTTTTTTGGAACTATATCATATCTTTTTTTGCAGGATGTGGCCAGGCCTCTATGTTGGTTAGGTTTTTCTGGGGCGTCTGTCACTGTGTGCTGCATATTATAGTGCTGGGCAGCCCGCCTGTTAATAAAAGGGGCGTCTTTAATAGGTTGCATACCAGACACTGTGCACCACACTTATCAGTGTGACTGGCGTCCAATGTGAGTTATATCAATGTGCATTTTTTCTACTAGGCAGCCAACCCCTGCAATGTTTGGAGGGTGGGGTGGTTGTTTCTATCAAGTAGTTTGCACATGTGCCGCTCCTAGCCTGTATCAGTGGAGGCCTGCTGCATCCTGCTAAGTGTGCATTTGTCATCAGACAGGGTTTTGGGAAGGCCGTATCTTGTTGTATGTATTTTTTCTGAGTTTTTTCTATGTTAGCTGTTTTTTGATATTAGTGGTAGGACCCGCAATATAATGAGGACCCTTGACGTTGGGTTGCGGGCTTACTTTATTTTGGCCAAAATATTAAACCAATACCTCATATAGTGTGTGTGTTTATCATATGCATGCATTTTTTTTTTTTTGCACTATATCATATCTTTTTTTGCAGGATGTGGCCAGGCCTCTATGTTGGTTAGGTTTTTCTGGGGCGTCTGTCACTGTGTGCTGCATATTATAGTGCTGGGCAGCCCGCCTGTTAATACAAGGGACTTAGGGACAAGTCACTAATAGGTTGCATACCAGACACTGTGCACCACTTTATCAGTGGAGGCCTGCTGCATCCTGCTAAGTGTGCATTTGTCATCAGACAGGGTTTTGGGAAGGCCGTATCTTGTTGTATGTATTTTTTCTGAGTTTTTTTCTAGATTGAAGGCTTAGCAAACTGACAATTTTTGCAGCAAATTGATTAACTGTGAGTCAGATTTCGGGAAAAAATTTAACAAAGCTGGCAAATTCGAATTTGAAAAGATTTGAACATCTCCGGTAACCTCTACCTTACTGTATACCTCCTTTTTTCATTTTTTTTGTTCTAGTGCACTGTGAAAGGTCAGTTATTACTTTTGATGCCATGTAATTTTGAACAATTAACATTATTGTTTGGTTTCACTCTAAGAGGTGAAGCAGAGTGCAGTTTAGCTTAAAGAAGAACCGTGGACTTTGCTGTGTATTATGTTAAGCATCAATTATCTTCCAAGTCCTGCCAATTAGCACATGGTGAATTATGAATGAAGAATTGGATTAGAGTGACACCTGGCAACCTTTGCAGATATTCCTTCTTTTATGCTTTACCTTGAGTTCTGGCATGCTGCCTATGAGTTCATAAGGAATCCTCACATCTGGTTTATTTGTGTAGTCGTCTGGAACAAGTTGTGGTGCCAGATCCCTATATCTGTGGAAAAGCCTGTATGATAAAAATGTAACCCATCAAATCTAATACAAGACAATAAACCTTACACTTACTGTAGATCTATCATCGGATTCCACAATAAAATTTGTATATATTATTAAAACAATCTCTTAGACTTCATGAGGCAAGTGTACTAATTTGTGAGAGTATGACTCTACAATCCTGGTAATAAAATAAGTGTTTTATAAGTAGAGCTAAAGGGGAAGAAAACAAATGAGTCTAAGTGCATTCATTCTCCACCTCTTAAAGGGAACCTATCAGCAGACTTTGCCGATATAAGATGTGGCCACTGCCTTTCAGGGCTTATCTGCATCATTCTATAATGCTGTAGGTAAGCTCCGGTCCGACCTGCAAGTGAAGAAAAATAAGTTTTATTATACTCACCCGGGAGTGCGCAGGAGTGCGATGCCGGGGAGCGATGAAGAAGCAGGAGGGCGGTGTCGCAAGAAGATGGGAGGTGCCGGACCCTGACCTGAGACACCCATCAGACCGTACTGCACAGGAACGCCCCCGTGTTAGTATAATAAAACTTATTTTTCTTCACTTGCAGGTCGGACCGGGGGCTTACCTACAGCATTATAGAATGCTGTAGATAAGCCCTGAAAGGCAATGGCGGCATCTTATAGCGGCAAAATCTGCTGATAGGTTCCCTTTATTATGCCGCTTAATGAATTTCATGCATCTTTTAACGAATATACACCATTAAATCCAGTCCAATATCTTTACAAATAGATGAATATATGCCAACTGCATTTTATTACAGAATTTAACTGGATATTCAATTACATTCAACAAAAAAGTGGACATGTCAACAACGTAAATGCAGATATTTTAAAAATAAAAAAGAAATATATCATAATAATCTGACCAATTTAAAATAGTCCACTTGGAAATGTATTTTGGGTCATTATCTTGCAGTAGGACCCATTTTATGCATCTGAAAGCTAGGTTTATTACTGTTGGAAGCAGTTTTCCGATTGATTCTCCAAAACCTGCAACCCATCCAGTCCCAGAGGCAGCAAAGCCGCCCCACAACATTATCAATCCTCCTCCATGTTTCTTATAGGGCAAATTGTTTTTGTAGGTTTTATTTCATAGTCTATAAACATAGTGCAAATATTTTCATGTCCCGCTTGTCATACAATATTGTACTGTTTTGTTGCTGTTACATTGCTCTGAAATAAGTTTTCCCTTTTAGAAGTTTGTCCTCCCTCTATTCCTGTCTGCCTCTCTAACTTTGATGTCAGCAAAAACCCTTTTTCCCTCATTGTGAATATGACATCAATCTTAAGAAGCCACATGTCCTGAAACTCTGTCTTAGTATAGTCTTTTTACCTACTGCAGCTGTTACAACTACTGCTACTGTAATTGTTCATACTATAAGAATTCAGATTCAAAATAAACCTTTTTCTGGAATCTTCATACGCGTTCAAGCTATCTGATGAAATCTGTTAGTGTGAGTAAGGGTCCATAGAGAAAGCCTAGAAAATGTGTCCTAAGCGCATCCTTAACTCGCAGCCTAGTTATGGAGTCAGAATAGTAAAAAAGATTTCTGTCAGATTCATCTTTAAAGCCAGATTACACCTTCTATAGAGCCATAGCACAGACCTCAGAATGTCTGCTCTCAGCCTATAAGAAAAGAACAGTGTGTATAAAGCATCACAGCACAGTCACCCTCAATATAGACCAGGGGTCTCAAACTCAGATGGTTAAATGGGCTGCACATCGAAAACATTTGAATATGAAGAGAGCCAAGTCGTTACCAGAGAATAACCAGAATCAGGAGAGCGCAACAGGTCAGTGCTGGTCAGTAGCAGCAGTATCAAAAGGGAGAGACAGATCAAGTCAGAGACAAGCCAAAGTCAAATACCAGGGAATCCAAAGCAGGAGAAAAAGTGTCTGTTGGGGACTGAGTACCGAGGGACGGCTATCGCCATGAGTCAGTGGAAATCCTTTGTGTCTACAAGACTAAACACCAACATTTCCAAGGCAAGCAGCCTGGAAATATGCCAGTTTAGCATTTGGACCTGTGGATGGTTGCATGGGAACTTTATTTCTTGTTCCAAGACCTGGGGTAGGGACAGTTGAACCCTGTGCTGGGAAATGTTTTTGTCAGTGCCTGATGATGGTGCCTAAGAATATGCAAGGACAGGTGCAGGCAAGCATCTGCACCAGTGTCATCGACAGGGGATGGGAAGCACCTAACACAGGGGAAGAGGCAGTGGTGTCACCCGTTGGCACCAGTCATGGACCCAGGCATTTGACCCACTGAAACAGATGCTTAGATAAAATGTGCCTGATCATGCTGGTGGTTGTAAGGCTCTTAGTAGTCTGGCCCCTGCTGATCTTGGCATAGCACAGGTTGCAAATGACGATTTTTTTGTCTCAGAACTCTGTTTAAAAAATTCTCAGACTGGAGAGCGCCTAACTCTTTGATGGAGAAATTCAGGACTGTCGGTGCTCTACAGAACAGTTGCATGCCTTCTCCCTCTGGTTACCCCACTGCCTCTTCCTGCCGGGTTTGGTTCTGACAATCCTTCCTCCTCAGAGCTGCTGGCTTCACTCTGCATACTTCATCATCCACCATCTCGTCTTCCACTGCCACACTCTGGTCCTCCTGACTTGGTGACTTAAAAACAACCTAACTAATCGGCAACTGTATCTCATCATAATCTACCTTCTTAGACAAAATTTGCCGCTACCGACCTTCATCTCTTTTGTTTTGTGCATCACTAAACAGCATTACCTATTGTCCCTCTTGGAACATGCAGGGTGAGAGGCCACAATCAAGAAATTATGTTATAAAGAGCTGCTCGCAGGGTCCTAGAGTGGGATCATTAGTCGCCTGAGACTCAACATGGTGGAAGGAAGGATGGGCTATGCGTTATGGATGGGCGTGTTTCTTGTTCTCCAGCAGCAGACGTAGTCGCATCTGCATAATGTACTTGGTGTCTGTGTGCACCATCATCAACACTTCCACTTTCCCTTCCCTTACTACACGCCTCACACATTTTCTAATTGCTCGGTCTCTGGAAACCAAGTTTGTTTTTAATTTAAAAAATATTTGGTCACCTGTAGCCGGCGAAGCTGTTTTTTTTAGCTTAACCTTTTTACTCCCCTAGGTTGTTTGTACATTTCTGACCAGGCCAATTTTTACAATTCTGCCCGTGTCACTTTATGAAGTAATAACTCTGGAATGCTTCAACGTATCCCACTGATTCTGAGAATTTTTTTCGGGACATATTGTATTTCATGATAGTGGTAAAGTTTCTTCGATATAACGTGCATTTATTTGTGAAACAAATGGAAATTTGGCAAAATTGGGAGCATTTTGTAATTTTCAAACTTTGAATTTTTATGCCCTTAAATCAGAGAGATATATCACACAAAATAGTTAATAAATAACATTTCCCTCATGTCTACGTTACATCAAAAAATTTTTTTTTATGTTAGGGAGTTATAAGGGTTAAAAGTTGACCAGCGATTTCTTCTTTTTCCAACAAAATTTATAAAACCATTTTCTAGGGACCACCTCACATGTGACTTTGAGGGGTCTATATGATAAAAAATAACCATGACACCATGGTGACACCATTCTAAAAACTGAATCCCTCACGGTGCTCAAAACCACATTCAAAAAGTTTATTAACCCTTCATATGCTTCACAGGAAAAAAAAAAAAACATTTAACTTTTTTAGAAAATTCGCTTAATTTTTTCTTTCTCACAAGGGTAATGGGACAAATGGACACCAAAATGTGTTATGCAATTTCTCCTGAGCATGTCGATACCCCATATGTGGGGGAAAACCACTGTCTGGGTGCATGGCAGAGCTCAGAAGGGAAGGAGCGCCATTTGACTTTTTGAATGCAATTTTTGCTGAAACACTTAGACGCCATGTTGCATTTGGAGAGCCCCTGATGTGCCTAAACTGTGCAAATTACCCACAAGTGACATCATTTTGGAAACTTGGAAACTATACCTCTTAGGGTACTTATCTAAATATATAGTGAGCACACTGAACTCTCAGGTGCTTCACAGATGTTATAAGGTTGAGCCATGAAAATGAAGAAAGTCACATGTTCCCCACAAAAATGGTTTTTAGCCTCAAATTTTGCATTCTCATAAGGGTAGCAGGAGAAACTGAACCATAAAATTTGTTGTGCAATTTCTCCTGAACACAACGATACCTCATATGTGGGATAAAACTATTGTTTGGGCGCACGGCAGAGCTTGGAAGGGATGGAGCATCATCTGACTTTTTGAAAATTTGCTGGAATTAATAGCGGACACCATGTCCCGTTTGGAGAGCTCCTGATGTGCATAAACATAACATACCAACATACATACTAACAAACTAACATACATACTAACAAACTAACATACGTACATACTAACAAACTAACATAAATACATACTAACAAACTAACATACATACTAACAAAGTAACAAACATACTAACAAACTAACATACATACAAACTAACAAACTAACATGCATACACACTAACATACATACTAACAAACTAACATACATGCTAAGGCCTCTTTCACACTTCAGTCTTTCGGCGTCAGTCAAAAACCGCCATTTTCGTAAAATGGCGGATCCGTTTTTTTTTTTGGGCGGATCCGCTATTTTCCCATTGACTTGCATTAGAGACGGATTGTGGCGGATGGTCGTCCGTTCCATCCGCCTTGCGACGGATCCGTCGATATTTGGCGGACGTTGTCTAGACATTGACGGACTTTGTAACGTTTTTTGTCGCCGGCAAAAAGGCGGAACGCGGCGGATCCGTCGCGTCCGCCTTTTTTTTGAATGGGTGCCTATGGGCGACGGATCCGTCGCGATCCGTTTTTTGGCGGATCCGTCGCCTCAATCCGCTTTTTTTGATTGAGCATGCTCCAAAAAGTTGCAACTTTGCCCAGACAACCCAAAAACTATATAAAGAGGACAGGTCATTCCCAAATGTACCAGCCAGCAAGAGAGACCCTTCCATGCCCGAGAGACCCAGCCAGACCCAGCCAGCAAGACCTCTGCCAGCAAGACTTTGCCAGCCAGGCACTGCCATCCAGCCAGAGAGGCCCTGCAAGCCAGAGACACTCTGCCAGCAAGACTTTGCCAGCCAGGCACTGCCATCCAGCCAGAGAGGCCCTGCAAGCCAGAGACACTCTGCCAGCAAGACTTTGCCAGCCAGGCACTGCCATCCAGCCAGAGAGGCCCTGCAAGCCAGAGACACTCTGCCAGCAAGACTTTGCCAGCCAGGCACTGCCATCCAGCCAGAGAGGCCCTGCAAGCCAGACCCTGCCTGAGACAGCCATGTGAGTACTGCCATCCAGCATGCATGCATGCATGCGTGCGTGCGTGCTTGTGTGCGTGCGTGTTTGTGTGCGTGCTTGTGTGCGTGCATGCTTGTGTGCGTGCGTGCTTGCGTGCGTGCATGCTTGTGTGCGTGCATGCTTGTGTGCGTGCGTGCTTGTGTGCGTGCTTGCATGCTTGTGTGCGTGCGTGCTTGTGTGCGTGCTTGCGTGCGTGCATGCTTGTGTGCGTGCGTGCTTGCGTGCGTGCATGCTTGTGTGCGTGCATGCTTGTGTGCGTGCGTGCTTGTGTGCGTGCTTGCATGCTTGTGTGCGTGCGTGCTTGTGTGCGTGCTTGTGTGCGTGCATGCTTGTGTGCGTGCGTGCTTGCGTGCGTGCATGCTTGTGTGCGTGCATGCTTGTGTGTGTGCGTGCTTGTGTGCGTGCTTGCATGCTTGTGTGCGTGCGTGCTTGTGTGCGTGCTTGCATGCTTGTGTGCGTGCGTGCTTGTGTGCGTGCTTGCATGCTTGTGTGCGTGCGTGCTTGTGTGCGTGCGTGTTTGTGTGCGTGCGTGTGTGCGTGCATGCTTGTGTGCGTGCGTGCTTGTGTGCGTGCGCCTGCCTGCCCTGTTTATATGTTTTTCATACTATTTAAGCTGTTATCTTTTATAGCTGAGGTGTAAAATGAGTTTTGTGTGTGTGTATAAATGATGTGTGATGTGTTCTGCATTTTTGTTGTTATCCCAAATGTTATAGTATTTCAAATAAAGAGCAGTGTAGCTCCTACTGTACCATTAAAAAAAAAATTTTTTTTTTAAAAAATAGTAATAAAAATTACACAAAACTGTCAGTAGTCTCATTTCAAGATAAATGTAATATTGGGTAAACATGCAGTAAAGGTTATATATATAAATGTGTAATGCAAATCTTGTGTATAGAATATGTTATCCGGTTTTAGAAAATACAAACTGTAGGGTAATCATAATTACCAATTTTTGGAATTGGTATTTTAAGTTCGAATGAGGAACATTTTTGATAAGGTTTGATAGGTGGCTTTTACCAACATGCGCATTGCGCATATCAATTTCAGTTTTGGTGTTGCTTTAAAGGGTTCTTGGGGGTTTTTTTTGGTGGGGAAACAGGGCTAGAGGGTTTGGCAGCTTGTGCATCAAGCATATCTACCATATAAAGTATGACGGTTAGAAAAAAAATTTCATTTTGTGTGGGATGAAATCTAAAAGTTTTTAAAAAAGATGTAAGTGTTAAATCCTACAGCTGCATCTATCCTTTTGTATAGTAGCTTAGAACTGTCTGTATACTTACAGATACTTGGGACCAAGAGGTACGCAAAGACCATAATGTCTTCTTCTGAGAGCCCCCCAGCACATCAGCAGCAAACTGAGGTATTGTATTTTTTTTTTTAGTTTTTTTTGTTCTGTAAAATTTTTTGGTGATACAACTATGGTCATTGTTTTTTAACCCTTTATGTGTTCTGTATTCACAGGAATATGAAGCAGAGGGGCTTACAGAAGGAGACGGACAGGGTGGAGAAAGACAAGGAGCGGGAGCGCATAGTGTAAGTTTTGAACAGACCGATCCTCACATACAATGCACTACACCCAACACAAACATTCATGACAGCACACACAATACATATGCCTCGATCTAAGAACATTATTAATTTTTTTTTAAAAAATGTTTTTATTAGTCCTCACAATCCGGGGCTCGACATAGAGTTCCTCAAAGCACCTCCCATAGTCGTCGGAATGATAATCGCGGCGGTCGCCGAAGAGTAAGTTCCTTTTTGTTTTGTTGTGTAGTAAAATGTAAAATTCATGTGTTGTAATCTTTCCCTTTTTATTGTTATATTTTTCGTAGGCTTCACAGCGTGCTCCCGAACAAGATGATGAAGAGGAGGGCATCGATGTGAACACCCTCATCGAAGCAGTACAAAGTAGGGAGCCGCTGTGGAACATGTCGGACCGCCGCCATGCTGACCAGTTAATCACCCGACGGCTATGGGAGGAAGTGTGCAGTGCTGTTATGGATAACTGGGAGGAACTCGATGCTGGGGCCCAGGATCTAGCGCGTAAGTATTCACACTTCATAACCTTATTTTAGCATGATTTAATGTGGTGTATAGTAACCAATTTTTGCTATCTCTTTCCAGGTAACAGGATTATCGTGCGGTGGCGGTCAATCAGGGATCGCTTCAAGAGGGAGTTTAATAAGGAGATGCAGGCCCCGAGTGGATCTAGAGGACGCAGGAGCAGATACAAACATGCCAGAGCCCTGTCGTTCCTACGGTCGACGCTGCTGAGCAGAAGGTAAATATTCAACACCACATATTTTCAGTCAAACTGAAAAAATGTGTAACCTTCAATTTTTTTGCAGCAAGGGCAATTGTAATATAAAGATACTAATATTTTTTTTCTTCTTCTTTAACAGCACTTTCTGCAGCACTCGGGAGCCTGCATCAGAGTTGCAGCCCTCTGGAGCGATCCCTCGAGAGTCCGCCACCGGGGACCACGTCGACCCCTCTGTTTCTGCACCTACCCTTTTGTTTGATCCCTCAGCCTCATCCACCAGCGCTGGAGCAGCAGGGCGGACTTTGTCACTTGAAGCTGCAGGTGATGAGTTAGAGTTCCCTTTACCCCACCCCTCTGCCACTGCCGCAACTTCTAGACCAACTTTGTGGTCAGGACGGCAGCGCCAGAGAGGTCAGGAAAGGAGCTATGCGCCTGACTTTTTGCATCTGAATGCATCCTTTCACAGTGCCATCAAGCTTTTGAGTGAGCAAACGTCTGCTGGGTACAATATGCTTAACAAAAGCATACTTGAACTCAGCAGTCGTCTTGATAGGATGCAATCAGATGCAAACCAGTCACCAAGGCACTGTTTTTTTCAGGCGGTCCTCAGGCACATGGAAAATCTAACTCCTGACCTGCAGATGCATGTGATGCAAGGCTGCCACACTGCTCTAGCGCAGGCGATATCCCATGCCCCTCCACCTACCCTTCATGTGTCAACACCTTTCCCCTCTCAATCCACCGTCTATCCTCCCATCCGTCCTCCTCCTGTACGTCCTCCTCCCGTCCATTCTACTCCTTCGTCATTTGTTCCTTCCCCCCTTAGTCTTTCCCAGTTTTTAACGTCCCCCTTCCATTCTTCCCCTTTAACTTCTCCGTTATCAATCCCAGCAACACCTTCATACCTCACACACACCACATCTGCACCTCAAGTCTCTACACAACCTCATGTTTTCACCACCCATTCCACTTCTGTTCCTCCCCGTGATGTCCTGTCCCCCACTCTCGACGTGGTCCGCCCGCCTGTCAGCCCCTCCGCTACTATCTCCACCCAAAACTATGAGAATCTGTAAAAGTCAATAAATAAACAGTTGTTTGGTTTAAAAATTTTTTTATTGTCTTTCTTTTTTTTTTTCTTTTAATTTTTTAAGTCACCAAGGTTATGGCAATAGTAACATTAACAGTGTTTAAAGGGTACCGTTGCAAAACATACAATGCTGCATTAAAGTACAAAGATTTTGTATGCAAACAAAAATTGGTATTTTTACAAGTATAAAAATAAATAAATTTTTTACACCATTTCATACTGCCAGTCAACTGATCCTGCAGGAGACATGAAGTAGTCTGCAAAACTGTCCCGCATTCTGCAGACTGCAACTGGACTGCGAAAAGTGGGGTTTTGGTAATCCCGTAAGGTGCTTTCTGAAACATTATCCTCCAGGGAAACTTGTTCTTTTGATAGAACAAAATTATGCAGGACAACGCACGCTTTGACCACATCATCGACAGTTTCAGTCTGCAGTTTAATGGCAGTTAGTAGCACTCTCCATTTGGCAGTTAGGATGCCAAAGGCACATTCCACTACTCTGCGTGCTCTGGTTAAACGGTAATTGAAAATTTTCTTCCTCTGGGTCAGTCCACTACTTCCAAAGGGTTTAAGCAAATGTGGGGAAAGCTGGAAGGCATTATCTCCAACACAAACAAATGGTAACGGTGGACCGGTGGTTCCAGGGAGAGGTCTAGGGGGCGGAAAATCAAATGTCTCTCCATATAAACGGCGCCCCATTGGTGAATTTTTAAAGATTTGTGAATCATTTGCACGTCCATACGCACCTACACTCACCGGCCACTTTATTAGGTACACCTGTCCAACTTCTTGTTAACACTTAATTTCTAATCAGCCAATCACATGGCGGAAACTCAGTGCATTTAGGCATGTAGACATGGTCAAGACCATCTCCTGCAGTTCAAACCGAGCATCAGTATGGGGAAGAAAGGTGATTTGAGTGCCTTTGAACGTGGCATGGTTGTTGGTGCCAGAAGGGCTGGTCTGAGTATTTCAGAAACTGCTGATCTACTGGGATTTTCACGCACAACCATCTCTAGGGTTTACAGAGAATGGTCCGAAAAAGAAAAAAAATCCAGTGAGCGGCAGTTCTGTGGGCGGAAATGCCTTGTTGATGCCAGAGGTCAGAGGAGAATGGGCAGACTGGTTCGAGCTGATAGAAAGGCAACAGTGACTCAAATCGCCACCCGTTACAACCAAGGTAGGCCTAAGAGCATCTCTGAACGCACAGTGCGTCGAACTTTGAGGCAGATGGGCTACAGCAGCAGAAGACCACACCGGGTACCACTCCTCTCAGCTAAGAACAGGAAACGGAGGCTACAATTTGTACAAGCTCATCGAAATTGGACAGTAGAAGATTGGAAAAACGTTGCTTGGTCTGATGAGTCTCGATTTCTGCTGCGACATTCGGATGGTAGGGTCAGAATTTGGCGTAAACAACATGAAAGCATGGATCCATCCTGCCTTGTATGGAGCATCTTTGGGATGTGCAGCCGACAAATCTGCGGCAACTGTGTGATGCCATCATGTCAATATGGACCAAAATCTCTGAGGAATGCTTCCAGCACCTTGTTGAATCTATGCCACGAAGAATTGAGGCAGTTCTGAAGGCAAAAGGGGGTCCAACCCGTTACTAGCATGGTGTACCTAATAAAGTGGCCAGTGAGTGTATATCCACAGCGATGAACTTGCATTGTGCGTCAGCTATGGCCATCAACACAATAGAGAAATACTTCTTATAGTTATAAAACTGTGACCCAGAGCCTGAAGGTTTGACGATCCTTATGTGCTTTCCATCAACTGCTCCAACACAATTTGGAAACTGGCAAATCTGATGAAAAATTTGGGCGATCTCCAGCCACCTCTCCTGTGATGGCTCTGGGATGTATTCCACTTGTAGGCACTCCCACAATGCCCGGCAGGTATCTCTGATGATCCCCGAGATGGTGGATATCCCAAGTCGAAATTGAAAATGGAGGGATGAGAAGGACTCTCCAGTTGCAAGGAATCTGTTAACAAAAAGAAAAGACAATACTTTATAAAAAAAATACAAAAAAAAACAACACAGTTATAAGTCTGATGAATGAGAATCATTTAATAAAAAAATGACTTACCGAATAGTCACCATGAGACGCTCTGCTGGTGATATTGAGAATCGCATCTGGGTGTCTCGTCTCCGTATACAGTCTTCCACATAGCCCAATAAAAATTCAAAATTTTCAGCTCTCATCCTCACATAATTGAAGAACTTTTGAGGGTTTTCCCTTAGTTCCATGTAAAGCGTGGAATAAACACCACGGGTCATACGTTGTGCTGTGATGGGATGGATCCACAGCCTTCTCTTCCGCTGCTGCTGTAGGATTCGCAGTCTTCGTTCCTCCCTCTCTCGAACGCTGACTGCCAACTGATTTGCCTCAAAAGTAAAATCTGCATAGATCTTTGCAATGTTCGCCAGGACTCCTTCCATTTCTGCCACTTTCTCTACAACCTTTCAAAGATGTGGTGTAAATACACGCTATATATAGTTTTCCAGAAGTTTCCAGTAGTGTTATGACCCCAATGGCGAGGGTCTCAGAGGAACGTGGAAGTCTGCAGAATACAAAAATCCAGCTCATAGGGCAGTGGTAACTGGGTTGACCATATATCTACTCCTAACGCCAACACTAGAAGTAGCCGGGGATCATTCCTACGTTGATTCTAGATGACACGCGCCAGCCGGAGAATCTAGCTACCCCTAGTAGAGGAAAACAAAGACCTTTCTTGCCTCCAGAGAAGGGGACCCCAAAGCTGGATAGAAGCCCCCCACAAATAATGACGGTGAGGTAAGAGGAAATGACAAACACAGAAATGAACCAGGTTTAGCACAGAGAGGCCCGCTTACTGATAGCAGAATAAAGAAAGGTAACTTATATGGTCAACAAAAACCCTATCAAAATCCACACTGGAAATTCAAGAACCCCCGAACCGTCTAACGGTCCGGGGGGAGAACACCAGCCCCCTAGAGCTTCCAGCAAAGGTCAGGATATAGATTTGGAACAAGCTGGACAAAAATACAAAACCAAAACAAAAAGCAAAAAGCAAAAGGCAGACTTAGCTGATATAACTGGAACCAGGATCAGTAGACAAGAGCACAGCAGACTAGCTCTGATAACTACGTTGCCAGGCATAGAACTGAAGGTCCAGGGAGCTTATATAGCAACACCCCTAACTAACGACCCAGGTGCGGATAAAAGGAATGACAGAAAAACCAGAGTCAAAAAACTAGTAACCACTAGAAGGAGCAAAAAGCAAATTCACAACAGTACCCCCCCCTTAGTGAGGGGTCACCGAACCCTCACCACGACCACCAGGGCGATCAGGATGAGCGGCATGAAAGGCACGAACTAAATCGGCCGCATGAACATCAGAGGCGACCACCCAGGAATTATCCTCCTGACCATAGCCCTTCCACTTGACCAGGTACTGAAGCCTCCGCCTGGAGAGGCGAGAATCCAAGATCTTCTCCACCACGTACTCCAACTCGCCCTCAACCAACACCGGAGCAGGAGGCTCAGCAGAAGGAACTACAGGCACAATGTACCGCCGCAACAAGGACCTATGAAATACATTGTGAATAGCAAACGACACAGGAAGATCCAGACGAAAAGATACAGGATTAAGGATTTCCAATATCTTGTAAGGCCCAATAAAACGAGGTTTAAATTTGGGAGAGGAGACCTTCATAGGAACAAAGCGGGAAGAAAGCCATACCAAATCCCCAACGCGTAGTCGGGGACCCACACCGCGGCGGCGGTTGGCAAAGCGCTGAGCCTTCTCCTGTGACAACTTCAAGTTGTCCACCACATGATTCCAGATCTGCTGCAACCTATCCACCACAGAATCCACCCCAGGACAGTCAGAAGGCTCCACATGACCCGAAGAAAAGCGAGGATGGAAACCAGAGTTGCAGAAAAAAGGCGAAACCAAGGTGGCGGAACTAGCCCGATTATTAAGGGCAAACTCAGCCAACGGCAAGAATGTCACCCAATCGTCCTGATCAGCAGAGACAAAACACCTCAAATAAGCCTCCAAAGTCTGATTGGTTCGCTCCGTCTGTCCATTAGTCTGAGGATGGAAAGCAGACGAAAACGACAAATCAATGCCCATCCTACTACAAAAGGATCGCCAGAACCTGGAAACGAACTGGGATCCTCTGTCTGACACAATATTCTCAGGGATGCCGTGCAAACGAACCACGTTCTGGAAAAAGACAGGAACCAGATCGGAAGAGGAAGGCAGCTTAGGCAAAGGAACCAAATGGACCATCTTGGAAAAGCGATCACATATCACCCAGATAACGGACATGCCCTGAGATAGCGGAAGATCAGAAATGAAATCCATGGAGATATGTGTCCAAGGTCTCTTCGGGACAGGCAAGGGCAAGAGCAAACCGCTGGCACGAGAACAGCAAGGCTTAGCTCGAGCACAAGTCCCACAGGACTGCACAAATGACCGCACATCCCTTGACAAGGAAGGCCACCAAAAGGACCTGGCCACCAGATCTCTGGTGCCAAAAATTCCCGGGTGACCTGCCAACACCGAGGAATGAACCTCGGAAATGACTCTGCTGGTCCACTTATCCGGGACAAACAGTCTGTCAGGTGGACAAGACTCAGGCCTATCAGCCTGAAATCTCTGCAACACACGTCGCAGATCCGGAGAAATAGCTGACAAGATAACTCCATCTTTAAGAATACCAACAGGATCAGCGACTCCAGGAGCATCAGGCACAAAGCTCCTAGAAAGAGCATCGGCCTTCACATTCTTTGAACCTGGTAAATACGAGACAACAAAATCAAAGCGGGAGAAAAACAATGACCAGCGGGCCTGTCTCGGATTAAGGCGTTTAGCAGACTCGAGATACATCAGATTTTTGTGATCAGTCAAGACCACCACACGATGCTTAGCACCCTCGAGCCAATGACGCCACTCCTCAAATGCCCATTTCATGGCCAACAACTCCCGATTGCCCACATCATAATTTCGCTCGGCAGGCGAAAACTTCCTAGAGAAAAAGGCACAAGGTTTCATAACAGAGCAACCAGGGCCTCTCTGCGACAAAACGGCCCCTGCCCCAATCTCCGAAGCATCCACCTCAACCTGAAAGGGAAGTGAGACGTCAGGCTGGCACAAAACAGGCGCCGAAGTAAACCGGCGTTTCAACTCCTGGAAAGCCTCCACGGCAGCAGGAGCCCAGTTAGCTACATCGGAGCCCTTCTTGGTCATATCCGTCAAAGGTTTCACAATGCTAGAAAAATTAGCGATAAAACGACGGTAGAAGTTAGCGAAGCCCAAGAACTTCTGAAGACTCTTAACTGACGAGGGCTGAGTCCAATCAAGAATAGCTCGGACCTTGACTGGGTCCATCTCCACAGCAGAAGGGGAAAAAATGAACCCCAAAAAGGGAACCTTCTGTACACCAAAGAGACACTTTGAGCCCTTGACAAACAAAGAATTTTCACGCAAAATTTTAAAGACCAACCTGACCTGCTCCACATGCGAATCCCAATTATCAGAAAAAACCAAAATATCATCCAGATAAACAATCAAAAATTTATCCAGATACTTCCGGAAAATGTCATGCATAAAGGACTGAAAAACTGAAGGCGCATTGGAGAGCCCAAAAGGCATCACCAAGTACTCAAAATGACCCTCGGGCGTATTGAATGCGGTTTTCCATTCATCACCTTGCTTAATGCGCACAAGGTTGTACGCACCACGAAGGTCTATCTTGGTGAACCACTTGGCACCCTTAATCCGGGCAAACAAGTCAGACAACAGCGGTAAAGGATACTGAAATTTGACAGTGATCTTATTTAAAAGCCGATAATCAATACAAGGTCTCAAAGATCCGTCCTTTTTTGCCACAAAAAAGAATCCCGCACCAAGAGGGGAAGAAGACGGACGAATATGTCCTTTCTCCAGAGACTCCTTGATATATGAACGCATAGCGCTATGTTCAGGTACCGACAGATTAAACAGTCTTCCCTTAGGAAATTTACTGCCTGGGATCAAATCTATAGCACAGTCACAGTCCCTATGAGGAGGCAGTGCACTGGACTCAGACTCACTGAAGACATCCTGATAATCAGACAAATACTCCGGAACTTCCGAAGGCGTAGAAGAAGCAATAGACACAGGCAGGGAATCCCCATGAATACCACGACAGCCCCAACTTGAGACTGACATAGCCTTCCAGTCCAGGACTGGATTATGGGTCTGTAACCATGGCAGCCCTAAAACAACCAAATCATGCATCTTATGTAAAACCAGGAAACGTATCACCTCGCGGTGTTCAGGAGTCATGCACATAGTAACCTGTGTCCAATACTGCGGTTTATTTGCTGCCAATGGTGTAGCATCAATACCCCTAAGAGGAATAGGATTTTCTAATGGTTCAAGAGTAAAACCACAGCGCTTAGCAAATGAGAGATCCATGAGACTCAGGGCAGCACCTGAATCTACAAACGCCATGACAGGATAAGATGACAGTGAGCAAATCAAAGTTACAGACAGAATAAATTTAGGTTGCAAATTACCAACGGTGACAGGACTAACAACCTTAGCTATACGTTTAGAGCATGCTGAGATAACATGTGTAGAATCACCACAGTAGTAGCACAAGCCATTCCGGCGTCTATGAATTTTCCGCTCATTTCTAGTCAGGATTCTATCACATTGCATTAAATCAGGTGTCTGTTCAGACAACACCATGAGGGAATTTGCGGTTTTGCGCTCCCGCAACCGCCGGTCAATTTGAATAGCCAGTGCCATAGTATCATTCAGACCTGTGGGAATGGGAAAACCCACCATAACATTCTTAATGGCTTCAGAAAGGCCATTTCTAAAATTAGCGGCCAGTGCACACTCGTTCCAATGTGTCAGCACGGACCATTTCCGAAATTTTTGGCAATACACTTCAGCCTCGTCCTGCCCCTGAGACATAGCCAGCAAGGCCTTTTCTGCCTGAATCTCAAGATTGGGTTCCTCATAAAGTAAACCGAGCGCCAGAAAAAACGCATCAAGATCAGCCAATGCCGGATCTCCTGGCGCCAGCGAAAAAGCCCAATCCTGAGGGTCGCCCCGTAAGAACGAAATAACAATTTTTACTTGCTGAGCAGAATCTCCAGATGAACAGGGTCTCAGGGACAAAAACAATTTACAACAGTACTGTTGTGAATTTGCTTTTTGCTCCCTCTAGTGGTTACTAGTTTTTTGACTCTGGTTTTTCTGTCATTCCTTTTATCCGCACCTGGGTCGTTAGTTAGGGGTGTTGCTATATAAGCTCCCTGGACCTTCAGTTCTAGGCCTGGCAAACTGTTATGACCCCAATGGCGAGGGTCTCAGAGGAACGTGGAAGTCTGCAGAATACAAAAATCCAGCTCATAGGGCAGTGGTAACTGGGTTGACCATATATCTACTCCTAACGCCAACACTAGAAGTAGCCGGGGATCATTCCTACGTTGATTCTAGATGACACGCGCCAGCCGGAGAATCTAGCTATCCCTAGTAGAGGAAAACAAAGACCTTTCTTGCCTCCAGAGAAGGGGACCCCAAAGCTGGATAGAAGCCCCCCACAAATAATGACGGTGAGGTAAGAGGAAATGACAAACACAGAAATGAACCAGGTTCAGCACAGAGAGGCCCGCTTACTGATAGCAGAATAAAGAAAGGTAACTTATATGGTCAACAAAAACCCTATCAAAATCCACACTGGAAATTCAAGAACCCCCGAACCGTCTAACGGTCCGGGGGGAGAACACCAGCCCCCTAGAGCTTCCAGCAAAGGTCAGGATATAGATTTGGAACAAGCTGGACAAAAATACAAAACCAAAACAAAAAGCAAAAAGCAAAAGGCAGACTTAGCTGATATAACTGGAACCAGGATCAGTAGACAAGAGCACAGCAGACTAGCTCTGATAACTACGTTGCCAGGCATAGAACTGAAGGTCCAGGGAGCTTATATAGCAACACCCCTAACTAACGACCCAGGTGCGGATAAAAGGAATGACAGAAAAACCAGAGTCAAAAAACTAGTAACCACTAGAGGGAGCAAAAAGCAAATTCACAACACAGTAGCCAATCACATTGAAATCCTCCCCTTTTAAAAAACGGATCCGTCAAAAAACGGTTGCAACGGATGTAAAAACGTTCGCAACGGTTCTAACGGATCCGTTTTTTTAACGGATTAGGGCAGCTGATCCGTTAAAAAAACGGATCCGTTAGAACCGTTTTTGCATGAAATTTGACGGATCCGTCGATCCGCCACGATGTCGGACCCAACTGACGCCACACAACTGAAGTGTGAAAGAAGCCTAACAAACCAACATACATACATACATACTAACATACACACTAACAAACGAGCATAAATACTAACAAACTAACACACATACTAACAAACTAACATACATACTAACAAACTAATATACATACATACATGCTAACATGCATACTAACAAACTAACATACATATAACAAATTAACATGCATACAAACAAACTAACATACATACTAACAAACTAACATACATACATAATAACAAACTAATATACATACATACATACTAACAAACTAACATACATACATACATACTAACAAACTAACATACATACATACTAACAAACTAACATACATACTAACAAACTAACATACATACATACTAACAAACTAACATACATACAGACATACTAACATACATACTAACAAACTAACATGCATACTAACAAACTAACAGACATACATACTAACAAACTAACATACATACATAATAACATACATACTAACAAACTAACATACATACTAACATACATACTAACAAACTAACATACATACTAACAAACTAACATACATGCTAACAAACTAACATACATACATACTAGCATACATACATACATATTAACAAACTAACATACATACATACATACTAACAAACTAACATACATACTAACAAACTAACATACATTCTAACAAACTAACATATATACTAACATACATAGTAACAAACTAACATACATTCTGACAAACTAACATACTAACAAACTAACATACATACTAACAAACTAACATACATACTAACAAACTAACATACATATTAACATACATACTAACATACTATCATACATACTAACAAACTAACATGCATACTAACAAACTAACATACATACATACATACTAACAAACTAACATACATACTAACAAACTAACATACAAACATACTAACAAACTAACATACATACTAACATACTAAAATACATACATACATATTAACATACATACTAACAAACTAACATACATACATACATACTAACAAACTAACATACATGCATACTAACATACATACTAACAAACTACCATACATACTAACAAACTAACTTACATACTAACAAACTAACATACATACATACATACATACTAACAAACTAACATACATACTAACAATCTAACATACATATAACAAATTAACATACATACTAACATACATTCATACATACTAACAAATTAACATACATACTAACAAACTAACAGACATACATTCATACTAACATAAATACTAACAAACTAACATACATACTAACAAACTAACATACATACTAACAAACTAACATACATACATTCATACTAACATACATACTAACAAACTAACATACAGACTGTGGAGACCTGGGTGTCGTAACCAGTGCCTTCCCCCCTCCCATTGCTCCCGTAATGAAACACACTCAGGCTTAGTGGGGTTGAACAGGTCGGTCACAGTTTATTAATGAAATAAGCAGAGAAAGGCAATTACAAATCGTAACGGGCGCTCGCGCCGAGCTCCTGTCCGTGATCGACAGGGGAATTGGCCCAACGAGCGGTTACGACCTTTACCCTCCTCCGCTTCTTCCGCTGTGACTTAATAAAGATTACTAAGGTTAGTTACATCAACATACGTATATACATTTTTTTTGTATATTGCAATAGAATTTACAAATTTACATTATCCCACAGGTTAGCATCGCCATTAGCCTTTAAAAGGGAGGGAGGGTGGGACAAAAGCTTCCAGGTGTCCGCCAGGAGGAAAAGAGGAAGTTCCCGGCTGGACACCTGGATTTAACCCCCGTAGGAGTGGCCGTAGGACCCCTTCCCTCTAGTGACCACTGGCCGGCTGGGGGTCTCCTAATTAGTGCATCACTAAGGGGAGTGATGCTAGGGGGGAACTGGCATTGACATCATTTTCGTGATGCTTTCCCTGTGTGCACTCCAGTCAGAGACACGTACCTTATTCAGTACCGTGCCTGCCATTCTAACAAACTAACATACATTCTAACAAACTAACATACATAATAACAAACTAACATACATACATACATACTAACATACATACTAACAAACTAACATACATTCATACTAACATACAAACTAACAAACTAACATACTTACATACATACTAACATACATACTAACAAAATAACATACATTCTAACAAACTAGCATACATACTAACAAACTAACATACATACATACTAACATACATACTAACAAACTAACATACATACTAACATACAAACTAACAAACTAACATACTTACATACATACTAACATACATACTAACAAACTAACACATTCTAACAAACTAGCATACATATTAACAAACTAACATACATACTAACAAACTAACATACATACAAACAAACTAACATACATACATACTAACAAACTAACATACATACTAACAAACTAACATACATATAACAAATTAACATACATACAAACAAACTAACATACATACATACTGGCCCTCTTTTAGGCCCAGTATACATAGGAATGTCCTACAACCCAAACTTCAATCCCTGTAAGAGACAACATATGTTAATTCAGCAAGTCAGGTCTTATGTATCTGGCGAAGCATGCGGATTTCCAAAGATCCATTCTCTGCACCTTGGCCTCTGATACTCCTGCCTTAGCTGCCTCTGTGGCCGCCCCGATCCGGAACGAATGTGTTCCATACTCCTTTGGATTTGCCTCAGTTTTTTCCAAGCATAACTTGAACATTGCCTAGAATTGGTACTTGGTTAGAGGGGACCCGTCTATATGGGCGAAGAAAAATCTACTTGCGTGTCTTATTACGGCATATTTTTTTACGATTTTTAGCAGGAAAACTGGGCCATCTGTAGAGTTAACCAGGACCCATGTGCCCCTCCCGGTGGTATCACATTTGGATTTTCTCACCCGAATGCGCAGAGCGTTACTGCATATGACTATGTCCTCATTGATTAGGCCTCCTTCCGACGCGTTTTTTGACTGTGGTAGTAATTCACTAATGCGCAGTGCTCCAAAAAAGGCGATCGCAAAAGCTGCCGATATGAGGACCGCCTCATATTGTGATGAGCAGACTAATAGTGACATCAAAATTAGGTCATGCAATAGTCTTAGTGAAATGGGGCGGCGACATTCTTGGCTTGGTTGAAGCCTTTTCCAGCATTTAATGGCTTGTTTAATGAACAAGAACTTAGTAACGTCTGCTGTTATGGACTGGTAATTTAGGAGCGACATGCGACTAGCTCTGGGCAGGTGGTAACTATACAGACCGCAGTTCCTGATCTTAACACAACACTAGCAGTAGCCGTGGGATGTTCCTGTCACTCCCTGGACACCTCGTCACAGCCGGAGAACTAACTACCCCTAAAGGTAGAAACAGGAAAGCTATCTTGCTTCAGAGAAAATCCCCAAAGGATAGGACAGCCCCCCACAAATATTGACTGTGAGAGGAGAAGGAAATGACATACGTAGTATGAAACAAGATTTAGCAAAGGAGGCAAATTCTAGCTAGATAGACAGTAAGGAAAGAAACACTGTGCGGTCAGTAATAAAAACTAGAAAAAGTCCACCGCAGAGATATGCAAAAATCTCCACACCTGACTAAAGGTGTGGAGGGCAAAAACTGCAGCCCAGAGCTTCCAGCTAGCTAAATAGATCCATATTGATAAGCTAGACAAATGAGCAAAACATAGAATGTGCTGAACAATAAAGTCCACAACAAGTGGACTGCAAAAGGACAAAAGGACTTATCTTTGCTGAACTGGACAGAGTGTCAGGGAAAACCAAAAGAGCAGTGGCTCCAAGCAGGAACAAATGACAACTGGCATTGATTGAGGAATAAGGCCAGACTAAAATAGCCGAGCCAGAAAGACGATCAGTGGGAGCAGCTGCTGATGCTAAATCCAAGAAGCAGCTATACCACTCAAAACCACAGGAGGGAGCCCAAGAGCAGAATTCACAAAAGTGCTACTTACAACCACCGGAGGGAGCCCAAGAGCGGAATTCACAACAGTACCCCCCCCTTGAGGAGGGGTCACCGAACCCTCACCAGAGCCCCCAGGCCGATCAGGACGAGCCAAGTGAAAAGCACGAACCAAATCAGCAGCATGGACATCGGAGGCGACCACCCAAGAATTATCCTCCTGGCCATAACCCTTCCACTTAACAAGATACTGAAGCCTCCGCCTCGAAAAACGAGAATCCCAAATTTTCTCAACCACATATTCCAACTCCCCCTCAACCAACACTGGGGCAGGAGGATCAACAGAGGGAACAACGGGTACCACATATCTCCGCAACAAAGATCTATGGAAAACATTGTGGATGGCAAAAGAGGCTGGAAGGGCCAAACGAAAAGACACTGGATTGATAATCTCAGAGATCTTATAAGTAGTGTTGAGCGATACCTTCCGATATCGGAAAGTATCGGTATCGGAAAGTATCGGCCGATACCGTCAAAGTATCGGATCTAATCCGATACCGATACCCGATCCCAATGCAAGTCAATGGGACGAAAATATCGGAATTAAAATAAACCCTTTCTTTCCTTGTAGGTTCATTCTACATGAAGGAAAACAACTAAGAATAATGTAGGATGTATGGAGGTGGCGGAGACATTAAAGGCACAGAGGTTTAGCCCAATCAAATAGAATAGCAGGATTTTTTTTTTTTTATGACGTTCGACGTTAGAAAGATTTTGACTATGTTATTTTTTTTATTATTTTGTCAGATATTGATGTTTCACTACTTCCACGCCCTTCACCTTCTTTTTTACTTCTCCCACACTTTCTTCTTCATTATCCTCATCATCAGCTTCTTTGACATCAACTTCTTCACCTTATTCATCTTCTTCTTCATCTTCTACCTATAATTTTTTTTTTTACATTGTTCATATTGTTTTTATTTAACTATTATCTTCTTCATATTCAACTTCTTCATCATATTCTTATTTGTGACAGGCATTCCCGTAGTTGTTATCTATAAAAGTTTGAAGATTACACCTTCCGTTCTGCCTGTCACAAAAGAGTTACATTTGTCCGCGTTCAGTTTGGCCTGCAGCATCAGGCTTTATCCAGGGGCACCACGAGGAGGAACGGACTCACCCCCATACACTGCTTAGTCTTCTTCTGCTTATAATTTAGATAATATCTTTTGCTCTGATATTTAGTGTTATGCTTAATGTTCTTCTGCTCTTTGTTCTGCAGCCTCTTGTTCTTCTGCTTCTCGGTCTCCCATGTCGTCGTCGTCTCCAAGGTCGTCGTCTCCGGGGTCGTCGTCATCGGGGTGGTCTTCAGGGTCATCGTCTCCAGGGTCTTGAACTTGGAAATGTAGCAGAAGGTACAAGAAGGCTGAGAAAATGCCGAGAAACAGCTGATGGAACTGGAACTCGGATGGCTACCCGAAGGTCCAAGAGCCAATGGAACTACCGAGGACCAGCTGACGTTACTGGAACCCGGTTACTAAGCAGGAGGTACCCGTGCCTGAAAGCACTACCAAGGACCACCTGACGTTGGTGGAACTCGGATACCCAGAGGGAGGCACCTAAGCCAAAGGCTCTGCCCGGAACCAGCTGACGGTACTGGAACCAGGAATGGGAGCAGAAGGTACAAGAGCAAAAGACACTGCCGAGAACCAGCTGACGGTACTGGAACCCGGATGGTTAGCCGAAGGTCCAAAAGCCAATGGAACTACCGAGGACCAGCTGACGTTACTGGAACCCGGTTACTAAGCAGGAGGTACCCGTGCCTGAAAGCACTACCAAGGACCACCTGACATTGGTGGAACTCGGATACCCAGAAGGAGGCACCTAAGCCAAAGGCTCTGCCCGGAAACAGCTGACGGTGCTGGAACCAGGATGGGGACCTATTTAAGCTTGTCTTCCTAGAGCCCCAACTAGCGGTGTTGGAGCAAAGGGTCAGCAGGGGGAGCAGAGTGTAGGCCGAAGCCTGCACTGGAGGCATTTGTAGGTCTGTTGTGTCTGCGTGGCTGTTGCAGGACACGTTGCCGGCTACACAGCAGGGGAACAGCTGGCGGTGCTGAACCCCACTGACACATTGGCGGGTGTTTTTCTCTGTGCAGCTAGCAGTACCGGGCACCAACTGGCGGTGTTAGAGCCCAGGGTCAGCAGGAGGAGAGGGAGCAGAGTGTAGGCCGAAGCCTGCACTGGCGGCAGCTTTGTGTCTGCGTGGCTGTTGCAGGACACGTTGCCGGCTACACAGCAGGGGAACAGCTGGCGGTGCTGAACCCCACTGACACATTGGCGGGTGTTTTGCTCTGTGCAGCCAGCACTTCGGGGCACCAACTGGCGGTGTTAGAGCCCAGGCTCTGCAGGGGGAGCAGAGTGTAGGCCGAAGCCTAATTGAGCCACACCTTATGCAGCAGTAGTGCTGCACAAGTCAAAGGTTGCTCTTTTAATTTTGTTCCTTGCACAAGCTGAATGAAACACGTACAACATTTTTGCCCTTATACAGTCAATCTGTCTTGGAGGCGGGAGTTCCCTTCGTAATGAGACGCAGCACAGCTGGCAAAAATACCACCTTGGTGCTTGGCGCGGCCTCCTGAGCATCGCATTTTGCTGTACAGGAGTCTGCGTTGTTGCTTTATCCCTTGGCCATGCGCTGTCCGTCTTCTGACATCATTTCATGTCGGCCGGTGCGGTTCGCGATGCCCATGAATCCCAGCCCCGCAGTGTCTTTACAGTGTTTCACACTGCGGGGCTGGGATTCATGGCCTGGCGCAGTACATATGTTCGCCTCTCGCTTGTGTCCTTACACCTGCTACAGACTGTGCGGCGTCCGCTGATCCCTTATCGCATGCCACGGCCATGAAGCCGCACAGTCTGAAGAAGGCGGAAGGAGCTGAGTGACAGCCTGGCGAAGATATGCACTGCTCATGCCCGTCAATCACACCCTCGCAGTCAAAATAAATAAGACACCGAGGGGCGTTGTGTCGGGCAGGGCGGCCGCAGAGGCGCAGCCAGCCAAACAATGATGTCAGAAGAAGGGCTGTGCTACCAAGGGGGTTGTTGCGTGTCATTACAAAGGAAAGTCACACCTCAGGGACGTTTTAATGGTCTCAGGGGACACATTGTAGACGTGTTCCGTTCCACGTGTGCAAGGAGAATAAGTTTATGAGCCACCTTGCACACATGCAGCATTACTGCTGTACAAGGTGGCTGTAAAACATACAAACACCTGGGGGAGGGGGGACAGGTTCCCTTCAATTTCAGTTCTTGTGTCTGCGTGACTTTTGCAGGACACGATGCCGGCTACACAGCAGGGGAACAGCTGGCGGTGCTGAACCCCACTGACACATTGGCGGGTGTTTTTCTCTGTGCAGCTAGCAGTACCGGGCACCAACTGGCGGTGTTAGAGCCCAGGGTCAGCAGGAGGAGAGGGAGCAGAGTGTAGGCCGAAGCCTGCACTGGCAGCAGCTTTGTGTCTGCGTGGCTGTTGCAGGACACGTTGCCGGCTACACAGCAGGGGAACAGCTGGCGGTGCTGAACCCCACTGACACATTGGCGGGTGTTTTGGTCTGTGCAGCCAGCACTTCGGGGCGCCAACTGGCGGTGTTAGAGCCCAGGCTCTGCAGGGGGAGCAGAGTGTAGGCCGAAGCCTAATTTAACCAATTTTAAAGGTAACCTTTAACCCCCCCTCAGGTGTTACAAACTAGAAGAGCCACATCTTATGCAGCAGTAGTGCTGCACAAGTCAAAGGTTGCTCTTTTAATTTTGTTCCTTGCACAAGCTGAATGAAACACGTACAATATTTTTGCCCTTATACAGTCAATCTGTCTTGGAGGCGGGAGTTCCCTTCGTAATGAGACGCAGCACAGCAGGCAAAAATACCACCTTGGTGCTTGGCGCGGCCTCCTGAGCATCGCATTTTGCTGTACAGGAGTCTGCGTTGTTGCTTTATCCCTTGGCCATGCGCTGCCCGTCTTCTGACATCATTTCATGTCGGCCGGTGCGGTTCGCGATGCCCATGAATCCCAGCCCCGCAGTGTCTTTACAGTGTTTCACACTGCGGGGCTGGGATTCATGGCCTGGCGCAGTACATATGTTCGCCTCTCGCTTGTGTCCTTACACCTGCTACAGACTGTGCGGCGTCCGCTGATCCCTTATCGCATGCCACGGCCATGAAGCCGCACAGTCTGAAGAAGGCGGAAGGAGCTGAGTGACAGCCTGGCGAAGATATGCACTGCTCATGCCCGTCAATCACACCCTCGCAGTCAAAATAAATAAGACACCGAGGGGCGTTGTGTCGGGCAGGGCGGCCGCAGAGGCGCAGCCAGCCAAACAATGATGTCAGAAGAAGGGCTGTGCTACCAAGGGGGTTGTTGCATGTCATTACAAAGGAAAGTCACACCTCAGGGACGTTTTAATGGTCTCAGGGGACACATTGTAGACGTGTTCCGTTCCACGTGTGCAAGGAGAATAAGTTTATGAGCCACCTTGCACACATGCAGCATTACTGCTGTACAAGGTGGCTGTAAAACATACAAACACCTGGGGGAGGGGGGACAGGTTCCCTTCAATTTCAGTTCTTGTGTCTGCGTGACTTTTGCAGGACACGATGCCGGCTACACAGCAGGGGAACAGCTGGCGGTGCTGAACCCCACTGACACATTGGCGGGTGTTTTTCTCTGTGCAGCTAGCAGTACCGGGCACCAACTGGCGGTGTTAGAGCCCAGGGTCAGCAGGAGGAGAGGGAGCAGAGTGTAGGCCGAAGCCTGCACTGGCGGCAGCTTTGTGTCTGCGTGGCTGTTGCAGGACACGTTGCTGGCTACACAGCAGGGGAACAGCTGGCGGTGCTGAACCCCACTGACACATTGGCGGGTGTTTTGCTCCGTGCAGCCAGCACTTCGGGGCACCAACTGGCAGTGTTAGAGCCCAGGCTCTGCAGGGGGAGCAGAGTGTAGGCCGAAGCCTAATTGAACCAATTTTAAAGGTAACCTTTAACCCCCCCTCAGGTGTTACAAACTAGAAGAGCCACACCTTATGCAGCAGTAGTGCTGCACAAGTCAAAGGTTGCTCTTTTAAATTTGTTCCTTGCACAAGCTGAATGAAACACGTACAACATTTTTGCCCTTATACAGTCAATCTGTCTTGGAGGCGGGAGTTCCCTTCGTAATGAGACGCAGCACAGCTGGCAAAAATACTACCTTGGTGCTTGGCACGGCCTCCTGAGCATCACATTTTGCTGTACAGGAGTCTGCGTTGTTGCGTTATCCCTTGGCCATGCGCTGCCCGTCTTCTGACATCATTTCATGTCGGCCGGTGCGGTTCGCGATGCCCATGAATCCCAGCCCCGCAGTGTCTTTACAGTGTTTCACACTGCGGGGCTAGGCTTCATGGCCTGGCCCAGTACATATGTTCGCCTCTCGCTCGTGTCCTTACACCTGCTACAGACTGTGCGGCGTCAGCTGATCCCTTATCGCATGCCACGGCCATGAAGCCGCACAGTCGGAAGAAGGCGGAAGGAGCTGAGTGACAGCCTGGCGAGGATATGCACTGCTCATGCCCGTCAATCACACCCTCGCAGTCAAAATAAATAAGACACCAAGGGGCGTTGTGTCGGGCAGGGCGGCCGCAGAGGCGCAGCCAGCCAAACAATGATGTCAGAAGAAGGGCTGTGCTACCAAGGGGGTTGTTGCGTGTCATTACAAAGGAAAGTCACACCTCAGGGACGTTTTAATGGTCTCAGGGGACACATTGTAGACGTGTTCCGTTCCACGTGTGCAAGGAGAATAAGTTTATGAGCCACCTTGCACACATGCAGCATTACTGCTGTAAAAGGTGGCTGTAAAACATACAAACACCTGGGGGAGGGGGGACAGGTTCCCTTCAATTTCAGTTCTTGTGTCTGCGTGGCTTTTGCAGGACACGATGCCGGCTACACAGCAGGGGAACAGCTGGCGGTGCTGAACCCCACTGACACATTGGCGGGTGTTTTTCTCTGTGCAGCTAGCAGTACCGGGCACCAACTGGCGGTGTTAGAGCCCAGGGTCAGCAGGAGGAGAGGGAGCAGAGTGTAGGCCGAAGCCTGCACTGGCAGCAGCTTTGTGTCTGCGTGGCTGTTGCAGGACACGTTGCCGGCTACACAGCAGGGGAACAGCTGGCGGTGCTGAACCCCACTGACACATTGGCGGGTGTTTTGGTCTGTGCAGCCAGCACTTCGGGGCGCCAACTGGCGGTGTTAGAGCCCAGGCTCTGCAGGGGGAGCAGAGTGTAGGCCGAAGCCTAATTTAACCAATTTTAAAGGTAACCTTTAACCCCCCCTCAGGTGTTACAAACTAGAAGAGCCACATCTTATGCAGCAGTAGTGCTGCACAAGTCAAAGGTTGCTCTTTTAATTTTGTTCCTTGCACAAGCTGAATGAAACACGTACAACATTTTTGCCCTTATACAGTCAATCTGTCTTGGAGGCGGGAGTTCCCTTCGTAATGAGACGCAGCACAGCTGGCAAAAATACCACCTTGGTGCTTGGCGCGGCCTCCTGAGCATCGCATTTTGCTGTACAGGAGTCTGCGTTGTTGCGTTATCCCTTGGCCATGCGCTGCCCGTCTTCTGACATCATTTCATGTCGGCCGGTGCGGTTCGCGATGCCCATGAATCCCAGCCCCACAGTGTCTTTACAGTGTTTCACACTGCGGGGCTGGGATTCATGGCCTGGCGCAGTACATATGTTCGCCTCTCGCTCGTGTCCTTACACCTGCTACAGACTATGCGGCGTCAGCTGATCCCTTATCGCATGCCACGGCCATGAAGCCGCACAGTCTGAAGAAGGCGGAAGGAGCTGAGTGACAGCCTGGCGAGGATATGCACTGCTCATGCCCGTCAATCACACCCTCGCAGTCAAAATAAATAAGACACCGAGGGGCGTTGTGTCGGGCAGGGCGGCCGCAGAGGCGCAGCCAGCCAAACAATGATGTCAGAAGAAGGGCTGTGCTACCAAGGGGGTTGTTGCGTGTCATTACAAAGGAAAGTCACACCTCAGGGACGTTTTAATGGTCTCAGGGGAGACATTGTAGACGTGTACCGTTCCACGTGTGCAAGGAGAATAAGTTTATGAGCCACCTTGCACACATGCAGCATTACTGCTGTACAAGGTGGCTGTAAAACATACAAACACCTGGGGGAGGGGGGACAGGTTCCCTTCAATTTCAGTTCTTGTGTCTGCGTGGCTTTTGCAGGACACGATGCCGGCTACACAGCAGGGGAACAGCTGGCGGTGCTGAACCCCAATGACACATTGGCGGGTGTTTTTCTCTGTGCAGCTAGCAGTACCGGGCACGAACTGGCGGTGTTAGAGCCCAGGGTCAGCAGGAGGAGAGGGAGCAGAGTGTAGGCCGAAGCCTGCACTGGCGGCAGCTTTTTGTCTGCGTGGCTGTTGCAGGACACGTTGCCGGCTACACAGCAGGGGAACAGCTGGCGGTGCTGAACCCCACTGACACATTGGTGGGTGTTTTGCTCTGTGCAGCCAGCACTTCGGGGCACCAACTGGCGGTGTTAGAGCCCAGGCTCTGCAGGGGGAGCAGAGTGTAGGCCGAAGCCTAATTGAACCAATTTTAAAGGTAACCTTTAACCCCCCCTCAGGTGTTACAAACTAGAAGAGCCACACCTTATGCAGCAGTAGTGCTGCACAAGTCAAAGGTTGCTCTTTTCATTTTGTTCCTTGCGCAAGCTGAATGAAACACGTACAACATTTTTGCCCTTATACAGTCAATCTGTCTTGGAGGCGGGAGTTCCCTTCGTAATGAGACGCAGCACAGCTGGCAAAAATACCACCTTGGTGCTGGGCGCGGCCTCCTGATCGTCGTGATTTGCTGCACAGGAGTCTGCGCTGTCGTGTTATCCCTTGGCCTTGCGCTGTTAGCGCTGCCCATCTTCTGACATCATTTAATGTCGGCCGGTGCGGTTCGCAATGATGTGATGCCCATGAATCCCAGCCCCACAGTGTCTTTACATTGTTAAAACACTGCGGGGCTGGGATTCATGGCCTGGCGCAGTACATATGTTCGCCGAAGCACTCTGGTCCTTACACCTGCTTCAGACTGTGCGGCGTCAGCTGATCCCTTATCGCATGCCACGGCCATGAAGCCGCACAGTCTGAAGAAGGCGGAAGGAGCTGAGTGACAGCCTGGCGAAGATATGCACTGCTCATGCCCATCTATCACACCCTCGCAGTCAAAATAAATAAGACACCGAGGGGCGTTGTGTGGGGCAGGGCGGCCGCAGAGGCGCAGCCAGCCAAACAATGATGCCAGAAGACGGGCAGCGCTACCAAGGGGGTTGCAGCGTGTCATTACAAAGGAAAGTCACACCTCAGGGACGGTTTAATGGTCACAGAGGACACATTTTAGACGTGTTCAGTTCCACATGTGCAAGGAGAATAAGTTTCTGAGCCACCTTGCACACATGCAGCATTACTGCTGTACAAGGTGGCAGTGAAACATATAAATGCCTGGGGGAGGGGGGACAGGTTCCCTTCAATTTCAGTTCTTGTGTCTGCGTGGCTGTTGCAGGACATGATGCCGGCTACACAGCAGGGGAACAGCTGGCGGTGCTGAACCCCACTGACAGAGTGGCGGGTGTTTTGCTCTGTGCAGCCAGCACTTCGGGGCACCAACTGGCGGTGTTGGAGCCCAGGCTCTGCAGGGGGAGCAGAGTGTAGGCCAAAGCCTGCACTGGAGCAAGTTGAAAGGGAACCTTTAACCCCCCCCAGGCGTTTGTAGCTGAAAGAGCCATCTTGTACAGCACTAATGCAGAAAAAGGTAAACTTATCTCTTTTAATTATGGTCCTTGCAAACGCTGAACTTGACACTTCTTAAATGTGTCCCCTCACACCGTTAAACCGTCCGGTTGGAGGGACTTTCCTTTGTCATGTGACGCAGCACAGCCATCATTCTTACCCCCTTGGCGATGTGCGCCGCCTCCTCAGCGTTGTTTGAATCTGTCCCGGAGCCTGCGCTGTTAGGTTAGCCCTTGGCCATGCACACATTTTGCGCTGCCCGTCTTCTGACATCATTTGGTGTCAGGCTGGCTGCGCCTGTGCGGCCACGCTGGCCAAGATCCCACCTCGCAGTGTCGTCCAATGTAATCCCACTGCGGGCCTGGGATCCATGGGCATGCGCAGTGCATATCTTCGCCTCTCACTCCCCTCCTTCCAGCTTCTTCAGACTGTGCGGCGTCACGGCCGTGGCATGCTATTAGGGATCAGCTGACGGAGCACAGTCTGAAGAAGCCGGAGGGAGATGAGTGAGAGGCGGATGTTAAGATATACACTGAGCATGTCCATGGATCACAGGTCCGCAGTGGGATTAAATCAGAAGACACTACGAGGCGGGATCTCGTCCAGCGCGGCTGCACAGGCGCAGCCAGCCTGACACCAAATTATGTCAGAAGACGGGCAGCGCAAAATGTGTGCATGGCCAAGGGCTAACATAACAGCGCAGGCTCCGGGACAGATTCAAACAACGCTGAGGAGGCGGCGCACATCGGCAAGGGGGTAAGAATGACGGCTGTGCTGCGTCACATGACAAAGGAAAGTCCCTCCGACCGGACGGTTTAACGGTGTGAGGGGACACATTTCAGAAGTGTTCGGTTCAGCGTATGCAAGGAGCACCACGAAAAGAGGCACTTTTCCATTTTGCATCATTACTGCTGCACAAGGTGGCTCTTTCAGTAACAAACGCCTGGGGGGGGCAGGTTCCCTTAAATTTAAGTTGTTGTGCCTGCGTGGCGGTCGCATGACACGTTGCCGTATACACAGCAGGGGAGCAGCAGACATTACTGAACCCCACTAACACATTGGCGAGGTGTTTGGCTCTGTGCGGACAGCACTTCCGGACAACAACTAGCGGTGTTGGAGCCCAGGGACAGCAGGAGGAGGAGGTGGAGGAGAGAGGAGGGATTGCCACACACACAGCTGGGGAACAGCTGACGTTACTGAACCCCAATAACAGAGGAGCGACTGTTGACTGTGCGGACAGAACTTCCAGACAACAACTAGCGGTGTTGGAGCCCAGGGACAGCAGGAGGAGGAGGAGGTGGAGGAGAGAGGAGGGATTGCCACACACACAGCTGGGGAACAGCTGACATTACTGAACCCCAATAACAGAGGAGTGACTGTTGACTCTGCGGACAGCACTTCCAGACAACAACTAGCGGTGTTGGAGCCCAGGGACAGCAGGAGGAGGAGGAGGTGGAGGAGAGAGGAGGGATTGCCACACACACAGGTGGGGAACAGCTGACGATACTGAACCCCAATAACAGAGGAGCGACTGTTGACTGTGCGGACAGCACTTCCAGACAAGAACTAGCGGTGTTGGAGCCCAGGGACAGAAGGAGGAGGAGGAGGTGGAGGAGAGAGGAGGGATTGCCACACACACAGCTGGGGAACAGCTGACGTTACTGAACCCTAATAACAGAGGAGCGACTATTGACTGTGCGGACAGCACTTCCAGACAACAACTAGCGGTGTTGGAGCACAGGGAAAGAAGGAGGAGGAGGAGGTGGAGGAGAGAGGAGGGATTGCCACACACACAGCTGGGGAACAGCTGACGTTACTGAACCCCAATAACAGAGGAGCGACTGTTGACTGTGCGGACAGCACTTTCAGACAACAACTAGCGGTGTTGGAGCCCAGGGACAGAAGGAGGAGGAGGAGGTGGAGGAGAGAGGAGGGATTGCCACACATACAGCTGGGGAACAGCTGACGTTACTGAACCCCAATAACAGAGGAGCGACTGTTGACTGTGCGGACAGCACTTCCAGACAACAACTAGCGGTGTTGGAGCCCAGGGACAGAAGGAGGAGAAGGAGGTGGAGGAGAGAGGAGGGATTGCCACACACACAGCTGGGGAACAGCTGACGTTACTGAACCCCAATAACAGAGGAGTGACTGTTGACTGTGCGGACAGCACTTCCAGACAACAACTAGCGGTGTTGGAGCCCAGGGACAGCAGGAGGAGCAGAGGAACACAGTGTAGGCCGAAGCCTGATTGGAGAAAGTCGAAAGGGAACCTTTAACCCCCCCCAAGGCGTTTGTAGCTGAAAGAGCCAGCTTGTGCAGCACAAAGGATGCAAAAGGAAAAGGTGGCTCTTTTCATTATGCTCCTTGCAAACACACAACTAAACACTTATAAAATGTGTCCCCTGAAACCGTGAGACCGTCCCAGAGGTGGGACTTTCCTTCGTAATATGACGCAGCACAGCCGTCATTCCTACCCCCTTGGCGCCGTGCACCGGCTCCTCAGCGTTGTTTAATTCCATCCCGGAGCCTGCGCTGTTATGTTATCCCTTGGCCAGGCACACTTAGCGCTGCCCATCTTCTGACATCATTTGGTGTCAGTCTGGCTGCGCCTGTGCGTCCGCGCTGGCCGAGATCCCGCCTCGCAGTGTCATCTATTGTAATCCCACCGCGGGCCTGGGATCCGTGGCCATGCGCAGTGCATATCCTCGGCTCTCACTCCCCTCCCTTTGGCTTCTTCAGACTGTGCGGTGTCACGGCCGTGGCATGCTATTAGGGATCAGCTGACGGAGCACAGTCTGAAGAAGGCGGAGGGAGATGAGTGAGAGGCGGAGGTTCAGATATGCACTGCGCATGTCCATGGATCTCAGGCCCCCAGTGGGATTAAATCAGAAGACACTGCGAGGCGGGATCTAGGCCAGCGCGGCCGCACAGGCGCAGTCAGCCTGACACCAAATGATGTCAGAAGAGGGGCAGCGCTAAGTGTGCCTGGCCAAGGGATAACATAACAGCGCAGGCTTCGAGACAGAATCAAACAACGCTGAGGAGCCGGCGCACCGCGCCGGGGGGGTAAGAATGACGGCTGTGCTGCGTCACATTACGAAGGAAAGTCCCACCTCCGGGACGGTTTTACGGTATCAGTGGACACATTGAATAGAGGTACAGAGAGGAACATCAAGGGCATGTATACTAATGCGAGAAGCCTCGCCAACAAAATGGATGAATTAGAACTAATGTTGTTGGAACATAATTATGACATGGTGGGGATATCTGAGACGTGGCTGGATGAGAGCCATGACTGGGCTGTTAACTTGCAGGGCTATAGCCTTTTCAGAAATGACCGTACAGATAAGCGAGGGGGTGGGGTGTGTCTGTTTGTAAAATCGACCTTAAAACCCATCCTGCGTGATAATATAGGTGAATCTAATGAAAATGTAGAGTCCCTGTGGGTGGAGATAAGGGGAGGGGGAAAAATAATAAATTACTGATAGGGGTTTGTTATAAATCTCCAAAAATAATGGAAGCAATGGAGAATATCCTTGTAAAGCAAATAGATGAAGCTGCGACTCAAGGAGAAGTCATTATTATGGGGGACTTCAACTACCCAGAAATAGATTGGGGAACAGAAACCTGCAGTTCCAGTAAAGGTAATCGGATTTTGACAACTATGAGAGACAATTACCTTTCACAACTGGTTCAGGACCCAACAAGAAGGGGGGCACTGCTAGACCTAATATTAACCAATAGGCCAGACCGCATATCAAATATAAGGGTTGGGGGTCACTTGGGGAATAGTGATCACAAAATAATAAGTTTTCATGTCTCCTTTAATAAGATGTGTAGTAGAGGGGTGACAAGGACACTAAACTTCAGGAGGGCAAATTTCCAACGGATGAGAGAGGATCTTGGTGCAATTAACTGGGACGATATCCTGAGACATAAAAGTACACAAAGAAAATGGGAGACATTTATTAGCATCCTGGATAGGACCTGTGCACAGTATATACCGTATGGGAATAAACATACTAGAAATAGGAGGAAACCAATATGGCTAAATAGAGCTGTAAGGGGCGCAATAAGGGACAAAAAGAAAGCATTTAGAGAATTAAAGGAAGTAGGTAGTGAGGAGGCATTAAATAAATACAAAAAATTAAATAAATTATGTAAAAAGCAAATCAAGGCAGCGAAGATTGAGACAGAGAGACTCATTGCTAGAGAGAGCAAAAATAACCCCAAAATATTCTTTAACTACATAAATAGTAAGAAACTAAAAAATGATAGTGTTGGCCCCCTTAAAAATAGTCTGGGTGAAATGGTGGATGAGGATGAGGAAAAAGCCAATATGCTAAATGACTTTTTTTCATCAGTATTTACAAAAGAAAATCCCATGGCAGCCAATATGACTAGTGATAATAATTCCCAATTTAATGTTACCTGCTTAACCCAGCAGGAAGTACGGCGGCGTCTAAAAATCACAAAAATTGACAAATCTCCGGGCCCGGATGGGATACACCCCCGAGTACTGCAGGAATTAAGTACAGTCATTGATAGACCATTATTTTTAATCTTTAAAGAGTCCATAATAACAGGGTCTGTACCACAGGACTGGCGTATAGCAAATGTGGTGCCAATATTCAAAAAGGGGACAAAAACTGAACTCGGAAATTATAGGCCAGTAAGTTTAACCTCTACTGTGGGTAAAATCCTGGAGGGCATTCTAAGGGATGCTATACTGGAGTATCTGAAGAGTATCTGAAGAGGAATAACTTCATGACCCAGTATCAGCACGGGTTTACTAGGGACCGATCATGTCAGACTAATTTGATCAGCTTCTATGAAGAGGTAAGTTCCGGTCTGGACCAAGGAAACCCAGTAGATGTAGTGTATATGGACTTTTCAAAAGCTTTTGATACGGTGCCACACAAAAGGTTGATAATGGGGATAGGGGAAAATATGTGCAAGTGGGTTGAGAGTTGGCTCAGGGATAGGAAACAAAGGGTGGTTATTAATGGAGCACACTCGGACAGGGTCACGGTTAGTAGTGGGGTACCACAGGGGTCAGTATTGGGCCCTCTTCTTTTTAACATGTTTATTAATGACCTTGTAGGGGGCATTCAGAGTAGAATTTCAATATTTGCAGATGACACTAAACTCTGCAGGGTAATCAATACAGGGGAGGACAATTTTATATTACAGGCTGACTTATGTAAACTAGAAGCTTGGGCTGATAAATGGCAAATGAGCTTTAATGGGGATAAATGTAAGGTCATGCACTTGGGTAGAAGTAATAAGATGTATAACTATGTGTTTAATTCTAAAACTCTGGGCAAAACCATCAATGAAAAAGACCTGGGTGTATGGGTGGATGACAAACTCATATTCAGTGGCCAGTGTCAGGCAGCTGCTACAAAGGCAAATAAAATAATGGGATGCATTAAAAGAGGCATAGATGCTCATGAGGAGAACATAATTTTACCTCTATACAAGTCACTAGTGCGACCACACTTAGAATACTGTGCACAGTTCTGGTCTCCGGTGTATAAGAAAGACATAGCTGAACTGGAGCGGGTGCAGAGAAGAGCAACCAAGGTTATTAGAGGACTGGGGGGTCTGCAATACCAAGATAGGTTATTACACTTGGGGCTATTTAGTTTGGAAAAACGAAGACTAAGGGGTGATCTTATGTTAATGTATAAATATATGAGGGGACAGTACAAAGACCTTTCTGCTGATCTTTTTAATCATAGACCGGTGACAGGGACAAGGGGGCATCCTCTACGTCTGGAGGAAATAAGGTTTAAGCATAATAACAGGTTGGTTGCAGATGGCAGAATAAACACGTAAGCTGTTCTGTCACAATTGCTGTGGTGCTGTCCGTTTCTTCTTTTGCATAAGCATAATAACAGACGCGGATTCTTTACTGTAAGAGCAGTGAGACTATGGAACTCTCTGCCGTATGATGTTGTAATGAGTGACTCATTGCTTCAATTTAAGAGGGGACTGGATACCTTTCTGGAAAAGTATAATATTACAGGGTATATATATTAGATTCCTTGATAAGGCGTTGATCCAGGGAACTAGTCTGATTGCCGTGTGTGGGGTCGGGAAGGAATTTTTTTCCCCATGATGGAGCTTACTCTTACCACATGGGGTTTTTTTGCCTTCCCCTGGATCAACATGTTAGGGCATGCTAGGCTATGGGTTGAACTAGATGGACTTAAAGTCTTCCTTCAACCTTAATAACTATGTAACTATGTAACTATTTTATAAGTGTTAAGTTCTGCATGTGCAAGGAGCTAAACAAAAATAGCTACCTTTTCCTTGTGCAGCATTACTGCTGCACAAGGTGGCTCTTTCAGTAACAAACGCCTTGGGGGGGACAGGTTCCCTTACATTTCAGTTGTTGTGTCAGCGTGGCGGTCGCAGGACACATTGCCGGCTACAATGCTGGGGATCAGCTGACGTTACTGACACCCAATAACACTGGATCGTATGTTTTGACTGTGCAGACAGCACTTCTGAGCCTCAACTGGCGGTGTTGTAGCCCAGGAATTTCAGTTCAGGTGGTAGAAAGATGAACACAACAGGAGACCTGGATACTGTAGACAGTCACCTAATTATTTAATCAGGAAGAGGAGTGGCAAATTCCTGCGAGATCCAGGCCTTGTTCATTTTCAGGAAAGTAAGCCGGTCAACGTTATCGGAGGATAGTCGCATGCGACCGTCAGTTAGTACACCACCTGCAGCACTAAAGACGCGTTCCGATAATACACTAGCCGCAGGGCAAGCCAGCACCTCCAATGCATACTGGCTTAGCTCTGGCCATGTATCCAGCTTTGAGACCCAAAACTTGAAAGGGGAAGAGCCGTCTGGGAGTACAGCAAGAGGGCAAGACATGTAGTCTGTCACCATCTGACGGAACCGTTGCCTCCTGCTGACTGGAGCCGTCTGTGATGGTGTAGACTTTTGTGGCGGGCACACAAAAGTGTGCCACAGTTGGGCCATACTGGTCTTGCCTTGGGCAGAGGCACTGCTTCTGCTCCCTCTTTGTGCAGAGCCTCCTCCACTGCCTGGACGCACTGAGCTGCTTTGTAATGCACTAGCAGCACTTCTCTCAGTTGGACTGGAGAAGATGATGGAATTCACCAGTGTGTCTTGGTACTCCCGCATTTTTCGCTCCCGGTTCAACGGTGTGATGAGGCTTTCTACGTTGTCCCGGTAGCGAGGATCGAGGAGGGTGAACACCCAATAATCAGACTTGTTGAGAATGTGGGCGATGCGGCGGTCGTTTCTCAGGCACTGCAGCATGTAATCCACCATGTGCTGCAGACTGCCAACTGCCCAAGAAACGCTGTCCCCTGCTGGAGGTGTGATCTCTGCCCGCTCGTCATCACCCCACCCTCGCTGTACACACTGAGTACTGGACAATTGTGTAACTCCCTCCTCTGGACGGATGTCTTCCTCCTCCATTGACTCCTCCTCATCCTCCTCACAAAGTGTCCCCTGCCTACGTGTTTGTGAGGAACCACGTGGCGCTGACTGTCCAGAAGATGATGGAAATGGTGAATCCTCATCCTCCACCTCTTCCACAACATCATCCCTTAGCGCTTGCAGTGATTTTTCAAGCAGGCAGATAAGGGGGACAGTCATGCTGACTAGTGCATCATCTCCACTCGCCATCCGCGTGGAATAATCGAAGGGACGCAAAACCTGGCAGACGTCCTTCATAGTGGCCCACTCTGTGGTTGTGAAATCTGAACGGCGCGGAGTGCGACTTCTTTGCGCCTGATGCAGCTGGTACTCCATTACAGCTTGCTGCTGCTCACACAACCGCTCCAACATATGTAACGTGGAATTCCACCTGGTAGGTAGGTCACATATGATGCGATGTTCTGGCAGGCGGTGTCGGCGCTGCAGAGCCGCAATGCGCGATTTTGCCGTGCTGGAACGCCGCAAGTGAGCACACTCTAGACGGACCTTGTGCAGCAGTGCATCAAGATCCGGATAGTCCCTCAAAAAACTCTGCACAACCAAATTGAGCACATGTGCCAGACATGGGATGTGAGTGAGGTTGCCGAGGCCCAGAGCTGCCACCAGATTTCGACCATTATCACACACTACCATGCCTGGCTGGAGATTCGCTGCCACAAACCACACATCGCTCTCCTGCTTGATGGCATTCCAGAGCTCCTGCGCTGTGTGGCTTCGATTCCCCAAATAAATTAATTTCAAGACGGCCTGTTGACGTTTAGCCACGGCTGTGCTCATGTCGGTCATAACAGGTAAACGTTCATCACGGGTCCATGTGGAGGTGGACTGTGACGGCTCCTGCAGCGATGATTCTGAGGAACTGGTGTAAGAGGAGGAGTCAATGCGTACAGAATAGATTCATGCAATCCTTGGAGTGGGCAGGACACGTCCTGCGCCACTCGCACGATCTGTACCCGACTCAACAACATTAACCCAATGGGCAGTGAGGGAAAGGTATCGCCCCTGTCCATGTTGACTGGTCCACGCATCGGTGGTGAGGTGGACCTTGCTACTGACGGCGTTCAGTAGCGCGTGTTTTATGTGTCCCTCCACATGCTTGTGCAGGGCAGGGACAGCTTGCCTGCTGAAGTAAAAGTGGCTGGGCACATTGTACTGTGGGACTGCCAATGACATTAAGTCACGGAAGCTGTCAGTCTCCACCAGCCTGAATGACAGCATTTCCAGTGACAGAAGTTTGGCAATGCCTGCAGTCAGAGCCTGTGCTCGTGGGTGGTTTGACAAGAAAGGCCGCCTTTTCTCCCATGCCTGTACTACCGATGGCTGTAGACTGGGCTGGGAGTGTGTGGATGACTGGGAACGTGGTGCTGCGGGTGGAATTACAGTGGGTCTCTGGACAACAGGGCCAGAGGTTCTTCCACGGCGATCCTGGGAGGAAGCCGAACCAGCTGCGTGTGAGCTGGAGGAAGAGGCAACACGAGCTGAAGAGGTGGTAGCTGCCGCTGTTGGTTGGCCTAGCTCTTCAGTGTGTTTTTCTAACTCCACCGCGTGCCTGGTGCGCGCATGTTTCCACATGTTGGAGGTATTGAGGTTGCTGACATTTCGACCTCTTTTGACTTTGTGATGACACACCTTGCATTTGACATAGCAAATGTCATCTGCAACTGTGTCAAAAAAGGACCAGGCACTGCAAGTCTTGGGAGTGCCCTTTTTGGCTTTTGGAAGAGACATGCTCCGAACAGGTGCCAAAGCGGAGGCTGCAGGATCCGCAGTCTTCCCCCTCCCTCTGCCTCTTTGGCCCATTCGGGGAATCTCTTCCTCAGAGCTGCTCCCACCACATTCCTGTCCCTCACGCCAAGATGGGTCAAGGACCTCATCATCTACACTACCCTCTGCCACCAACTGCTCCTCCTGGGTAGTCTCAGCAGCAGAGCACGCACCAGAAAGTGGCACCTGAGTGTCATCAGCGGATGCGTCCTGCGATGTGGTGACTGGAGGCACTGGCCCACCCGCCTCTTCAGACTCAGAGAGAAAAAGCTGTTGGGCATCACTGCACCCTGCCTCTTCTTCCATTTCTCCAATGCTGCTTTGCTGGCCCCCTGTTTCCAAGCCAAGAGATTCAGAGAACAGAAGTAGAGACGGCTCCTGTCCTGGGCTCTCTGTCTGCCTGGGCAATTTGGCAGGTGGTGAAGAGACAGATGGGTGCTCTCCAGTGCTCTGTGTCTGAGAGGATGTGGCACTAATTGAAGTCGATGCATTAGCTGCCATCCATCCGACAACGGCTTCAATTTGGTCTTCACGCAGCAGCGGTGTACGGCGCTTTCCGACAAAGCTGCGCATGAACGACTGTTCCCTGCTGAAAGTGGGTGCTGCAGAGTCACCGGTGCCCGCAGCAGGCACAGAATCCCCACGTCCTCTCCCTGCTCCGCGCCCACGCCCACGTGCCTTACTCCCTGCCTTCTTCATCTTGGTTGACTGATAAAGATAAGCAGAAAAGTACTAACGGCTTTGTGTGCTTATTCCTGAACAGCTCCTAACAGGTATAAGAAACACTAATTTTCTAAAGTGTGGACTAGACTTTAATAAGTGCTAATGTGGCCTACACAAATGTAAAGTGGTGTGTTTGGTGAACTTTATTATTTATTTATTTTTTTGGGCTGAACTGACAACAGAGAGAGCTGCAGTCACACGGAGACCGTGCAGACAGCCGTAAACGGCGCTGCAAGGCCAAAAAACCTCCTATACTTTATCCTATGTAGTGTTTTTCCACAAGTTAGCTGGATACGGGTGGAAAGACACTAATAGGAATTTTTTGAAAAAATGTGCAGCAGCCTGCACTACTTAAAACAAAAGGAAAATTGATTTGACTGTATGACGCAGTGAAGAACCCTGAGCTGGATACAACCAGGCTATGGCTGCTCACAGACTACAGGGCGAGCTGCAGTCAAACGGAGACCGTGCAGACAGCCGTAAACGGCGCTGCAAGGCCCAAAAACACTCCTCTACGTTATCCTATGTATTGTTTTTCCACAAGTTAGCTGGATACGGGTGGAAAGTCACTAATAGGAATTATTAGAAAAAAATGAGCAGCAGACTACACTACTTGAAAAAAAAAAAAAAATAGAACAGTATGAGGCAATGAACCACCCTCCCTGAACTGAATACAACCAGCTATGGCCTATGGCTGCACACAGACTAGAGAGTGGGCTGCACTCACGCACACACACACACACACACAGAACTTGCAGATCGCTGTGAAAACAGCGCTGCAAGGCAAAAGCAAGGTGATTAGTAGGTGAACACAGCGGTTGCTAAATTAGCCTTGGAAAAGAACAATGAAGCAAATCGCTATCTCTAAACTGGCCCTCAGTCAGCAAACAGCGTCCTGTCACTAACTGAATTCACAGCAGAGTGAGCGCAAAATGGCGCCAGCGACTTTTAAACTGAAGGATGACATCATTTCAGCAGCCAATCACAGCCTTGCCAGTAGTTTCATGCCCTCCATGCTGAACAGGATGTGCCCACACTTGGAATCATTCTCATTGGCTGAATTCGTGCAAATTTGTGCAGTTTGAATCCTGGGAACTTCCGATTCCGGTATCCGATACGCGGCAAGTATCGGATCTCGGTATCGGAATTCCGATACCGCTAAGTATCGGCCGATACCCGATACTTGCGGTATCGGAATGCTCAACACTACTTATAAGGACCAATAAACCGAGGCTTGAACTTAGGGGAAGAAACCTTCATAGGAACATGACGAGAAGATAACCAGACTAAATCCCCCACACGAAGCCGAGGACCAACACACTGACAGCGGTTAGCAAAACGCTGAGCCTTTTCCTGAGACAACGTCAAATTGTCTACCACATGAGTCCAAATCTGCTGTAACCTGTCCATCACAGAATCTACACCAGGACAATCAGAAGGCTCAACCTGCCCTGAAGAAAAACAAGGATGGAAACCAAAATTACAAAAAAAAGGCGAAACCAAAGTAGCCGAACTGGCCCGATTATTAAGGGCAAACTCGGCCAACGGCAAGAAAGCCACCCAATCATCCTGATCAGCAGACACAAAGCATCTCAAATAGGTTTCCAAGGTTTGATTAGTTCGCTCAGTTTGGCCATTTGTCTGAGGATGGAACGCCGAAGAAAAAGACAAACTAATGCCCATCCTAGCACAAAAGGCCCGCCAAAACCTGGAAACAAACTGGGAACCTCTGTCAGACACAATATTTTCCGGAATGCCATGCAAACGAACCACATGCTGAAAAAACAATGGAACCAAATCAGAGGAGGAAGGTAATTTAGGCAAAGGTACCAAATGGACCATTTTAGAGAACCGGTCACAAACCACCCAGATAACAGACATCGTCTGGGACACAGGAAGATCCGAAATAAAATCCATGGAAATATGCGTCCAGGGCCTCTCAGGGACCAGCAAAGGCAAAAGCAACCCACTAGTGCGGGAACAGCAAGGCTTAGCCTGGGCACAAGTCCCACAGGACTGCACAAAAGAACGCACATCCCACGACAAGGAAGGCTACCAAAAGGACCTAGCCACCAAATCTCTGGTACCAAAAATCCCAGGATGACCGGCCAACACCGAACAATGGACCTCAGAAATTACCTTACTTGTCCATCTATCAGGAACAAACAGCTTCCCCACAGGACAGCGGTCAGGTTTATCAGCCTGAAATTCCTGAAGCACCCGCCATAAATCAGGGGAGATGGCAGAAAGAATCACCCCTTCCCTAAGAATGCCAACCGGCTCAAGAACTCCAGGAGAATCAGGCAAAAAACTCCTAGAGAGGGCATCCGCTTTAACATTCTTAGATCCCGGAAGATATGAAACCACAAAATCGAAACGGGAGAAAAACAGGGACCATCGAGCCTGTCTAGGGTTCAGCCGCTTGGCCGACTCGAGGTAAATCAGATTCTTATGATCGGTCAAGACCACAATACGGTGCTTGGCCCCCTCAATCCGAGCAAACAAATCAGAGAGCAAAGGTAAAGGGTATTGGAATTTGACCGTGATCTTATTATGAAGGCGATAATCAATACAGGGTCTCAAGGAGCCATCCTTCTTGGCAACAAAAAAGAATCCTGCTCCCAATGGTGACGAAGACGGCCGAATATGCCCCTTCTCCAAGGACTCCTTAACATAGCTCCGCATAGCGGTATGTTCTGGCACAGACAAGTTGAAAAGTCGGCCCTTAGGGAACTTAGATCCTGGAATCAAGTCAATAGCACAATCACAGTCCCTATGTGGAGGAAGTGAACTGGACTTGGGCTCATCGAATACATCCTGGAAATCTGACAAAAATTCAGGAACATCAGAAGAGGGGGAAGAGGAAATTGACATTAAAGGAACGTCACTATGTACCCCTTGACAACCCCAACTAGTCACAGACATTGATTTCCAATCCAACACTGGATTGTGTACTTGTAACCATGGAAAACCCAGTACAACAACATCATGTAAATTATGCAACACCAGAAAATGACAATCTTCCTGATGTGCTGGAGCCATGCGCATAGTCAGCTGAGTCCAATACTGAGGTTTATTCTTGGCCAACGGTGTAGCATCAATACCCCTCAAAGGAATAGGGCTCTGCAAAGGCTGCAAACAAAAACCACAGCGCCTAGCGAATTCTAAGTCCATTAAGTTCAGGGCAGCGCCTGAATCCACAAATGCCATGACAGAGAAAGATGACAATGAGCAAATCAGGGTCACAGACAGGAGAAACTTAGGCTGTACAGTACTAATGGTAACAGATCTAGCGACCCTCTTAATACGCTTAGGGCAATCAGAGATAGTATGAACTGAATCACCACAGTAAAAACACAGCCCATTCTGACGTCTGTATCCCCTCTGTTCCGCTCTAGTCAGAATCCTATCACATTGCATAGGCTCAGGACTCTGTTCAGAGGACGCTGCCATATGGCGCACCACTTTGCGCTCGCGCAGGCGCCGATCGATCTGAATGGCTAGAGACATAGATTCGCTCAGACCAACAGGCGTGGGGAACCCCACCATAACATCTTTAAGGGCTTCAGAAAGACCCTTCCTGAAAATTGCTGCCAGAGCGTCCTCATTCCATTTAGTGAGCACAGACCATTTTCTAAATTTCTGGCAGTATAATTCTGCTGCTTCCTGACCCTGGCACAGAGCCAACAAGGTTTTTTCCGCATGATCCACAGAGTTAGGTTCGTCATACAATAATCCGAGCGATTGAAAAAATGCATCTACATTAAGCAATGCCGGATCCCCTGACTCAAGGGAGAATGCCCAGTCCTGAGGGTCACCACGCAGCAGAGAAATAACTATTTTAACTTGCTGAGTGGGGTCACCAGAGGAACGGGGTTTCAGAGCAAAAAAAAATTTGCAGTTATTTTTAAAGTTCAAAAACTTAGATCTATCCCCGTAAAACAAATCTGGAGTAGGAATTCTAGGCTCTAAGGCTGGAGTCTGAACAACATAATCTTGGATACTCTGAACTCTTGCAGCAAGCTGATCCACACGAGAAAACAAACCCTGAACATCCATGTCCGCACCCAAATCCACCCAGAGATTAAGAGGAAGGAAAAAGACAAAACAGACTAAAGAAAAAAAAATGGCTCAGAACTTTTTCTTTTCCTTCTTTTGAGATGCATTCAACTCATTTTTGGCCAGTTGTACTGTTATGGACTGGTAATTTAGGAGCGACATGCGACTAGCTCTGGGCAGGTGGTAACTATACAGACCGCAGTTCCTGATCTTAACACAACACTAGCAGTAGCCGTGGGATGTTCCTGTCACTCCCTGGACACCTTGTCACAGCCGGAGAACTAACTACCCCTAAAGGTAGAAACAGGAAAGCTATCTTGACTCAGAGAAAATCCCCAAAGGATAGGACAGCCCCCCACAAATATTGACTGTGAGAGGAGAAGGAAATGACATACGTAGTATGAAACAAGATTTAGCAAAGGAGGCCAATTCTAGCTAGATAGACAGTAAGGAAAGAAACACTGTGCAGTGAGTAATAAAAACTAGAAAAAGTCCACCGCAGAGATATGCAAAAATCTCCACACCTGACTAAAGGTGTGGAGGGCAAAAACTGCAGCCCAGAGCTTGCAGCTAGCTAAATAGATCCATACTGATAAGCTGGACAAATGAGCAAAACATAGAATGTGCTGAACAATAAAGTCCACAACAAGTGGACTGCAAAAGGACAAAAGGACTTATCTTTGCTGAACTGGACAGAGTGTCAGGGAAATCCAAAAGAGCAGTGGCTCCAAGCAGGAACAATTGACAACTGGCATTGATTGAGGAATAAGGCCAGACTAAAATAGCCAAGCCAGAAAGACGATCAGTGGGAGCAGCTGCTGATGCTAAATCCAAGAAGCAGCTATACCACTCAAAACCACAGGAGGGAGCCCAAGAGCAGAATTCACAAAAGTGCTACTTACAACCACCGGAGGGAGCCCAAGAGCGGAATTCACAACAGTCTGCCCATCCCAATAGTTGAAAGAAAAATGCTAACCCCGATAATTTATGTTGTGCCGATGTCACCGACGCCCCGCCTTCCCTCATCCGTATTAGAAAATCAGTCCTTACCGCGCTTCGAGCTCGGTCGCATTTATCAACTGGCCTACCCCGAATTAATGAGCACCACTCCTCCTAAGCCTTACCATAGACCTGCCAAGTAGCTGGCGAAACGGAGGCCCGGATTAATGGCATCAATGATTGGCCACTGTGTCCCAAAGGGACAGTGGGCACTGAATACCCTGGGGCTGTGCGTTGGGATGCTGGATTCTGAAAGCCTGCCAATTGGAAAATAGCAGTGAGTTAACGATAATATCATCTGCTTCCGCCACCACTGTCGCACTATACCAAATATTGTTTTCAAGGCATAGCAGCGTTAGCCGACGTAAGAGAGCGAGTATAGGCAAGGATGAGGAAGACATACAAACAAACTAACATACGTACATGCTAACAAACTAACATACATACTAACAAACTAACATACATACATACTAACATACATACTAACAAACTAACATACATACTAAAAAACGAACATACATACTAACAAATTAACATACATACATACTAACAAACTAACATACATACTAACAAACTAACATACATACTAACAAACTAACATACACACATACATACTAACATACATACTAACAAACTAACATATATACTAACAAACTAACATACATACATACTAACAAACTAACATAAATACATACTAACAAACTAACATACATACTAACAAACTATCATAAATACTAACAAACTAACATAAATACATACTAACAAGCTAACATACATACATACTAACATACATACTAACAAACTAACATACATGCTAACAAACAAACATACATACATATATACTAACAAAGTAACATAAATACAAACAAACACACATACTAACAGACTAACATACATACTAACAAACTGACATGCATACATACTAACATACATACTAACAAACTAACATACATACATACTAACAAACTAACATACATACTAACAAACTAACATACATACATACTAACACACTTATATACATACATACATACATACATACATACTAACAAACTAACATACATACATACTAACAAACTAACATACATGCTAACAAACTAACATACATACATACTAACATACATACTAACAAACTAACAAGCATACTAATAAACTAACATACCTACTAACAAACTAACATACATACATACTAACAAACTAACATACATACAAACAAACTAACATACATATATACTAACATACATACTAACAAATTAACATACATACTAACAAACTAACATACATACATACATACTAACATACATACTAAAAAACTAACATAAATACATACATACTAACAAACTAACATACATACTAACAAACAAGCACACATACTAACAAACTAACATACATACATACTAACATACATACTAACATACGTACTAACAAACTAACAAATACTAACAAACTACCATACATACAAACAAACTAACATACATACATACTAACAAACTAACATACATACATACATACTAACAAACTAACATGCATACTAACAAACTAACATACACCCTAACAAACTAACATACATACTAACAAACTAACATACATACTAACAAACTAACATGCATACATACTTACATACATACTAACAAACTAACATACATACGAACAAACTAACATACATACATACTAACAAACTAACATACATACTAAGAAAGTAACAAACATACTAACAAACTAACATACATTCTAGCAAAGTATCATACATACTAACAAACTAAGATACATACATACTAACAAACTAACATACATACTAACAAACTAACATACATACATACTAACAAACTAACATACATACATACTAACAAACGAACATACATACCAACAAACTAACATACATACTAACAAACTAACATACATACATACATACTAACATACATACTAACAAACTAACATACATACTAACAAACTAACATACATACTAGCAAACTAACATACATACATACTAAAAAACTAACATACATACTAACAAACTAACATACATACATACATACTAACATACATACTAACAAACTAACATACATACATACTAACATACATATTAACAAACTAACATACATACTAACAAACTAACATACATACTAACAAACTAAGGCTACTGTCACACTAGTGTCAGACGACGCACGACGAATTGCGTCGTTGCGACATACCGACGCTAGCAGTGAATGTGCCGCACAACGGGGCAGCGGATGCTGTTTTTCAATGCATCCGCTGCCCCATTAAGCGGTGCGGGGAGGAGCGGGTGGAGCTCCGGCCGCGCCTGCGCAGTCGGAAAAGACGGGAACGACGCACCAAAATTTTTTACAAGCAACGTTTTTTGGAGGCCACGGTCCGACGCAACACGACACAACCGTCGCATGACGGTTGCGACATGTGGCAAAGCGTCGCACTGCGTCGCTAATGCAAGTCAATGGAGAAAAAATGCATCCTGAAAGCACTTTTGCAGGATGCGTTTTTTCTCCAAAACGACGCATAGCGACGTGCAGTGCACGACGCTAGTGTGAAAGTAGCCTCACATACATACATACTAACAAACTAACATAAATACATACATACTAACAAATATACATACATACTAACAATCTAACATACATACATACTAACAAACTAACATACTGGCAGACGCGGTACTGTATAAGGTGCGCGTCTCTGACTGGGGAGCACCTAGATAGAGCAGCACGGAAAGGTTGTCAGTGCCATTTCCCCCCTAGCATCACTCCCCCTTAGTGATGCACTAATTAGAAGACCCCCAGCCGGCCAGTGGTCACTGGAGGGGAGGGGTCCTACGGCCACTCCTACAGGGGTTAAATCCAGGTGTCCAGCCGGGAACTTTCTCTTTTCCTCCTGGCGGACACCTGGAAGCTTTTGTCCCCCTGCATCTCTGTAGTTATGTCGGACCCCCTGATCGAGGCCCTGCTGAAAGGAGTGGAACAGAGAGGTGAGCACTGGCTTCAGGCCATTCTTACCGGCGTCAGGGCTCACCTCCCTGGGTTCTCTCCCGACCTGTCCTTCCTCACCCCTTCACCCCCGGGTCCCCCTGATCTGTTCTCACTCACCCCCCCGCCCACTGGTCTCCTTGGTCCGGCCTCCCTCGCCCCTTCGCCCCCGGGTCCCCTAGGCCCAGACTCCCTCTCCCCTTCGCCCCGGGTCCCCTCGGGTCTAGCTCACCTTCGCTGCCTTCCAGAACGCCAGCACCCGGGGGACCGGAGGTTGGAGCGGCCCAGAGCTGTATGCAGAGGCCCCTCTCTGCGCCGCTGCAGGCACCGGGGCTCTCAGCTGCGGCGGGCCCGGGGACCTCACGAAGGAGGCAGGGCAGGGCCGGGCGTCGCACCCGTCAGAGGGTGGGCTGCATCTCATCGATGGCGGCGTCCGTGCAGGCTCCTGCAGGGGCGGGGGTTGGCGGTGTGCGGCCGGCGCCGGGGGCTCCGTCCCGGGCTGGTGGGGCTAAGCGATTGCGCGACATCCCCCCTTTCCCTGGCCGTTCCGGAGACGCTGACGGCGGCGCCGGGGGGAAGGCGATCCGCCCGCTTACCCCGCTCCCCGGAGCGTCTCCAGGTAGGGGAGGGGGCGTCCTCGCCGCCTCGCTGCAGCCGGCGGCTTCCTGCTCCCTCGGTGTCGGCCCGGGGCTCTGCAAAGGCTCCGGCCGGGCACTTCCGGTCCCCGCCCCCGACTTCCGGTCACCGCAATTCCCCAGAGATGGCAGCGCTGGCCGGTCCTCCATTACCTTCCCTGCGGGCACATATACGCCGCCCGCGGGGGGTAATCGGGAGGCTGGCATTAATGCCACGCAGCCCCCTGATTGCTCTGATCGGTCGAATCTGACCGATCAGCGCGCAGATCTCCCACCAGGTCCGACCTCCAGCATACCCCCGGCAGACGCAGCACTGTTGCCTGCACGGGGGTATCAGGGGTCGGGCAGTACAGGTTACAGGGCAGCTGAGGAGCGCATTGTTCGGTCCGCAAGGACCGATCAAGGTGCTCAACAGCTGCGCAACAAAAATTACTGTGAAGTTTAATTAACGGCACCAATCACGGACACATTTGCACCGCCCCACTCTGCCCATATGCCCAATAAAAATTATCCGATAGCCGCTGCCCTGTTAAATCCCAGTAATGGGCCTCCTAACGCCCCCCCTCCTAAGTAGCACTACAGGACCGTCTACGGCCAATTATCCCCTTCGGGCTACTGATAGAATCCCTCCCATAACACCGCATAGTAATGGCAGACGAAGGCGTAGACGCCGCACGTCCTCCCAATCTTCCTCCGATAACTCCCGTCGCCATTTGCGCTACCCCTCTAAACGCCCCTCCCGTCACCGACGCAGACGCAGCTCCCATAGGAGCCGCCGCAGATCGCGGGCCTCAGGATGGCTGTCATCAGCATCATCTGAGGGGTCCGAGGTATTGCAGAGCCCGGATAGGAGTCATCGGGCACGCGACAAAACTTCAAAATCACGCGCACCCTCTAGGGCTTTCAGCCAGGGAGAACAATCCCCCGCGGCTTCCAGCCACAACAACTACCGTGCAGTCGCCGAAGACAGAGCCATTGTAATCGGGCCCCAACGCACGATACTCAGCACATCGACCAGTCCCACGCTGTAGCGGGAGCCAGAGTTTCCCCGTCCTGCGACATCACCCTGTCAACATCTGCGGGGGTTCCTCCAGGATCGGTGTACACTCGTCCAGAGTCACACAGCGGTGAGTGTTCCAAGAGTAGCGAGGAAATGTTACGCTACGGGGTTAACTTAAAAGAAATGGAGCTAACCTCAGCGGTAAAGGAATTAATCCTACAGCTATCACATTCGAGCGGAAAAGTGGTGAACAATACTACACCACAATCTGCTAATCTACACAAAGACGCCTTCTCCTGCGGGATCTGCCCGCTGGGCGCTCATATAGATCAGGAAACTAGACTGAAAATCTGGAGCAACGATTATATTGACATATGGTCGCTGTTATCAGCGGACCAACAAACGGTGGACAAACCTAACAAGAGGGGTTTCGATAGGGGGAGATCGAGAATTGCATTAACCATGAATAATTTGCTCCAGGCCTTCGCAGTATTGGGCTGTATTATGGGCCAGAAACATCCGGAACGCTGCTCCGAATTATTTATATATCAGGACATGATATATAGTTCATACAAGTCGCACAGCGAGTCAGCCTGGCGGCGGTATGATGAGGAGTTCCGCAGGCGTCTGGCCCTACAGCCCAATCTAGGCTGGGGAGTCAAAGCAACAGACGTGTGGTTGCGTTTGATGCTGTCCCAAAAGCAGCCCCCCTTTTTGGCCACGACCACTAATTACTCCACAGCCGCAGGTCAAAACTCAGTGGTCGTGCGAAAACCCGGGGCCTGCTGGTTGTTCAACGAAGGAAACTGCCGTTTCCACGCATTATGCAAATTCAGACATGATTGTTCCGCTTGCGGGGGGGGGGGGACACCCAGCGTCAAGGTGCACTCGTCAGCCTTACAAAGCGCCTACAATGCAGAACCCCAGTGAGCATAACCGCGATGGCCCCCTGGCTAAAGCTCTACCCCAATAAGAAAGCGGCGCAGCAGCTGCAAGCAGGATTCTCCGACGGGTTTTTTATTCCCTTTAGGCTAACAAGAACGCCAACCCTATCCGATAACCTAAAATCGGCTCGCGAATTCCCCGAAATACTTAGACAAAAAAATGAAAAGGAGGTAGAGTTGGGTAGAATAGCTGGCCCCTTTAAGTCACTCCCCTTCAAAAACATGAAAATATCACCGCTAGGCATTATACCAAAAAAGGAACCCGGTAAATACCGCCTAATCCATCATTTATCTCACCCAAAGGGCGATTCGGTTGACGACGCAATTTCCCCAGAAGAAGCCTCTGTCTCATACGCATCTTTCGATAAGGCGGTGGAATTAGTCCGGGCAGCCGGGCCGGCGCCCTGTTAGCCAAATCCGACATAGAATCGGCATTCCGTTTACTACCCGTGCACCCCGAATGTTTCCACCTGCTGGGCTGCAAAGTGGACCAGCTCTATTACTTTGACATGTGCCTCCCGATGGGATGTTCCATCTCATGTCACTATTTTGAGCTATTCAGCACCTTCCTAGATTGAGTAGTTCGGTACGAAACGGGCAGTAAATCCCTAATTCACTACCTCGATGATTTCCTGTTCATCGGCCCCAGAAAGTCTAAAATCTGCTCCGATCTACTAGAAAAATTCAAATCTATCTCACTCAAATTCGGCGTGCCATTGTCACCGGAAAAAACGGAGGGACCATGTAATGTATTACCTTTCTTGGGCATCGAAATAGATACCACTTCAATGGTTTTCCGCTTACCAAAGGATAAAATATTAAAAACCCAGCAAATGTTGAAAGGCTTTCGAGAAGTTAACAAGGTTACCCTCCAGCAAATGCAGGCATTATTGGGCCTACTGACGTTCGCCTGCCGCGTAATGCCGGTTGGCAGAGCATTCTCGCGCAGACTTTCTTTGGCAACAAAAGGCGCTTCTCAGCCCGGCCATAGAATTAGGCTCACTCGTTCGCTAAAAGCAGATCTGCTAGTATGGCAGACGTTCCTACAATCGTACAACGGTCACACGTGCGTTATGGCGAGAGAGATCGCAAGCAAGGAATTAGGGCTGACAATAGGGTGGAACAAAAAAGAGGGTTTTGTGGCAATTTATAAAAACCAATGGTGCAAATCTGGTTGGCCAGAGAGATGGACGACAACAAAGTGGGGGCAAGACCCGGCCCTATGGGAATTGTTTGCGGTAGTAGCAGCGTTGGAGACATGGGCCCGTTCAGTTGAGAAACACGAACATTCGTTTCCAAACAAAAAATGCAAAAACGGCGAAGAGTCTAAATCACATGTCTTCTTCATCCCTGCCCATACTCGCTCTCTTGCGCCGGCTAGCGCTGATATGCCTAGAAAACAATATTTGGTGTAGAGCCACCGTGGTGGCGGAAGTAGATGATAATATCATTAACCCATTGTTATTTTCCAATTGGCAGGCTTTCAGAATCCAGCAGCCCAACGCGCAACCCCGGGGTATTCTGTGTCCACTGTCCCTGTGGGACACAGTGGCCAATCATTGATGCCCTTCATCCGGGCCTCCGTTTCGCCAGCTACCTGGCAGGTGTATGGTAAGGCTTGGGAGGAGTGGTGCTCACTAATTCAGGGCAGGCCAGTCGACGAAAGTGACGGAGCGCGAAGCACAGTGACAACTGATTTCCTAATACGGATGAGGGAAGGCGGGGCGTCGGGCACCTCGGCTCAAACGTAAATTATCGGGGCTAGCATTTTTCTTTCAATTATTGGGATGGGTAGATGTAACTAAATCCTTCTGCATAAGACAAGCAATAAAAGGTTGGAAAAGGCTTCAGCCAAGCCAAGAATGTCGCCGCCCCATTTCACTGAGACTATTGCAGGACCTGATTGCGATATCCCCATCAATCTGCTCATCGCGATACGAGGTGGCCCTCATATCGGCAGCTTTCGCGACCATCTTTTTCGGAGCACTGCGTATTAGTGAATTACTACCGCGGTCAAAAAACGCATCGGAAGGAGGCCTAATTAACGAGGACATAGTAATATGCAGCGACGCCCTGCGCATCAGGGTTAGAAAATCCAAATGCGATCCCACCGGGAGGGGCACATGGGTCCTGGTTAACTCTACAGATGGCCCAGCTTGCCCGCTAAAAATGGTTAAAAGATACGCCGTTATAAGACACGCTGGTAGATTTTTCTTCACTCATACAGACGGGTCCCCTCTGACCAAGTACCAATTCCAGGCAATGTTCAAGCTATGCTTGGAAAAAACCGGCGCAAATCCAAAGGAGTACGGAACACATTCGTTCCGGATAGGGGCGGCCACAGAGGCAGCTAAGGCAGGAGTGTCAGAGGCCGAAGTGCAGAGAATGGGTCGTTGGAAGTCCGCATGCTTCGCCAGATACATAAGACCCGACTTGCTTAATTAACATATGTTGTCTCTAACAGGGGTTGAAGTTTGGGTGGTAGGAGATTCCTAAGTATACTGGGACGAAAAGAGGGCCAAACTGCGGCCAGGAGGAACAAATCTTTACATCCCGGGAATAAAAGTTAACTGGAGGGGTGTCAGAGGCCTCCAGTGGAAACAGGTGTTCAAGTAGATGGTGGGCATAGCAAGGATGGCGGAACGCCCGGTGATAATGGTGTTACATGCGGGTGGCAATGACCTGGGCAAACAAAAGGTGGCCGAGTTGTACAAATGGGTGACAACGGGCCGTTTGGCGCGGTGCAAGAGATAAAAAAGCCATAGAGCGGACAAGGGTGAAATTCAATGCTTGGATCGGAAAATATGTGAGAGGAAGAGGCGGCATCGTGATTCGTCACCAATACCTACAAGGGGATAACACGCCACAATTAAGACCGGACGGAGTTCACCTAACGGACATTGGCCTCGATATTTTTCTGTCTGGTTTACAGGACGGGGTTGAACAGGCCCTAACATGGTTGGGTGGGGTCGGAGTCCCGCGTAGGTAATACACGGGATCCTCCATGGCGGAAGAAGCGGAGGAGGGCAAAGGTCGTAGCCGCTCGTTGGGCCAATTCCCCTGTCGATCACGGACAGGAGCTCGGCGCGAGCGCCCGTTACGATATGTAATTGCCCTTTCTCTGCTTATTTAATTAATAAACTGTGACCGACCTGTTCAACCCACCTAGGACTGTGTGTGTTTCATTACGGGATGGATGGGAGGGGGGAAGGCACTGGTTACGACACCCAGGTCTCCACAGTCTGGCAGACGCGGTACTGTATAAGGTGCGCGTCTCTGACTGGGGAGCACCTAGATAGAGCAGCACGGAAAGGTTGTCAGTGCCATTTCCCCCCTAGCATCACTCCCCCTTAGTGATGCACTAATTAGAAGACCCCCAGCCGGCCAATGGTCACTGGAGGGGTCCTACGGCCACTCCTACAGGGGTTAAATCCAGGTGTCCAGCCGGGAACTTTCTCTTTTCCTCCTGGCGGACACCTGGAAGCTTTTGTCCCACCCTCCCCCCCTTTTTAAAGGCTAAAGATGGTACTAACCTGCGGGATGATGTAAATTTGTAAATGCTATTGTAATATTTTACACAAAAAAAAAAGTGTATATACGTATGTGATATAACTAACCCTAGTAACCTTTATTAAGTCACAGCGGAAGAAGCGGAGGAGGGCAAAGGTCGTAGCCGCTCGTTGGGCCAATTCCCCTGTCGATCACGGACAGGAGCTCGGAGCGAGCGCCCGTTACGATATGTAATTGCCCTTTCTCTGCTTATTTAATTAATAAACTGTGACCGACCTGTTCAACCCACCTAGGACTGTGTGTTTCATTACGGGATGGATGGGAGGGGGGAAGGCACTGGTTACGACACCCAGGTCTCCACAATCATACTAACAAACTGACATACATACATACTAACAAACTAACATACAACTAACACACTAACATACATATAACAAATTAACATACATACAAACAAACTAACATACATACATACTAACAAACTAAGATACATACATACATTCTAACAAACTAACATTCATACTAACAAACTAACATACATACTAACAAACTAACATACGTACATACTAACAAACTAATATACATACATACTAACAAACTAACATACATACTAACAAACTAACATAAATACATACATACTAACAAACATACATACATACTAACAAACTAACATACATACATACTAACAAACTAACATACATACATACATACTAAAATACATACTAACAAACTAACATACATACTAACAAACTAACATACATACTAACAAACTAACATACATACATACTAACAAACTAACATACATACTAACAAACTAACATACAACTAACACACTAACATACATATAACAAATTAACATACATACAAACAAACTAACATACATACATACTAACAAACTAAGATACATACATACATACTAACAAACTAACATTCATACTAACAAACTAACATACATACTAAAAAACGAATATACGTACATACTAACAAACTAATATACATACATACTAACAAACTAACATACATACTAACAAACTAACCTACATACATACTAACAAACTAACATACATAATAACAAACTAACACACATACATACATACTAACATACATACTAACAAATTAACATGCATACAAACAAACTAACATACATACAAACAAACTAACATACATACTAATAAACGAACATACATACTAACAAACAAACATACATACTAACAAACTAACATACATACTAACATACAAATAACAAATTAACATACATACAAACAAACATACATACTAACAAACTAACATACATACTAAAAAACTAACATACATTCTAACAAACTAACATACATACATACATACTAGCAAACTAACATACATACATACTAACATACATACTAACAAACTAACATACATACTAACAAACTAGCATACATACTAACAAATTAACATACATACAAACTAACATACATACAAACAAACTAACATACATACATACTAAGAAACTAACATACATACTAAGAAACTAACATACATACTAACAAACTAACATACATACATACTAACAAACTAACATACATACAAACTAACATATGTACTAACAAACTGACATACATACTAACAAACTAACATACATAATTACATACTAACAAACATACTAACAAACTAACATACATATAACAAATTAACATACATACAAACATACATACATACTAACAAACTAACATACATACTAACAAACTAACATACATACTAACAAACTAACATACATACAAACAAACTAACATACATACATATTAACAAACTAACATACATACATAGATACTATCAAACTAAGATACATACTAACAAACTAACATACAAACATACTAACATACATACTAGCAAACTAACATACATACAAACAAACTAACATACATACATATTAACTAACTAACATACATACATACTAACATACATATCAACAAACTAGCATATATACAAACAAACTAACATACATACATACTAACAAACTAACATACATATATAAGGGGGATGTCTGTATATAAGGGGGATGTCTGTATGTAGGGGGATGTCTGTATATAAGGGGATGTCTGTATATAGGGGATTTCTGTATATAAGGGGGATGTCTGTATATAGGGGGATATCTGTATATAAGGGGGATGTCTGTATATAGGGGATGTCTGTATATAAGGGGGATGTCTGTATATAGGGCGATGTCTGTATATAAGAGGGATGTTTGTATATAAGGGGGATGTCTGTATGTAAAGGGGATGTCTGTATATAAGGGGGATGTCTGTATATTAGGGAGATGTTTGTATGTAAGGGGGATGTCTGTATATAGGGGATGTCTGTATATAAGGAGGATGTCTGTATATAGGGGGATGTCTTTATATAAGGGGGATGTCTGCATATAAGGGGGATGTCTGTATATTAGGGAGATGTTTGTATGTAAGGGGGATGTCTGTGTATAGGGGATGTCTGTGTGTAAGGGGGATGTCTGTATATAGGGGGATGTCTGTGTATATATAGGGGATTTCTGTATATAAGGGGGATGTCTGTGTATAGGGGATGTCTCTATATAAGGGGGATGTCTGTATATAGGGGATTTCTGTATATAAGGGGGATGTCTGTATATAGGGGGATGTCTATATATAAGGGGGATGTCTGTATATAACGGGGATGTCTGTATATAGGGAATGTCTGTATATAAGGGGGATGTCTGTATATAAGGGGGATGTCTGTATATAGGAGGATGTCTGTATATAGGGGATGTCTGTATATAAGGGGGATGTCTGTATATAGGGGGATGTTTGTATATAAGAGGGATGTCTGTATAAAGGGGATGTCTGTATATAAGGGGGGTGTCTGTATAGAGGGGGATGTCTGTATATAAGGGGGATGTCTGTATATAGGGGGATGTTTGTATATAAGAGGGATGTCTGTATAAAGGGGATGTCTGTATATAAGGGGGTGTCTGTATAGAGGGGGATGTCTGTATATAAGGGGGATGTCTGTATATAGGGGGATGTCTGTATATAAGGGGGATGTCTGTATATAGGGAATGTCTGTTTATAAGGGGGATGTCTGTATATAGGAGGATGTCTGTATATAAGAAGGATGTCTGTATATAGGGGATGTCTGTATATAAGGGGGATGTCTGTATATAGGGGGATGTTTGTATATAAGAGGGATGTCTGTATAAAGGGGATGTCTGTATAGCGGGGGATGTCTGTATATAAGGGGGAAGTCTGTATATAGGGGGATGTCTGTATATAAGGGGGATGTCTGTATATAGGGGGATGTCTGTATATAAGGGGGATGTCTGTGTATAGGGGGATGTCTGTATATAAGGGGGATGTCTGTATATAGGGGATATATGTATATAAGAGGGATGTCTGTATATAGGTGTATGTTTGTATATAAGGGGGATGTCTGTATATAGAGGGATGTCTGTATATAGGGAGATGTCTGTATATAAGGGGGATGTCTGTATATAAGGGGGATGTCTGTATATAGGGGGATGTCTGTATATAGGGAATGTCTGTATATAGGGAATGTCTGTATATAATGGGGATGTCTGTATGTAAGGGGGATGTCTGTATGTAAGGGGGATGTCTGTATATAGGGGGATGTCTGTGTATATATAGGGGATTTCTGTATATAATGGGGATGTCTGTGTATAGGAGATGTCTCTATATAAGGGGGATGTCTGTATATAGGGGATTTCTGTATATAAGGG